>NC_079330.1:10074598-10387456 GCF_029931775.1 Euleptes europaea | reverse complement strand
CATCTTCTGGGCATGGAGTAGGGGGGTCACTGGGGGTGTGAGGGAGGGAGGTAGATGTGAATTTCCTGCCTTGTGCAGGGGGTTGGACTAGATGACCCTGGTAGTGCCTTCCAACTCTATGATCCTATGATTCTGTGATTTCAGATTCGTGCGCAGTGTGGGGAGCCACAAGATGTTAATGGATGGGAAAAGGGAGAAAAAGGAGGGGAAGGGAGGGAGGGAGGGAGGGAGGGGAAGGGAGAATGGAAAAAAAGATGGGGGGAAGGAGGAAGGGAGAGGAGACGGGGAGGAAGGGGGAAGTGGAGGCCAACTAAAAGAACCATCGCTGTCCTCAACCATAAGCATTAAAAATTTTGTACACCATTGCAGAAGAAGATGAATTGGTTTTTATATGCTGACTTTCTCTCCCACTTAAGGGAGACTCAAACCGGCTTACAATCACCTTCCCTTCCCCTCCCCACAACAGACACCCAGTGAGGTAGGTGGAGCTGAGAGAGTGTGACTAGCCCAAGGTCACCCAGCTGGCTTCATGTGGAGGAGTGGGGAAACAAACCCAGTTCACCAGATTAGCCTCCACCGCTCGAGGAGCGGGGGATCGAACCCGGTTCTACAGATCAGAGTCCACTGCTCCAAACCACCGCTCTTAACCACTACAGCACTCTGGCTACACCACACTTGCAGAGGTGGTTCTCTGTGTCATGACCCTGGTTCTCCTTAGCGGTCTCCCATCCAAGTACTAACCAGGGCCGATCCTGCTTAGCTTCCGAGATCTGATGAGATCGGGCTAGCCAAGATCTGATGAGATCGGGCTACCCTGGCCCATCCAGGGCGGGGCTGGCTGAGAATACAGGGCGGAAAAAGGAGTAATTCTCCTCCCCCCCCCAAAAAAAAGGTGCAACCCTCCCTTCCCCCTGGCCGGTCGAAGGGTACATACTGTGGCCGCTGGTGTAATGCTGGAGCTTGTCGGTGTACTCGGAATCGGCACGCTCAAATCCTCGTCTTCTGGAAGGAGAGCACCGTGCTGAGCGGGAGGCAGATGGACTAGCAGAGCAGGGGGGAGGGGGGGCAAGGCTGGGCTTCAACTCTCAGCCCAGAGAAAGAGCGTAGTCCTCCCCCCTTCCCTTCCTCGAAGCCTCCCCCTCCCCGAAGTCCTTCCCTGCCCCGCAAGGCTGGCTTGGTGCTCAAGCCTCCTGCGTGGGCCGCGGGTGGAACTTGCGGCTAGAACCAGAGAGGCATCATTGTGCGCATGTGTGCCCCTGTGCCACATGCTGCTGAGATATGCCCCGTGCCCCCCTTCCGCCCCCCACCTATATTCCCCCTTTGCAATCTGCAGGAGAAGAGTTGGTTGTTATATGCTGACTTTCTCTACCGCTTCAGGGACAATCAAACCAGCTTCCAATCGCCTTCTCTTCCCCTCCCCACAACAGACACCCTGTGAGGTGGGTGGGGCTGAGAAAGCTGTGACTGGCCCAAGGTCACCCAGCTGGCTTAAGGTGGAGGAGTGGGGAAACAAATCCAGTTCACCAGATTAGCCTCCGCCGCTCCAAACCACTGCTCTTAACCACTACACCACGCTGGCCGACAAAAGAAACGCCGTCTGCCATGGCATCTTTCCTTTGTGATGTCGCTTTCATTCTCCAGCCCCAACATGCCAACGTCACAATAAGGGGCCAACGGCGGCGGCCCCTTCACCTCTGTTATGGTATCTGTTCTGGCCTTGACTCCGCCCCCTTCTTCTCTGTGTAGCCCCTCCCAGTTTTCCTACCTGTTGCACACCAAGATGATGACGACCAGGGCAATGAGGAAAACCAGCCCGGCGGCCGAGGAGCCGATGATAAGGGGGAGTTTCTCCTGGATGCTCGTTTGATATTCGGCTGCGGGGGAAAAAAATATGAGAACGAGGGTGTTAAGGCTTGATGGCGTAGGAGCGCACTGACCCAGGGCAAATCCCAGCCTCGCTTGTCCCAGGGAAGCTACCCACAGAGCCAGATTTATGCACAAGCTAAGTAAGCTTTAGTTCAGGGGGTCGGATTGTAAGGTGCCTCTAAATAAATAAAAAAAGACAATGTTATCATTTTTTGGGGGGGGGTGAAGTTATGGGGCCTCTCATACTTGATGTAGCTTAGGGCTTCAGCATGTCTTATTCTGGCCATGGCTGTGTGCCCGGTTAGAATCATAGAGTTGGAAGGGTCCCTAAAGGCCATCTAGTCCAACCCCCTGCTCAATGCAGGATCAGCCTAGAGCAACCCTGACGAGTGCTTGCCCAGCCTCTGCTTAAAGACTGCCAGTGAGGGGGAGCTCAGCAACTCCCTAGCCAGCCGATTCCACTGTTGAACAACTCCTACTGTAAAAATTTTTTTACTAATACCCAGCTGGTACCTTTCCGCCCGCAATTAAAACCCATTATTGCGAGTCCTATCCTCTGCTGCCAACAGGAACAGCTCCCTGCCCTCCTCTAAGTGACAGTCCTTCAAATATTTCAAGAGAGCAATCCGGTCCCCCCTCAACCTCTTCTTCTCCAGACTAAACATTCCCAAGTCCCTCAGCCTTTCCTCGCAGGGCTTGGTCTCCAGGCCCCTGATCATTCTCGTCGATCTCCTCTGCAACCGCTCAATTCTGCAAGCCCATTTATGCATGGCCTTTTCCTCGTGGTCACCCCGCTGACTACTTCAGGGCTTTGCTTTGATTATGCTTGCATTTTCCAATTGTCAGAAATCGCCTCACTCTTCCGGTGCACTTTCGCAGGTTTTGCCCATGTTTTCTGGATTCGGGTTTAGCCGACATCCAGAAAATGCGAGGGAAACATGCAGAGAGAGCAAGGTGACCTCTGATGGTCGGAAAATGCAAGGGTAATCAAAGCCCTTCAAATACTTCAAGAGAGCAATCCTGTCCCCCTTCAACCTCCTCTTCTCCAAACTAAACATTCCCAAGTCCCTCAGCCGTTCCTCCTAGGGCTTGATCTCCAGGCCCCTGATCATCATCCTCGCTCTCCTCTGCACCCACTCCATTCTGTCTGCATCCTTTTTGAAGGCTTTGAAGGTTCTTACCTTCCGTCATGGTCTGGAAGTACATTTTGCCGCTGTAGCGCCCGTAGCCCGCCACCGTGCGTGCCCGCACCTGGAAGACGTAAATGGTGCCAGCTTTGAGGTTCTGCACTGTGACAGTGTTGGTGGGGCTCTTAACCGCTGTGGCGTTGAACTCGCTCAGATCCTGCCACAGAAACAAACACCGGTTGACACCTGAGGGCGGAGGGGGGCCGAGCCCTCGAAGACGCGAGGATTTTTTTTTTTTTGCGCCCACCTTATAAAGATTGGTTTCAAATTATTCATTTGGCCTGGAATTGCCACGGGACTTACGACAAGTTTTTGACGCGGTTCCTCGTCAAAAGATCCAGAGGCAATTTTGCACTCGTGGCATAAGAGGACAGACCCTCTCGTGGTGGTTTGGAAGTGCCATCAAGTTGAGCCCGTCGGCTTTTCAAGGCAAGAGACGAACAGAGGTGGTATGCCATCACCTGCCTCTGCGTATTGACCCTGGACTTCCTTGAGGGTCTCCCATGCAAGTACTAACCAGGGCTACCCCCCCCCCCACATGCTTAGCTTCCAAGGTCTGAAAAGATCAGGCTAGCCTGGGCTTGGATTAGTTAAGGATTAAGCAAGATTGTGGGGGTGGTAGCTGCCCAGTGGTGCCAGGTATGCATTTACCTGGCCACGTGGCATGCTAGCTGTGAACTGCCTGCCACGTGCAAAGCTTCCTGCTTCCAACAATAGCCGCACAACCATTTTTGCCCCAAAGCCAGCTCCAGAAAACCCAGCAGAGCAGCTACTTTCTCCTTCCATTTTTTCACTTCCAGCCAGTGTGGTGTAGTGGTTAAGAGCGGTGGTTTGAAGCGGTGGAGTCTTATCTGGAGAACCGGGTTTGATTCCCCACTCCTCCACTTGAGTGGTGGAGGCTAATTGGGTGAACTGGATTTGTTTCCCCACTCCTCCACATGAAGCCAGCTGGGTGACCTTGGGCTAGTCACAGTTCTCTTAGAGCCCTCCTACCTACCTCACAGGGTGTCTGTTGTAGGGAGGGGAAGGGAAGGTGATTGTAAGCCGGTATGATTCTTCCTTAAGTGACAGAGAAAGTCGGCATATAAAAACCAATTCTTATTCTTATTCTTCCCTGGCACCAAAACTCAACTTAACACTCCCGATTTTCCAAAGGGGGGGCATCACTGAGTGGGAAAAGGGCTCCACTATGCGATATAGGTCAGGACCTATTTATCGGCTTGAATAACTGTGCCCCCCCCCCAGCTCCCACTCTCCTATTGCGATGCAAAAATAGGTCATTGGAAGGGAAGGGAGAATTCACCCTCAGTCATTTGGTGGTGGTTGGGGGGACACGTCTGCGGTGTCATTTAATCGTTGTGTTTTAATTAGCTTCGCTCCCCCTCCATCACACGTTCCCCTTCCCCTCTTGATTTCGGCATTTGCTCCGTTTCTCCCACCTGAGGAAATTGTCCGTACGCTAGAGGGACCCTCCCTCACGCTCCCTGAATTTCTGCCTGCCTCCTGAACCCCTCATCAGTCTGCCCCAATTGGCCACACTCCCAATATAGAGATGAAGCCTGCTTGGGTGAATGATGAGTTGGAGAAGGAAGGGGGATTCAGAATTGGGCCCGCTATCCTCAACTACTGTCTCCAAATAAGCTTTGCTCAGGAGATGAAACGAGGAGGGGAGGGGCTGTGGCTCAGTGGTAGAGCATCTGCTTGGCATGCAGAAGGTCCCAGGTTCAATCCGGGCATCTCCAGTTAAAGGGACTAAGCAAGTAGGTGATGTGAAAGACCTCTGCCTGAGACCCTGGAGAGCCGCTGCCGGTCAGTGTAGACAATACTGACTTTAATAAACACCACTCTTATCTTGCACTATGCAAAAAGCAGCAGGAAGAGTCGGTGGTAAAGTCACCAGAGACAAAGGGGTCAAGAACCCCCCTCCCCATCTCAACTGCACTGGTCTTACGCTTTGGAGGGCAATCTCTATGGCCACATTTTTAAAAAAAAAATTCCAGGGAGAAACTGCAGGCGGCTGAGAATCACGCAGAGTTCCTCACCGATAAAGGGAATATGTGTTGGCTCACTTCCCTTTCTTTTTTGAACGGCTCCCAGCAACACTCTCCAAAACTATATCAATGTTTCCCGATAAAATTTAACACATACGTTTTATTGTAATTTTCAGTTTTCCGTTTCAAATTGGTTCCCTGCGGTAGAGACATTCAAAACCACTAATCGTGTCGGCCCAAGAGGAAAACGGAAGCTAGTTCCAAAGAAATGCTCCCAGAGACGCCATATAATGCAAAAACCTCCACGGAGCTCGAAATTCCAGTTGTGCCACACTCAGATGTGTTCAGGTACAAACCTGGGGATGAGAACTGTGGAGAAGAATTTCTGTTCCCATTTATGTCTGTGTGTGTGTGTGTTAAGTGCCGTCAAGTCGCTTCCGACTCATGGCGACCCTATGAATGAAAGTCCTCCAAAATGTCCTATCTTTGACAGCCTTGCTCAGATCTTGCAAATTGAAGGCTGTGGCTTCCTTTATTGAGTCAATTTATCTCTTGTTGGGTCTTCCTCTTTTCCTGCTGCCCTCAACTTTTCCTATCATGACGGTCTTTTCCAGTGACTCTTGTCGTCTCATGACGTGACCAAAATACGACAGCCTCAGTTTAGTCAGTTTATGTCTAATGAGGGCTAATGAGCATTGCTTCTCTGGAGCTTTTCTGGAACATCCATGGCTGTTCCAATCTCATCCTGCAGTGTGCTGAGTCTCCCCACCCCCATAATACCCCACTGTGGGGGGCATCGTGCACAACAGAAGAGATCTTTTGCTTTCACCACCGGGAAGGGGCCTTGGCTCAGTGGCAGAGCATCTGCTTGGCATGCAGATAGCCCCAGGTTCAATCCCCAGAATCTCCGGTGAAAAGATCTGGCAGTAGGTGATGTGAAAGACCTCAACCTGAGACCCTGGAGAGCTGCTGCCAGTCTGGGTAGACAATACTGACCTTGATGGATAGACCAAGGGTATGACTCAGTATACGGCAGCTTCAAGCATTCGTGCATTCAATGTCAGCTACAACCTTCCCAATGAAGGTCTCTGTATCTCAGTGTTCTCCAGAAAATGGAGATTCAAGACTGCTCAACCAACTGCCTCCCTTGTCATGCTCAAGACGGATATTGGGCATTATAAGGTAGAGAACAGATGAGTGCCCTCTGGGGGAGCCAGACAAAACCACTGCCCGCTGGGCCTGTAACCCAGATTTCCCTACTGGGCACCAGATTTCCCTACAACAATCTGTACTTTGGAGCGATCAGGACTTGGTGCTCTACTCATCCGTAGCAGTGAGCCTTTTCTCCCACTTGTTTCCTTTATTGTTACATGGACTGCCATGTACTATGTTCCGCTCCCAAAATTCAAGTATTAACTAGGAGAATTTCTAACGTGAACTCTGGATTCGAAGCATGCCATTTGCGGCAGTCTCCAGTTCTTCTGTTCGCTACAGTCTTTTTCCTGCTTATGTTCCCAGTATGCATGTGTCCGCTGCTATAAGACGGCCAAAAAAAAAAAAAAAAAAAAAAAACCCCAATTTTGGTGCGACTGTGCATACTTTCACAGAGGAATTCTTATTGTGTGGTGTTGTATAGGTGCCAATGCAATTTATCACGGTTTGATGTACACACATCCGAAAACATTGATAATTCTACACCAGTGGGAGGAAACACTGCTGAAAAACAATCTTTACACAACATACGCACAATCGCATCAAGCTTGCTTTTTTGTAGTGTTTAGTCATTACACTTGTGCATACCGCTACAATGGCAGAGGATGGAAGAGAGCGCCCCTCCCAATCTGTTACCTTCTCGTAGTATTGAAGCTCATAGTCCAGGATGACTCCGTTGGGCTGGTCTGGCTGCGACCACGAGAGGGTGATGCTGTCCACGGTCCGGCTCACCTGGTGCATGATGGACACGGCCGAAGGGGCTGCAAGAGGCAAAGGAAAGCATCGAGAATGATCAGTGGCTCTCGGCTCTTGGAATTCCCACCAAGGATAGAAGAAGAGTTGGTTTTTATATGCCAACTTTCTCTACCACTTAAGGAAGAATCAAACCGGCTTACAACCACCTTCTCTTCCCCTCCCCACAACAGACACCCTGTGAGGTAGGTGGGGCTGAGAGAGCTGTGATTAGCCCAAAGTCACCCAGCTGGCTCCATGTGTAGGAGTGGGGAAACAAATCCAGTTCACCAGATTAGCCTCCGCCACTCATGTGGAGGGGTGGGGAATCGAACCTGGTTCTCCAGATCAGAGTCCACCGCTCCAGACCTCCGCTTTTAACCACTACACCACGCTGGATGGAGATGCTCGAGCCAGGCTCTTGGGAAATCTTTGGAATTGCTCATCCGCTCTCCCCCCTCCCCCAATCTGGGCAAAGCATCTCAAGGTTGTCATCGTGTTCTGCACGCCCTGCCAAGCAAGCGAGCCATATATGGCCTGCGACGGCAGAGTGGGTGCGGGCCCTACAGTTGTAGCTGCGTCTGTGTTGTTTCAGTGGCAGGGAGCAACCATATAAATTTCACCTCCCCTCCACCCCATTCCATAATACCAGAAGCTGGAAGGGCGCAGCGCAAGCCGATAGAATCGACAGCCGTTAAGATCCGAAACAGACAGAAAAGGAAGTCCTTCTTCATACAATGCACGTTTTATCTTAGGGAAACGAAGCCTCAAGATGTAGTTATGGCCACTGGCTTAAAGGGCAATGGGCCAATTTATGGAGGAGGGGGGGGTGTCTCTCGATAGCAGAGGTTCCCAAACTTTTTATTTATTTATTTATTTATTTTTCACATTTGTAGTCCGCCCTCTCCAGCAAGCTGGCTCGGGGCCGATTAACATCATTTAAAAAACTTTACAAGCATATAATAATAACAATAAAACTATCAATAAAACCAAGCCTTAAAACGATAACCAAAGATGGCACATTTTTGAGTCATGGAGCACTTTTCAGGAGAGAAATTCGTCGCGGAGCATGAATTTTCAGCAAGCACCTATATACTAAACTGAATGACAGTAGCATTTTTCTTTCCAATCTCTTCATGGAGCACTAGGAGATGTTTCGCGGAGCACCAAGTGCTCCTTGGAGCACAGTTTGGGAACCTCTATAGCTATTATCCATGATGGTTAATGGTTCCTCCATAGTCAAAGAGTGTATGCCATTAAATCAATACCAGGTGCTCGACGGGGGAAAACAGGGGAAAGTGTTTCAACCTTTGCTTGCAGGTTTTCCTGAAGCAATCTGTATGGTCACTGTGAGAAAGATGCTGGACTAGGTGGACCTTGGGTTTCATCGAAGAGGTCCAACAAGGAAGGTCCCATGCTCTCCAAGGGCATTTTGTTCCCTTGCTGGATGGGAAGATAAAGATAGACCGTCTTGTGTTTGGTCCTGCCAAATATCCCCTGAACACCGGCTGATCAATAGGGTTGCCAGCCTCCAGGTGGTATGGAAATCAAACTATTAATCTAGTGCCCTAAAGCAGGAGTTACAACAAGGAGCAGGCACTTATGGCAAAACAAGCACGAAACTGCTATAGCTTAAACAAAAAAGTCCATATAATATAAGCACAAAAACATATACAGTGGTGATATTACCACATGGCTAATTAAGAATATATTTTATAGAACACATGTTCTGTGAACCATGACTGAACTTCGTGGGATTGCCTGAATAGAAAACGCTTATGCGAAATAGGACTCTACCGGAAACCTATCTTTTTTCGGCACCCTTGGACTTTATTGAACCTAATGGTTTTCTTGATACTGACCTTATTCAGTCTTGAAGTTGTAAATGTACTTACTTATCACCATCGTATATGTTTTTGTGCTTATATTATATGGACTTTTTGTTTTGCCATAAGTGCCTGCTCGTTGTAGCCTCCAGGTGGTGGCTGGAGATCTCCCGCTATTACAACTGATCTCCAGGTGATAGAAATCAGTTCCTCTGGAGAAAAGGGCCGCTTTGGCAATTGGACTCTAAGACATTGAAGTCCCTCCCTTCTCCAAACCCCGCCTTCCTCAGACTCCACCCCCAAAATCTCCCGGTATTTCCCAACCCGAAGCTGGCAATCCTACTGATCAACCTGTTGGTTATCTCCCTGACAGACCTGCCATTTGCTCTAGAAGGCATCAGAGCCTCCTTATAGGGTTGCCAGGTCCCTCGTCGCCATCGGTGGGAGGTTTTTGGGGTGGAGCCTAAGGAGGGTGGGGTTTGGGGAGGGACTTCAATGCCATAGAGTCCGATTGCCAAAGCAGCCATTTTCTCCAGGAGAACTAATCTTTATCAGCTGGAGATCAGTTGTAATAGCAGAACTCCAGCTAGTACCTGGAGGTTGGCAAACCTACCTTTTTCGCATGACTTCAATTGCAACAGGTGATTCTGGCATGATGGGGGTGGCTTAGGAAGGGGGCACTGCCCAGTAACTGTGGCCTCTCCTTCCCCACTACTTTGGCACTTGCTGCAGCTCAGACAAGCCCAGTTCAGTGTTGCTGACAGTCAAGCCAGGAAACCTCTCCCGGCCGGCCGGCCATGATCTCGCTCGAGAAGTCCATCAATCACTGGCTCCTGACTTGCCTGCGTGCCAGGCAGCATCTGCTCTCCTGACCCGGCTGGACCCCTGCCCCTCCTGGCTGGGGCACCCTCCCACCCCAGCCCTCCGCTGTCTCCCTATCCCCCAGCATGGGGGGAAGTTCAGTACAACCAGCGATCCGGGTCAGAGAGGTGTCGGGTATCTCGGAAACGAGCGGTAATTGTGGAAACGGCCCGCCTAACGCTCAGGGCAATTCATTATGATAAAATTGACATGGCTCAGTGGGGAATCCGTCAGACGGGGGAGAATTTGTGTCAGGCAAATGAAAGAACAAAAGGCTTCTTCTGCTCCCGTGGGGTGAGGGGGCGAGAGGAGGGAGGGGAGGTTGCCTCCTCTAACGATTAATAGGGCTGTGTGTCTGGAATAAGGCGTGGGTTGGATCCGGAGCAGCGTTCTGCGGACGGGGGAGATTTGGTGGATCCTCTGGCTGCGGCAGCCCAAAAGGGAGCCAGCGTGGTGTCGTGGTTAAGGGCGGTGGTTTGGAGCGGTGGACTCTGATCTGGAGAACCGGGTTTGATTCCCCGTTCCTCCACATGAGCGGCGGAGGCTGATCTGGTGATCCGGATTTGTTTCCCCACTCCTACACACGAAGCCGGCTGGGTGACCTTGGGCAAGTCGCAGCTCTCTTAGAACTCTCTTAGCCCCACCTACCTCACAGGGAGTTGTGGGGAGGGGAAGGGAAGGCGATTGTAAGCCGGTTTGAGTCTCCCTTAAGTGGTGGAGAAATTCAGCATATAAAAACCAACTCTTCTTCTTCTTCTTCTTTTCTGTTTGTGTGTGGGGGGGGGGCTCTCCTTCAGGAGCATGGAGTCATAAAAATCATACTCCGTGGGCAGAATGCCTTGAGCTGTGGAAATGCAGTGTAGCTTCGAACATAGAAACATAGAGCTGGAAGGGACCTCAAAGGTCATCTGGTCCAATCACCTGCACAATGGAGGAAATTTGCAACCGCCTCCCCAACACTCTCCCTGTGACCCCTGCTCTATGCCCAGAGGAAGACCAAAAACCTCCAGGATCCTTGGCCAATCTGGCCTGGGGGAAAATTCCTTCCTGGCCCCAGTGGCAAAGTAGTGTTGTAGCAATCATCCACAGCTGGATTTTTCCTGTGCAGACAAGGCAATCCAGTTATGCTACAGCAATAATCCATGACCGGATTTCCCTATGTGGACAAAGTAATCCAGTTGTGCTACAGCAGTACTCACAGCTGGATTTCCCCGAGTGGACAAGGAAAATCACTTGTGCTACAGCCATAATCCATGACTGGATTTTCCTGTGCAGAAAAGGCAATCCACTAGCAAACGCAGCCTTTATCACAACAGCAGAGCAACAGCCAACAGTGTGCGGACAGACCCAGGACTGCACAGATTGAAGAAGAAGAAGACGAGTTGGTTTTTATATGCTGAGGAGGAGTTGGTTTTTATATGCTGACTTTCTCTGCCACTTAAGGGAGAATCAAACCGGCTTACGATCACCTTCCCTTCCCCGCCCCACGACAGACACCCTGTGAGGTAGGTGGGGCTGAGAGAGCTGCGACTAGCCCAAGGTCACCCAGCTGGCTTCGTGTGTAGGAGTGGGGAAACAAATCCAGTTCACCAGGTTAGCCTCTGCCGCTCGTGTGGAGGAGTGGGGAATCAAACCCGGTTCTCCAGATCAGAGTCCACCCCTCCAAACCACTACACCATGCTTGGCAGGACAGCAGAGGGGGGTGGTTGCGACGTTGGTAGAACCCCCCCGCAACAAACTCCATTCCCTGCCTCTAGTCACCACACTGGCAATCTGTCCCCTCAGGCCCTTTGTCTCGTTGTGGGTGGGTCGGGGAGGGGGTGGGCAGCCAACTGGCATGCCATCCAAGACACACACACCCCCCCGACCGCATGCCAGCCAGGAAACCACGGCCCGTCTCTGGTTTCCCTTTCAAGCCGGCAACCCCTGCCAGCGCCCGGCCGTTTCGCCGCCAGCTCCTGGCCCTCCCTTCCGTCAGCTGCCAGGTCTGCAGAGTGAATCTCATGCCTCCCCACCACCACCACAGAAGCCCCTCTGCCCCCCACCCCAACCCTGTCCCGGAGTAATCAAAGAGCTCCTTGGCTGCTCCAGCTCGGCCGCCGGGGTTGGGTTACCGGCAGCAGAATCCACCTCTGATCATATTAATCCCCGCAAGTCATGTCGAGCCGTAGAGGCGGCAGCAAAGCCCAGAGAACCGGGCTCCCTCAGGAGCATTAAGGAATGAGCCGCAGAGGCAAGGAAGGAGCAGCTGGAGGCTGGAGGGGCGTGTGTGTCCGGACTCTCTTCCAAACCTCCCCTGAACGCTCTTCCCGGGGAGTCCGGTTTCCACTGGCCACCAACAGGCCGACAGGGATTTCTGGCATTTTCAATTACCGTCCGGCAGACACGGCTGTTCTCTGAGGTCAGGGTCAGGAACGTCTGGGGTGGGCTGGGGGGGAACGAGGAAGGCCGGGATAAGTTGCCGGATGGGTATACGTTCCATTTAGTACTGCAAGCAGCCTGCTTTTGAGAATTTTGCCTAAGCACCCCAAAGGAAGAGAATTTCACCGACGAGAGCTTTCTCCGGAGGGAAGAGGGCAAATCATTCTAATAAAAATAAGCTTCGAAATGTGGTTTGGGTGGAGAGTTTTACGGATTCTGTGGACTGGCAAAAAACAAAAACAAATCAGTGGGTTCTAGATCAAACCAAGCCTGAACTGACCCTAGAAGCTAAAATGACTAAACTGAGGCTATCGTACTTTGGTCACATTATGAGAAGACAGGAGTTGCGGAAAAGACAATCATGCTAGGAAAGGTTGAAGGCAGCAGGAAAAGAGGAAGACCCAACAAGAGATGGATTGACTCTATAAAGGAAGCCACAGCCCTCCGTTTGCAAGACCTAAGCAAGGCTGTCAAAGATAGGATGTTTTGGAGGAATCATAGAGTTGGAAGGGACCACCAGGTCCAACCTCCTGCACAATGCAGGAAATTCACATTGATTCCTAGGGTCGCCATGAGTCAGAAGCAACTTGACGGCACTTAACACACACAGGGTGCTTAAGAAATGATTAATTGTGGTACTTGCTTAACTACTAACAACATGTTTAGTTCTGTCTTCTGGGTTCCAAAGAACGTGATCCTGATGATTTAAAAGAGCCTCAAGCATGCAGAGAATCACAGAGTTGGAAGGAACCTCCAAGGTAATCTAATACATCCCGCTGCACAATGCAGGGAATTCACAACTACCTCCCCCCGCACCCCCAATGACCCCTACTCCATGCCCAGAAGATGGCAAAAAAAAAAAAACCTCCAGGATCCCCGGGCAAACTGGCCTGGAGGAAAATTGCTAAAGGATAACTTTAGGAAATAATAGACACAGGTCTATATTGTCCAAGAAGGGTAATTCCCAAGCGCAGTTTCTTTCCAATTTCTTCCCCTCCAAAGTGATGTGTTGTACCCTGCTAGACTGTAGGGGGGAAACGGTTGTATATATGGACATGTGAGGGAATACACAGATCCCCCTGCTAGTTGACCTCATGCCTCTATAACACACCGTGATAGGCTGTGACCAAGAACCGCGAGGTCTGAGGGCTACAGAGAGAGATGTGCTAATAAGGAGCACAGAGCCAGTGTAGTGTAGGGGTTAGAGCATCACACTAGGACTGGAAAGAGGTTGGGGTCCTCTGCAGTTTTTACCTTTTTTATTTCCAAATTGTGCCCAGAGGGTTTTTCTGTGAGCAGGTTGCAGAGGCGTTCAGAAGTTCATCTGCATGTCTTCCCCTCTATGCACCATTACCAATATGCTCATTGATAAAACATTGTGTATCATGGCGTGCAGGTTCTTTTTGTGCGATATTTGACCAATACCCAAGAGTGTCTGAATGCATCAGTAAAATACTGCACAAAAATGATGTTTATATGTATGGGCGACATCAGGATAGAAGAAGAAGAAGAAGAAGAAGAAGAAGAAGAAGAAGAAGAAGAAGAAGAAGAAGAAGAAGAAGAAGAAGAAGAAGAAGAAGATTTGGTTTTTATACTCCGATTTTCTCTACCTTAAAGAATCTCAAACTAGCTTACAATTGCATTCCCTTCCCCTCCCCACAACAGACACCTTGTGAGGTAGGTGGGGCTGAGAGAGTTCTGAGAGAACTGTGACTAGCACAAGGTCACCCAGCAGGCTTCATGTGTAGAAGTGGGGAAACCAACCCAGATCAGAGTCCGCAGCTCATGTGGAGGAGTGGGGAATCAAACCCGGTTCTCCAGATTAGAGTCCACCGCTCCTAACCACCTCTCTTAACCACTACACCACGCTGGCTCTCTGACAACCCCACCAGGGGTTGCCATAAGTCAGATGTGACTTGATGGGGGAAGAAAACATGGCACACAACTTTAGAAGAGCATAAAAGAAACCCAGCTTGGGAGCACCAGCATTGAAACACAGGCAAACGGAAAAAGGGAACAAGTGAAAACCAAAAGACAATGGCTCTCGTGAGTTGCTTTAAGCAGTGAAGTAGGGAAAAGGGAAGGAACGATTCATAGTGGTGGAAAGTGCCATCAGGTCACAGCTGACTTATGGTGACCTCGTAGAGTTTTCTGTTGGAAGAGTTGCAACGTCTAGCGTGCAAAGGAACTGAGAAGAAGACCCAGCAGGGGGCAGGCAAGTGGTCAGCTAGTTAGGGCTGTAAGGCCAGTAAGGCCAGAGACCTTTCCACCCTTTTTTCACACCTCTTGTCTGTCCTTAGACTGATATTCTTAGGGGACAATTCCCTCATTCTTCTCGGAAGTCATTTCTACCTTCCCTCTCCCTCCTTGGCTAGATAGACAGCTAGAGGCTCTGGTCTCTCAGCTTTCCTATCCTAAAACGTAGTTCCTTATAAAGGCAACTTTATCTTTAATCAGTGAGTCTGACCCTTCTCTGCGTACTTAGCGTACTTTGCCAACATTTTCAAGGCAAGGGAAGAACAGAGGTGCTTTGCCATTGCCTGCCTCGGCATTACAACCCTGGGCCTTCCATGGTGGTCTCCCATCCAAGTACTGACCATGAATGATCCTGCTTATCTTCCAAGCTCTGACTAGATCTCAGCCATCCAGGTCAGGGCAACTGACAAGATGATTCATAGGTAAGATCAAATCACACCTGGGTTCCTTCCAGCAGCCTGAAGCTTTGCCTCCATGGTGTTAACAAGACTCTTTCTTTTTTGTATCATCCCACTGCTTTTGCATGAGGAGAACCTCTCCATTGCACAACAGGGATGGGCT
The DNA here is from genome assembly GCF_029931775.1 of Euleptes europaea. Taxonomy (NCBI): domain Eukaryota; kingdom Metazoa; phylum Chordata; class Lepidosauria; order Squamata; family Sphaerodactylidae; genus Euleptes; species Euleptes europaea. Next base: position 10,372,543 of record NC_079330.1, on the reverse strand, counting down.
GGGAAAGTCATTAGGAAAGTTAGCCGGGGAAAGATGCTGGTGGGCTGCTGCCCAGGTGGGCCACTGGGAGCCGGGGGCCAGCTGAGCCAAGTGGTCCTTGTGACACCGCTGGCCCCCACGCTTGTCTTAAATTCCTGATCCACATTTGTTAATGCAATTAAGGAAGGAAGGAAGGAAGGAAGGAAGGAAGGAAGGAAGGAAGGAAGGAAGGAAGGAAGGAAGGAGAAAAGAAAGAAAAGAAAGAAAGAAAGAAAGAAAGAAAGAAGAAAGAAAGAAAGAAAGAAAGAAGAGAAGAGAAAGAGAAGGAGAAAGAGAAAAGAAAGGAAGAAAGAAAGAAAAGAAAGAAGAAAGAAAGAAAGAAAGAAAAAGAAGAAAGAAAGAAAGAAAGAAAGAAAGAAAGAAAGAAAGAAGAGAAAGAGAGAGGAAAGGAACAGAGAGGAAAGGAAGGAAGGAAGAGAGGAAAGTTAGGAAGGAAGGAAGAGAGAAACAAGAGAGAGAGAAAGGAAGGAAGGAAGAGAGAAAGAGAGAGAGGAAAGGAAAAGACAAAAGAAAGAAGCCTTCTCAGTTAACTGAATTTGGAAACAGTGAGAAGTTGCTGCATATGATTAAAAAAAAACCCTACTCCTGGAATGCTATTTATTATCTGTGAGTCACTCTTGGTTCTGCACTGCTTCTTTAAAGATTGCTGATGCTGAGTTTCCTGCAGACCTCACTGCTGGCTGTTGGACCTTCCATTCTGTTCTTATAGGAACATATAAAATAAGGATAACCAAATTCTTAAAACTCAGTTCCGTTGGCAATTCCATCCCTCGCTACCCAAAGGAATTGTTCCAAAGATGCTCTGTTAAAATTCAAGAAAGGGGGGGTTACTTCTTTACTGGAGTAGTGGTTAAAAACATGGTGTAGTGGTTAAGAGCGGTGGACTCTAATCTGGTGAACCAGGTTCGCTTCCCCACTCCAACCCAGGAAGCCTGCTGGGTGACCTTGGGCTAGTCACAGTTCTCTCAGAACTCTCTCAGCCCCACCTACCTCACAGGGTGTCTGTTGCGGGGAGAGGAAGGGAAGGAGGTTGTAAGCCAGTTTGATTCTCCTTAAAAGGGCGAGAATGTCGACATATAAAAACCAAATCTTCTTCTACTTCCTCAGAGTCCATCAGCACCTCTCAGACTTTCGGTTCACATTCCTGGATCTTGGATCTGAAACTCCAATGCAAAATAATAACAGGAGTGCTTCCCCTTGCAAATGAAATTGATTAAGGTTCCAGCTCAAAGCATTGGTCAATTTTATTTTTGAATACAATAGGAGGGCACTGTATGTAATTGTTTTTTTGGGGGAAACCGCCTGAAACCGACTTCTGCTTCATTGATACCCCCCAGCTTTCTCCCCAATGGGGACCCAAAACGGCTGACTTTGTTCTTCCCTCCTTCCTTTTATCCTCACAACAACCCTGCGAGGTAGGGCAGGCCGAGAGAGAGCGTGGCTGGCCCGAGGTCGCCCAGCAAGCCGCCCACCTTTCTTTGGGAAACCAGGCTCGGAGCTGTTCTCGGCCTCCCCCCCCCCGTCAACCCCCCCTTCCCCACTTCTCGGCAGCTCCGCTTTTCCCAGCCCCGTGCTGGATCTTTGTCTCGGCTCCTGTTTCCAGCTGCTAATGAGGAACACCGAGCCTGCCAGGCTGTACCGAGAGCCTGCGAAAGAATCCTGCCTCTAATTACAGGCGAATTAGCCGACAGACAGTGACTCTTTAGCGCTAATGAATAGATACATTAAGGAAGGCATCACAACAGGCTGGGAGCCTGAGCTTGACAGATAATAAGGCAGGGGCCGGGCAGAAGCACGCAGGGAGGTGCGGGCTGAGCAGGGGGGGCGGTCCTCCCCCCCTCCCCACAGACCCCCTCCCCTCTGCTGCAAAGGTGGGAATGTTCACAGCTGTTGCAATAAAGTCGCAGACTCCTTGCTTAATTACCAAGGGGTGAGATCTGAGCATGCAAGGCGCTCTGGCGGGAAGGGTTCTGCTAATCCAGCCCCACCAAGGGGTGGTGGTGGTGGAGGTACAGACAGAGTCTCCCCCCCCCTTCCCGAGAAAACTGGGTCGCACCGGGCCTCTTGTGCGTGCAGACAAAGGGAGACCAGGATCCCGCCAGGGTGTGGTACAGGGCGGAGGGTTAAACTGTGGTCAGATGTACGGGGATGTGGGAGGGAGTGTTGTGTGTGGGTGGGGGGAACAAAAATCCAGAGGCCCTGAGCATCCAGACAAGGGCCGTTGCTGTAAGTTCAGTGGCCCCTTTGCCGAGGGCAAGGGAAGGGGGCAAGGATAGGTTGCCAGCTCGGGTTTGGGAAAGGGGCTGTGGCTCGGTGGTAGAGCATCTGCTTGGCATGCAGAAGATCCCAGGTTCAATCCCCGGCATCTCCAGTTAAAGGGACTAGGCGAGTAGGTGATGTGAAAGACCCCTGCCTGAGATCCTGGAGAGCTGCTGCCGGTCTGAGTAGACAACACTGACTTTGATGGACCAAGGGTCTGATTCAGTATAAAACAACTTCATGTGTTAATGTGTCCTGGAGATTTGGGGGTGGAGCCTGGGAAAGGCAGAGGTTTGGGTGGGGAGGGACCTCAGTAGGATACACTGCCATACAGCCCACCCTCCAAAGCCCTCCATGAATAGAAGAAGAAGAAGAGTTGGTTTTTATATGCCAACTTTCTCTACCACTTAAGGAAGAATCAAACTGGCTTACAATCACCTTCCCTTCCCCTCCCCACAACAGACACCCTGTGAGGTAGGTGGGGCTAAGACAGCTGCGACTAGCCCAAGATCATCCGGCTGGCTTCATGTGGAGGAGTGGGGAAACAAACTTGGTTCTCCAGATTAGAGTCCACCGCTCCAAACCACCTCTCTTAACCGCTACACCACGCTGAATAGAGAGTACGGACTATGAATGTTCCAAATAAATAAACAAGGGACCCTGGTGTCTTCGGGTTTCCCTAAATCTCACAAGATTGCTAAAAGAGTACAGATCATGAATATTCCAAATTAACAAATAAGGGACCCTGGAGTCTTTGGGTTTCCCTAAACCTCTCAAGAATGTCCAGGGGAGAAAAAGGGTCGAATCTCCCAGGTTGCAGCATGAGGCCCATCTGCTCAGCACCCAAAGATTCCCAGCCAGCTGCTAGCCAGCTTTGGAGTCTTGCAAAGAGCCTGCTATTGCGACTTCCAAGGACAGCTGACCTTGTTAGAAACACTCGACTCTTGCGAGCAACACTACAGGCGGCTGCAGCCTTCATAGAAACACACATTCCAAGGAAAGCAAAGAAAGCTCAAGAACTTAAGTCCTAGTGCTACCTGCCAGCTTTCTCCTTCTTAGCATAAACAGACCCAATAATTTGGCTTTCTGAGCTATGAGGGGAAAGTCTCTTCTGAAGGTACACAAATGTATTTACTTGTGCCACGATCTAAATATTCTGACAGCTCTCTCCGGATTTCCAAAATATATCCAGATGTGCCACATGAACACATTGGGCTGGATCCAGACTCAATTTACGGCTAATAGAAGGTACTTCCATCAGCGGGGCAGAGCGTTCCTGCCTCTCCCCCTTCCGCAGCAAGCTCATGGATTCCCTCGATATGCCTCTTCAGGGAAACACGGGAATCCTAGGAACGGCATGAAGCCAGTGTGGTGTAGTGGTTAAGAGTGGTGGTTTGGAGCGGTGGACTCAGATCTGGAGAACTGGGTTTGATTCCCCACTCCTCCACCTGAGAGGTGGAGGCTAATCTTGTGAACCGGGCTGGTTTCCCCACTCCTCCACCTGAGCGGAGGAGGCTAATCTGGTGAACTGGATTTGTTTCCCTACTCCTCCACATGAATGCAGCTGGGTGACCTTGGGCTAGTCACAGCTCTCTCATTCCCACCATCCTAACAGGGTGTCTGTTGTGGGGAGGGGAAGGGAAGGTGATTGTAAGCCGGTTTGATTCTACCTTAAGTGGTAGAGAAAGTCGGCATATAAAAACCAACCCTTCTTCTTCTAAACTGGGGGTTTGTAGCAGAAAGTAGGAATTGGTGGAAATTACACTTCTGCTTCCATTGACGGAAAATCCATAAGTTACCCAACACGGACCCAAAATTATTGCAACAACAACAATAATATTATAAGGGGAGGAAGGAAGAAGATCCTAGAAGACACCAAAAGGGTATTTGGGGTTTACAAATGGGCCAGCGTCCTGGGAGATCATTAGAGACAAGGTGGCACCGATCCTTACCAGCCTGGTTAGTAGTGATGTTGACAGAAGCAAACTGTGGCGAAAATGGGCTCTGGTCGGTGACGCCATTCACAGCCTGGATCTCAAAGGTGTATTGGGTGTGGGCCAGCAGGTCACTGATGTAAACACGGGACTCGGTCAGGCCCAGCTGGCGTGGCGTGAACTGTACGTTGTCCCCGCAGCGGGTGCAGGCCCCCCGGCCCGAGCCGCAGCTCTTGCAGATGATGTTGTAGACCAAATCCTCGCGGCCCCCCGAGTCCCGGGGTGGGCTCCACTCCAGCATCAGAGAGGTCTCGTTCACGCTGGAGATGACCGCTTGGGGGGCTGATGGGATGGCTGTGGGAAGGACAGAGAGAACTGGGAAGTGAAATGGCACAAGAGCAGAGAAGCTCCTTTCCCCTGGACAGTGAAGTTAGGTCCGGAACAACCGGTAGGACAATCCTCCTCACCCTCTTGTCTTTGGCCCAGAGGCGTGAACCACAATACAAGACTCTATGCACACATCACCTGCCCCTCAATTCACACAACGAGCAGGAAGGACCTATTTCTATCTCTCCCAAGACTCATGTTTGCCCAGGGAAAACGATCGGTGGTAGATTCAGGATGGGCAAAAGGAAAGAATTAGGAAGGGCGTTAGGAAGAACTTTCTAACAGTTAGAGCGGATCCTCAGTGGAACAGGCTTCCTCGGGAGGTGGTCAGCTCTCCTTCCCTGGAGGTTTTTAAGCAGAGGCTGGATGGCCATCTGTCAGCAATGCTGATTATACTACCTTAGGCAGATGATGAGAGGGAGGGCATCTTGGCCATCTTCTGGGCATGGAGTAGGGGTCACTGGGGGTGGGGAGGTAGTTGTGAATTTCCTGCATTGTGCAGGGGGTTGGACTAGATGACCCTTGTGGTCCCTTCCAACTCTATGATTCTAAATGCTTCTCCACACGATACATAGTGAACAAGGAATTCACAGCCAGAAGATGTGGAGTGGGCAGCAGTCTTAAAATGCTTTAGTGGGGGATTGATGACAAATATATTGACTCTCAGTGGCTATTAGTTACGATGGCTGGGCGGAGCTACCAATGCCGGTGTCGCTCTCCACAATTGGTGGGGACAGTCAGTATTCTGATTCAATAGAAAAGTTTAACTGTAGAATAACTGGAGAGTTATCATATCCTCCTTAGCCACTTCACACAGATCTGTCAGGGGAAAGGCCTTGAGTTCCACCACCACCCAAAACCTCCAGAGAACATACCCTTCTGATACAATTGCTTCACCAATATGGGTTTCCATGTGAATCCAGGGGCTGTGTGAACTGTCCTCTCTGGCAAGGCCCGCACACTCCAAAGAACATAACAAGAGCCCTGCTGGATCAGACCAGTAGTCCATACAATCCAGCAACCTGTTTCACGCACTGGCCGCCCAGTTGCCTTAGAGGACCAACAAAAAAAGCATAGAGGCCGATGCCTTCCCCAGATGTTGCCTTCTAGCGGTGGTATTCAGAGCTTCTTGGCCAATGGATGTGGAGGTTCCCTTTAGTGACCACACATAGCTATAGTCCCTTTTTAAACCTTCTGTGCTTATAGGTCCTCCAGGATCAGAGGAGTATGCCTATTATTTTAGGTGCTGTGGAACACAGGCAGGACGATACTGCTGCAGTCGTCTTGTTTGGGGGCTTCCTAGAGGCCCCTGGTTGGCCACTGTGTGAACAGACCACTGGACTCGATGGGCCTTGGTCTGATCCAGCATGGCTTTTCTTATGTTCTAGTCATGATGCATACCTATTCTCTCCAGGATCAGAGGAGCATGCCTATTATATTAGGTGATGTGGAACATAGGCAGGATGCTGCTGCTGCTGCAGTCATCTTAGAATCATAGAATCATAGAGTTGGAAGGGACCACCAGGGCCATCTTGTCCAACACCCTGCACAATGCAGGAATTTCACAACTACCTCCCCCCACACCCCCAGTGACCCCTATTTCATGCCAAGAAGATGGCCAAGGTGCCCTCCCTCTAATTAACTGCCTAAGGTCATAGAATCAGCATTGATTTGTGGGCTTCCCAGAGACACCTGGTTGGTCACTGTGTGAACAAACTTGCTGGACTTGACGGACTGATCCAGCATGGCTTTTCTTATTTTCTTATGTTCTTATGAAAATTCTCCCTCCGGTTTCTCAATGGAGGTATCAGGTGGACAGTGGGGCGTGGGCATTCAACCCTCCCTTGTGCCAAGATCCTGTCCTAGCCACCTCCCTTCGGCTGGCAGAGATCTTCCCTTTGGCTGGTGGAGATCTTCCGCCTGATCCTTTTAGCAGGAGATGCCAAGGACTGAACCTGGGATCTTCTGCATGCCGAGCATCCACTGCGAGTGAATTCCACAACTCATTTCCCACAGTGACGGCGGTGCATCTAAATTGCGCCCATTTGGCCCTTGGCATGGAGGCCTCATTGTCTGACTCAGCCCCACATGAGACCCTAAGCCCTCCTTCCCAGTGAGAGGCAACATACTAGTACACGGCATGTCCAGTGGATCAGAATCGGCCCGATAGTAGCTGTTTCGGCAGACGCAGTTGGTGGCACCTTCCGACGTGGTCCGGCTGTTGATGGGGCAATGGATGCAACTTTCATCCCCCTGGTTGGCTTTGAAGGTCCCCGAGGGACAGCCTGGAATGAAAGAAACAAACAGAGGAACAGTCCATCAAGAAGTGAAATCTAGGGAGGCGTGGGGCTAGGGTTGCCAACCTCCAGGTGGTAGCTGGAGATCTCCTGCTATTCCCACTGATCTCCAGGTGACAGAGATCAGTTCGCCTGGAGAAAATGGCTGCTTTGGAAGGTGGGCTATATGGCATTATATCCCAATGAAGCCCCTCCCCTCCCCAAACCTTGCCCTCCTCAGTCTCCACCCCCAAAATCTCCAGGTATTTCCCAACCTGGAGCTGGCAACCCCACGTGGGGCCCATGCGTACATTCAGAAAAAGCCACAATATCCATTTCTGAGCAAAGACAACTGATGATTGCCAGGCAGGAAGAAAACGATTGGAACCAGCCCACCCTCATAGATATTCCAGACCTCTTCTGCATGCAGCTGTTCCAGTAGGGTGTAGTGGTTAGAGTTTGAAGCTAAGACTGGGGAAATCCAGGTTCGAATCTCTACTCAGCCACAAAGCTCACTAGGTGACACTGAGCCAGTCATTCTTTCTCAGCCTAAACCTACCTCGCAGGGCCGTTGTGAAAATAGAACACCAGAGGAAGAACCATCTATGTCACCCTGAGCTTTGATAAAGACAACGAGACAGAGAAGATGCTATAAGGAAAAGCACACAAGCAGTATTTTGATCAATCATCCAACAAGACACAAACACGTACCTGCCGTCCAGTATTCTGGCTATCATACACAAAGCACTGGAACAACCGACAAGTTCGTATCTTAAATTGTACATAATTACACATCGTTTTAGGAAACACTACATGCAAAACCAGTCTCAAACCAGTTTACAATTGCCTTCCCTTCCTTCCCCCACAACAGACACCTTGTGTGGTAGGTGGGGCTGAGAGAGTTCGGAGAGAACTGTCTGACCCAAGGTCACCCAGCAGGCTTCATGTGGAAGAGTGGGGAAACCAACCCAGTTCACCAGATTAAAGTCGGCCGCTCATGTGGAGGAGCGGGGAATCAAACCTGGTTCTCCAGATTAGAGTCCACCGCTCTTAACCACTACACCACACTGTTTACAGCATACCTGAGCCAATGTGGTGTAGTGGTTAAGAGCCGTGGTTTGGAGCGGTGGACTCTGATCTGGAGAACCGGGTTCAATTCCCCACTCCTCCACATGAGCGGCCGATGCTAATCTGGTGAACTGGATTTGTTTCCCCACTCCTCCACATGAAGCCAGCTGGGTGAACTTGGGCTAGTCACACTCTCTCAGCCCCACCTCCCTCACAGGGTGTCTGTTGTGGGGAGGGGAAGGTGATTGTAAGCTGGTTTGAGTCTCCCTTAAGTGGTAGAGAAATTCGGCATATAAAAACCAACTCTTCTTCTTCTTATACCTAAGAGATACAACAAAACCAAGTTTTTAAAGATCCAAAACCGTCCATCTCTACATCCACACTGCGGTTCCCCACCCCACAGCGCCAAGGCTTGGTGCAGTTGAAAGGGCTCTCTTCAGACCCATCCAGGAAGCCAGCTGTTCCCAGTTCTTGAGGGAAGGAGTTCCATAGTCCGAGGGGGCCAACGGTCAAATTAGCCCTCCCCTGGGCTCTTGCCAAATTCCCACATTTCCAAACCAGAGTCCGACAGAGCTCCCTTACCACCGGTTCTTGGCGTCTGCGCGCTCCCCCTCTGGAGGAGTGCCCTGGCGGGGCTCCAGCCTTTGTGTGTGTGTGTGTGTGTGGTGGGGAGGGGGCAGACTTTCTTCTGCGTAACACGAAGACCCTCTGGCTCCCTGGAGGACGACGCAGGCAGTGCGGGTAAAAGCTATCGCCTTACGGCTTTTTCACATCTCTTAACCCCTTCGCAATCCCGTCCCTTCAAGTATGCCGGACCTCAGGGGCTGAAGACAGACAGTCGCCCCCTTTCAGCCGGAGCAGCTGCGAGGCGAAAATGAGGTTCTCCGTCCCGCACACACACAAACCTTGGGTTGATTCAAGAGAAAGGATACCTCCCCCCACCCCGCCCCGGCCAGGGACCTGGGGCTTTGTCCCTCTGCAACAGCTGCAGTGCCAGCTTCCGGGCCCTCCGTGACCCTTTTCCACTGCATTTCAACGTGTCAATCAAGGGATTTTGCTTTTTGCCTGCTCTGGATCTTGTCCAGGCAGATTACTGTCGGGGACCATGCAATGGGAACGTCCCATGCAGATTCTAAAATGCCTACATGGGTTGCCGCCTTGACCCGGATGGCCCAGGCTAGCCCGATCTCGTCAGATCTCAGAAGCTAAGCGGTGTTGGCCCCAGGTAGTAGTAGTAATAGTAGTGGTAGAAGAATAAGAAGAAGAGTTGGTTTTTATATGCCAACTTTCTCTACCACTTAAGGGAGACTCAAACCGGCTTACAACCACCTTCGCTTCCCCTTCCCACAACAGAAACCCTGTGAGGTAGGTGGGGCTGAGAGAGCTTTAACAGAGCTGTGACTTGCCCAAGGTCACTCAGCCGGCTTCGTGGGGAGGAGTGGGGAAACAAATCCAGTTCACCAGATTCGCCTCCGCCGCTCATGTGGAGGAGTGGGGAATCGAACCCGGTTCTCCAGATCAGACTCCACCGCTCCACACCATCGCTCTTAACCACTACACCACACTGGCTCTTGGATGGGAGACTGCCAAGGAAGTCCAGTGTCGCTAGGCACAGGCAGGCAATGGCAAATCACCTCTGTGTGTCTCTTGCCTTGAAAATCCTACAGGGTCACCGTAACGACCATCAAGTCCAGCAGTCAAGTCCAGCAGTCTGTTCACACAGTGGCCAACCAGGTGCCTCTAGGAAGCCCACAAGCAAGGACTGCAGCAGCAGCAGCATCCTGCCTGTGTTCCACAGCACCTAATACAATAGTCATGCTCCTCTGATCCTGGAGAGAACAGGTATGCATCATGACTAGTATCCATTTTGACTAGTAGCCATGAATAGCCCTCTCCTCCATGAGACGCCTTATTTTAAGAGAAAGAAAACACATAACCCCCCCCCCCAAAAAAAATCATGCATTCATTTTCTAAGATCTTAGAATTTCATGAGAGGTTGAGGGTGGATTTGTAGGGCCCTGCAGGTTCCTTTCCCCCTGGCTCATTCCCTGGAGTCTGAGTAGCCCCAGCGTGGTATACCAGATAGAGTGTTGGTCTAGGATCTGGGACAGCCAGGTTCGAATCCGCACCCTGCCCTGAAAGCTTGCTGGGTGACCTAAGGCCCGTCACATGCTCTCGGCCTAACCTACCTCACAGGGGTGTTGTGAGGGTAAAACGGAGGAAGGATTACGATGTGAGCTGCTTTGGGCCCCCATTGGGGAGAAAAGCGGCATATCAACAGCTAAACAAAACAAATGCATCTCTTATAAGGTTGCCAACCTCCACGTAGTAGCTGGAGATCTACTGCTATTACAACTGATCTCCAGCCGATAGAGATCAGTTTACCTGGAGAAAATGGTTGCTTTGGCAATTGGACTCTATGGCATTGTAGTCCCTCCCCTCCCCAAACCCCACCCTCTTCAGGCTCCACTCCAAAAACCTCCAGGTATTACCCAACCCGGAGCTAGAAACCCTAATCACTAAACTTCAGCTTTTTTATTCATTCCCTGCTGGAGCGGGTGGGGAATTAAGCAGCCAAATTTGGGACTGCAATAGGGTTGCCAGGTCCTTCTTTGCCACCGGCAGGAGGTTTGGGGGCAGAGCCTGAGGAGGGTGGGGTTTAAGGAGGGGAGGGTCTTCAATGCCATAGAGTCCAATTGCCAAAGTGGCCATTTTTCTCCAGATGAACTGAACTCTATTGGCTGGAGAGCAATTGTAATAGCAGATCTCCAGCTACTACTTGGAGGTTGGCAACCCTAGACTGCAATAAATCAACACCCAAAAGGGAAACAGATGGGGAAAGATTTTAATCTGCATAATTTGCTGTCTGCATTGATCGTGAGGCTTCTCGATGCAGGGAGGGAGAAGCCTTTTCTGACACGACGCGCTCAGCTGCCCATCCGGCTTGCCGTTCGGCAAAAGCAGGCCCGGCCTCTGAGCAGCTTGGCTTGGAAATGCGTTGGCGTGGCGGGGCTGTCTTCCGGGAACGGCCGGGGACTTGACAAGACTGTCAAAGCCACAGCAAGCTCGAGAGCGGATCCGGTTTGCTCTCCCCCAAGAAAACTGTATTCCTGGGTGGCTATAAGCATTTCAGGTTGCTTCTCGATGCATTCAGATTCCCCTCCCATGGAGCTGGCAGGGAAAAGTGAGCTAGGGATATACCGATATTGATGCAGCTGTTGAAACACTCTGCGCACAGGGGAGAACAATGATATATGGCATTTGCTCAAAGGCAAGACATTACCACATAAGAAAGGCCCTGCTAGATCAGACCCAGGCCCATCAAGTCCAGCAGTCTGTTCACACAGTGGCCAACCAGGTGCCTCTAGGAAGCCCACAAACAAGACCACTGCAGCAGCACCATCCTGCCTGTGTTTCACAGCACCTAATATAATAGGCATGCTTCTCTGAGACTGGAGAGAATAGGTATGTGTCAAGACTAGTATCCATTTTGACTAGTAGCCGCGGATAGCCCTCTCCTCCATGAACATGTCCACTCCCTTCTGAAAGCCCTCCAAGCTGGCAGCCATCACCACATCCTGGGACAGGGAATTCCACAACTGAACTAGGCGTTGGGTGAAGAAATACTTCCTTTTTCCGTTTTGAATCTCTCACCCTCCAGCTTCAGCAGATGACCCCGCGTTCTAGTATCATGAGAGAGGGAGAAAAGCTTCTCCCTGTCTACTCTCTCCATACTATGCATAAAAGACAAGGGGTGCTTTCACACATCCTGAATAATGCACTTTCAATCCACTTTCAATCCACTTTAATAATCGTTTGTAAGCGGATGTTGCCGTTTCACACAGTCGAAACCTGCTGCAAAGTGCATTGAAAGTGGATTGAAAGAGCATTATTCGGCAGGTGTGAAAGCACCCTAGATCCCCCCCCCCCCCAAGTATACTATCCACAAAAAGAGGCTGTCATCTTACATTTGCATACAAGTTAAAGTTAAGTCCAATAATAATTGTGTGTGTGTATAATATTTTTTAGGGATCATTCTTTCCTTTTGAATAAATACGGTGGCTGCCTGGGACAGATCTTGCTGCATTCTATGCAATTGTATGATTTTTACTTCATTTATACACTGGCCATTTGTGCATGGCTGTTTCCTCGCGGTCACCCCGCTGCCAACTTCAGGGCTTTGCTTTGATTATGCTTTGATTATTTTCCAACCGTCAGAGGTCGCCTCACTCTCCCCAAGCCTACCGCACGTTTAGCCCGTGTTTTCTGGATTTGTGTTTAGCCAGCATCCAGAAAACACAGGCAAAATGTGTGGAAACCCGCGGGGAGAGCGAGGTGACCTCTGATGGTCAGAACATGCAAGCATCATCAAAGCAAAGCCCCGAAGTAGTCCGCGGGGTCACCACGAGGAAACAGCCATGCATAAACGGCCACTGTGTTACTCTCCAATGGGAGCCCAAAGCCATTCTCTTGTCTTCCCTTTGCTCCTACAACAGCCTTATCTGACCGAGGGAGTTTTGACTCTTGAAAGCTTACACCCTGAAAATCTTGTCGGTCTCCAAGGTGCTACTGGGCTCGAATCTAGCTGTCACAACAGCCCTGTGGGGTAGATTAGTGTATGACTGGCCCCAGGTTGCCCATGGTAGAGTGGGGATTCAAACCTGGGATCTCCCAGATCCTAGTCCAACACTCCAACCACTATACCACACCAGCCTCTTAAAAACCTTTCAAAAATTAAATAAAAAAAAAAACAGTCCACGGAAGCTATAATCTTAACTAAAGGGTTAACAATGGAGGAGGCTGATTAAGTCTTCTTTCTTAGGACATTTTTAGCTCAATCCTAAGGAAAGCCACACCTTTCTAAGTCCATTGAAGCCAATGGGCTAGTGAACCATGACATGGCAGGAAATACTCCCTCCTCCATCAGCAGCAAATCTCAAGCCTACCCTGCCGGGAGCAAAAACATCGGGAGACCTGTGGTTCAAATTGGGAATTGAGGGAATGTTCGTGTCCATCCAGCCCGATTCTCTGCTCTTTGCAGATTCTGTCTTGCTCACACAGCAGCTTATCTTCCAAGCATCTTCCCTGTCTCTCTCCTGCTTTGGCTGAGCTGAGCCGAACAAATCCCTGTGGAGTTGAGGTAGGGAATTCTCACAGGTCAAGGTTATCTTGAGGAGGGCATGGCTTTTCCTTGGAGGTTTTCAGCCGTCGGAGAAGTGGATCGTTTGCAGCTCGCCTATCCTGGCCCGGCATCTTCTCTGTCCCTCAGCCGAGAGCTAATAGGTCAAGTAGATCAGATTTTGAACTGCACATCGTTGCTCTTTCAACCCCCCTCCCCTTTGTACAAATCAAACCTGCGCCTGTAAATTTTGAATCATTTCCTGTTCCCTCGCACGGATTTCTTTTCTACAGAGTGCACGCGGCTTTCGGAGTTAGCTGTGTGTCAATCAAGCGGTCTCATACATAGAAATGACATCCTCGGCATATACAAATTGTATATTAAAACCGGGCAACCGTGTACACATTACAAGCAAATCTACAAAACTGGCCACGGAAAAGCAGGAAAGCGAAACTAATGACAAAAATATAAATGTGCCAAGAAAGAGAATTGGGGTGGGAGACTTCAGGAGTCCCTGATGTTAACTCTTGCATTGCCAATCCACACTACTGCAGACACTATCACAAGGACTAACCATCGTGATAGAATCACAGAACCATAGAGTTGGAAGGGGCCATACAGGGCATCTAGTCCAACCCCCTGCTCAATGCAGGATCAGGCTAGAGCATCTCTGACAAGTGCTTGTTCAGCCTCTGCTTAAAGACTGCCAGTGAGAGGGAGCTCACCACCTCCATAGGTAGCTGATTCCACCATCGAACAACTCCTACCGTAAATTTCCTCCCCTAATACTTAGCTGGTACCTTTCTGCCCACAATTTAAACCCATTATTGCGAGTCCTCTCCTCTGCAGCCAACAGGAACAGCTCCCTGCCCTCCTTTGAGTGACAGCCCTTCAAACACATAAAGCGAGCAATCGTGTGTCCCCTCAACCTCCTCTTCTCCAGACTGAACATTCCCAGCTCCCTCAGCCTTTCCTCGTAGGGCTTGGTCTCCAGGTCCCTGATCATCCTCGTCACCCTCCTCTGCACCCGCTTGATTCTGTCCACATCCTTTTTGAAGTGAGACCCCCAGAACTGCACAAAATATTCCAGGTGTGGCCTGACCAATGCAGTACACAGCAATGCAGTGTAAAGTGATAAAGTTGTACGTCTATACCCGGGGTCCCTTTCCTTGTACTTCTCCCCCCCACCCCCAGAATAAAGTATACAGGGTGTATTAATGCAAGAAACCACCACCTCTGGGGTTATGCTGTTAACTGCTCCTGAAATTACCATCCACACATACACAGAGTGGCCAACGGTTCTTGGCCAGTGTCTGGTTCTCTGGGTTTAACAGCTCTTCCATCTCCAGGCCATTAGACTTCTCTCTGCAGTGTGGAAAGTTTCACCTAATCATTTCCACTACTGTTATTATTTAAATTTTATATCAAAGTTAGACACACAGTTCCAAATGCGTCCATGATACATATAAGTACTAGTCTCCAGAAGCAATTTTGATATAAGACTTACAAGCAATCCGTTTTAGCATTTTAAACAATGCACAGCTTTTATAATTCAATCTCCCTCTCCCATAATACTAGAACGCGGGGTCATCTGCTGAAGCTGGAGGGTGAGAGATTCAAAACAGATAAAAGGAAGTATTTTTTCACACAACGCATAGTTAAATTGTGGAACTCCCTGCCCCAGGATGTGGTGATGGCTGCCAGCTTGGAGGGCTTTAAGAGGGGAGTGGACATATTCATGGAGGAAAGGGGTATTCATGGCTATTAGTTCGAATGGATACTAGTCATGATGCATACCTATTCTCTCAGTATCAGAGGAGCATGCCTATTATTTTGGGTGCCGTGGAACACAGGCAGGATGTTGCTGCTGCTGCAGTCGTCTTGTTTGGGGGCTTCCTAGAGGCACCTGTTTGGCCACTGTGTGAACAGACTGCTGGACTTGATGGGCCTTGGTCTGATCCAGCAGGGCCTTTCTTATGTTCTTAATCTGCCACTCCCCCGTCTGGAAATCCCTTTCCAACACATTACACAAGCAAACCCATTATTGGAAGCGCATATAATAGAGGGATGGTTTGTATTTACAGGAGAAACATTTTGCACATGATAGAAGAGATGCAATAAAGGATTCCCTTTGACCTAGATAGCCCAGGCTAGGCTGATCTCATCAGATCTCAGAAGCTAAGCAGGATTGGCCCTGGTTAGTACTTGGATGGGAGACAGCCAAGGAAACACAGGGTTGCTATGCAGAGGAAGGCCTCTGCATGTTTCTTGCCTTGAAAACCTCATGGGGTGGGAATAAGTCAGCTGTGACTTGATGGCAAAATAAGTGAATAAACAAACAAATAAATAAAGGATTCACCTGATGACTTCTGCGCTTCAGGGTGTGTCAATATGCGAAGAAGAAGAGGTATTTTTTGCATCTGTCTCCAAAAGGAGGAAAGAGAGGAGGCTAAGAAGCCAACATTCTGGTAAGGAGACTGTCCAGAAAAATGGGGCTACCACTGAAAAGGCCCGGATCCTGCCAGGTCCCATACTGGGATCCACTGAACTTGATAATCTAAGCAATGCTTCACAGAGGAACTCGAAGTCATTATGAGATCACATGGGAGAAGATGCTGGTTGAGATACTAAGGACCCAGATTGATCAGGGTTTTATAACCTATAGGAGAGGGCAGGAAGAAGCCAGGCCCCTACTGTGCTTGGATCCTGTTCAAGATGAGACCTACCCTTCCCCAGATTCCAACTGCCACTGGCTTGGCTATCAGAAAGAAACCAAGATGCTGCCCATCACCCCTCCATTGCGCCTGGATCCAGCTCAGCTAAGAATCCCCTCCCAAGGAAATTTTTATATTGAATTTTTAATGTCAGTTATATTGATTCCTGTGAACTGCCTTGGTATCCCTGTGGTTTTGAGCTTCGGGAGCCAGTTTTTTAGTTGGGAGAAAAAAGGAATAAAAATATAATAGAAGTCATCATATTGAACTGGCACAGAAACGCACTGGATACCGATGCGATCAAAGAGGTAGTGAACGATCTTGCCAACTCCTGCCATTCCAGAGCCAAGTGACAGCATTCTGGGCTAGCCTTCAAGGGCAACCCCACCCACAGAGCATAGCGATAGCCCAGTCTGGAAACAGTCAACGAGGCATGGATAATATTGGCCAGATCTCTTGTCCTGACTTCCTTCTCTTCTGCCATCTGTCTAGCCAAGCAGAACAAAGAAACCTCTCTGACACACAACAGCTCTTAAGAATTCTCTTGTTGCCTCTTCTCCACCTTTGAGGACCTGCCGTTTCCACCTACTCAAAATTGTTTAATGTACATAGGCTTTTAGATAGCAAACTCCTTCCAACCTGGCTTTTTCTCCACAAATCACCATGAATTCTGCTGATAAATTAATGAAATGACTTTGGAGCCAGGAAAGGGTTTGGGTAGGGTTGCCAGGTCCCTCTTCTCCACTGGCAGGAAGATTTTGGGGCAGAGCCTGAGGAGCGTGGGGTTTGGGAAAAGGAGGGACTTCAATGCCATAGAGTCCAGTTGCCAAAGCGGCCATTTTCTCCAGGGGAACTGATCTCTATCGGCTGGAGATCAGTTGTAATAGCAGGAGATCTCCAGCTAGTACCTGGAGGTTGGCAACCCTAGGCTTGGGGGGAGCCAGTGTCGATGAGGGAAGGGATCATGTCCAGTAGCTCCTGCCTCTTGGATCCACCTTTCCCCAATCTCCGTACTTTCCCCTCCCCCCTAGACCATTGGGGGGGGGGAATTCGTTTAATTAATAAAATATTCATATGCAAACAGAGAACATTGGTTAGTTTGCTAATATTGCTATCATAACATTCTGCCCTAAGGGACATACATGACAGATTACAATATAGAAAGACGCTTTTTTTTAATTCCAAGGAGAGTATAGGAATGAAAAAGTTCCCCATTCCATTCCGGTTTTGCTCTCCGGGGTCACTCTGCTCCACCTTCCACCACCACCCCCATCTGCCTTCTGGTTTAACTTGGATGGCTTCTAAAAGTAATTTTGGAACCAGTGCTATTTGTAGTTTGATGCAATTTTCATGCAGATTCCTGATATGCTCCACTGCATATACGTGCATGCAAACAGGAGTCTCGATTCGATGGCCCCCTCACCTCAGGATTCGTGGCTCTGTCACTTAATCAAATTGCATGAGTGCAAACATGCGTCGATTAAATCACAATACGGGGTTCATAAAAGCCAGATTCGTTCATATCAGATTCATTTTCTGGACTGGGATTTAATCAACGCAGATGTGCGTCGGAGTGAATCAATAACTTACACATTAAAAATTAAGAATGTTGCCAACTGGAAAAGGCAGCAAACTGCATTCGAGCAGAAGTCTAAACGGAACAGAAAAGTCACAAACGTAAGAGTGGTTCTAATGCATCGGTGTTCGAAACAAGATTAGTTAATTTGGGGCTGAAGGACGAGATTCTGGGAGGTTGTTGGAATTGGATCTCTGGGGCGTTTTTAACTGGAAAACAGCAACTGTGGAAAACCCCGATCTCGACTGGGGCAAACGGACAGGGGAGAGTTGATCGCACCTCCTTCCCCAAGTAACTTAACCCCCCCATATGCCCCCCTAGAGCTGCTATTTGCCCTGTTAGGGAGACAGAAAGGAAAAATAAAGGGCGAAAACGCATGGTCGCTTTATCCCCCTTTAATCCCTGTTTTAGCCAGGATCGAATGCACATTCGGTGAAACGCATGCATTCGATCCTGGCTGAATCCTGGCTGAAACAGGGTTTAAAGGAGGATAAAGCGACCATGCGTTTTCGCCCAAAGGCAACTGTTATGTTCCTTCATTGGGGCAAATCACAGCTCTGTGGGAGCATCAAGGAAATGGTGCGGTGCGGGGAGGGATAACACTTCCCCTCCCCGCACTACCACCCCAATTCGAACCAGGCCCTTCCCCGTCCTTTCCGAAAAGCTTCCCTCGCCTGTGGTTAGGAATTCCAGAAGAACAGCATCACAGCGGATCCGTCAGGCAGAGACGCCTGCTTGTGGCTTTGGCACCTGCCCTGCGACCAACGGGCCGCTGCGCGACTCCACATCCACACGGCTACATATCCAATATCGCCTCGGGGGCTGGAGAGCTGCCTGCCCTTATATTATTCTATAGGGTAAGTAAAACCCAGCCCTGGAAATCGGGAGCGTTTGCTTCCAGGGAACTGCCAAGAAAGTGCGCGGCCAGCGGTTTTTGCCAACAGCCGCCCTGGAGACTAGACAGCCTCCCCCCCATCTCTTCGTAAACCCAAGAGGAATGGCTCTGCTCTTTCGAAATATTTATGCCTCACGTCTGAAGCAGGAAGAGGGTTCCCCCACAACGGAGCGCATTGACTCAGGGCTTCAGAGAGCCTATTGTTGTTCCCCCGTCTCTAAAAAGCCTTCAGAAGTGGAATCCTATCCAACTTCCTGGACCGATCCTGGAGACGGCCGGCGATTCCTGGCCAGCTGTTCTCCAGAAGGAGTTCTCACATCTCCTGAGGTTTTTCTGTGGGGCTTTGTGTGAACAGTTTGTTCAAAGCTCCTTCTGCCTGGGCGCTATTAGGGAGGCCAATGAAACCAAGAGTGGGGACAGCAAAGCTCGCCCGTCATCCCGTAAATCCTTCTCGCTTTAACAGGTGTTAAAACAAAGATAATCTTATCTGGAGACTTCATAAAACGGAGAGGATACGCTTGCTTAAAGCAAGAACGACC
The DNA here is from genome assembly GCF_029931775.1 of Euleptes europaea. NCBI lineage: Eukaryota > Metazoa > Chordata > Lepidosauria > Squamata > Sphaerodactylidae > Euleptes > Euleptes europaea. Next base: position 10,353,737 of record NC_079330.1, on the reverse strand, counting down.
CCACCTCATTAAAATAGGGTTGCCAGCCGGGTTGGGAAATACCTGGGGATTTTTGGGGTGGAGCCTGAGGAGGGCGGGGATTGGGGAAGGGAGGGACTTTAATAGAGTCCAATAGCCAAAGCGGCCGTTTTCTCCAGGGGAACTGATCTCTATCAGTTGTAACAGCAGGAGATCTCCAGCTAGTACCTGGAAGTTGGCAACCCTACTTTAAAAGCATCATAAACCTGACTAAATTCCAGGTTCCTGAACCATGGACGATCTCAAGTCTGAAAAGGAAACGAGAGCTTTCGCAGGGCGGAGCTTCCCACAGTGGTCTGTCCCTGAGAACGGGCAGTGTAAAGGGGAACGGGCAGAGCAACGGGGAAGAAGTTAGGGAAAGAGAGGGCCCTGCTTCCTCTGAAATTGCCTTCTCAGATCAAGGGGAATTGACATCTTTGGGAAGTTTCCAGGGGAGCTCATCACCAACCAGAGACCTTCTGACACGCAGCAACTGACTACATTCATTGTTCCAAGAGATGTCCCCAAACCTATGTCTGTAATGGGAACATTCAATCATTCGCCAGATAAGAAGCTATGAGTACAATTAAGAAACGTTTATTTAGGTACGATGACAACAGGACAATCTGCGGAGCACGACACGTTTGTTCTACCCAATGTGTGGGTATTCTTCCATCTGGCCAGCTTCCCGACTACCGTTCATAGTTGACTGCTTCTTGGTATAGGTATGTCTTTATGTTGGTGTGCCTAAGTGCCTTACCATCTAGAGTAGTGGTTCCCAAAGTGGGCAGTACCACCCCCTGGGGGGCATTGGGATTACGTAGGGGGGCACTAAACAGCATGGGGACAGCCGGGGGTGCTAGAGGTGGGCCCCTTCAACTGTATTGTTGGATAGGGTAGGGGGAACTTGGGTTGAGTTTGTGGAACCAAGGGGGCAGTGGCCCAAAAGGTTTGGGAACCACTGATCTAGAGTCTTGCAAGGGAGGTATCTTAAGATACGTACTCTGATAGAGTATGTAACTGCGGTGCAGGTAGATTAAGTGTGGACACTATGTATCACGTGACTAGAAACCTTTTAATTTTTCTTTTGCTCCAAAATATAGACCAAGTGGAGACATTGCCTCTAGTCATTACCTATCACTCTTTCAGTTGAGAAATCTTATGCCCTTGTGACTGATTTTTGCAGCCATTTAGATGTGGGCTAGCTTATATATGTTTTAACAGCCGATACAGGTATTCTGGTGAGATAGTTACACCTTTGTTTTCTGATGTACACAAAATCATTTAAAACATTCTTTAAAATTACATTCAGGCTATGTGTATAAAGTGTATATAAAACAGAAATGAATTTGGGTCCCATCCCCAAGATATCTGATTACATATATATGCAAGAATTCCAAAATATTCCAATATATGGAAAGATCCAAAATACGGGCCACTTCTAGTCCCAGGCAGTCCTGATAAGGGATACTCAACCTGTATGCATCTGGAATCCACATGAACACATGAAGTTGCCTTATAATGAATCAGACCCTTGGTCCATCAAAGTCAGTATTGTCTACTCAGACCGACAGCGGCTCTCCAAGGTCTCAGGCAAAGGTCTTTCACATCATCTCCTTGTCTAGTCCCTTTAACTGGAGATGCCAGGGATTGAACCTGGGACCTTCTGAATGCCCATCAGATGCTCCACCACTGAGCCACAGCCCCCAGGGTGAAGGGAGGAAAACCCCTCACAAGGCTGACTTTGAGAACCAAAAATGGGAAAAGGGTAAATGCCCCTCACACTCCAGTTGCTCAAAAGCTCAGTTTCCCAAAGCTGTTTTTCATTAAGGGGAAAAAAAATTAGCTGGGCTTCATTACACCCACATGTATGAAATGTGTCCCAAGGGATACAGAGATCTGTGCCAGAACTTCAAAATGAATTCTTGCATAGAAGTCCCACAGGCACACAGCCTATCACGAGGAACCCTACATGTGGAAGATCAATGATGGGTGAACTTGCCCCCGGGGCTCAGTTCAGAATGGGCCTGGTTATACTCAATTAATTTGGCGACTGCTCTGGGGACATTTGAATTAACCTGGTTTTTCATGGGCCCCTTCTGGAACAAGCCCCGTTGCTCTCCCACGGGGAGCCCCACACATTCCACCGAGCTCCCTGCCGATAGTTCCCAACACCCTGTTGGCAAGTCCACCGTTGAATAAACTCAAGCTTCCCACCACGAGCAAGAAGAGAGCTACACGGCAGCCATAAACCTCAGTTCTGAGGATTAAGAAGAAGTTTTTATATCCTGCTTTTCTCTGCCTTTAAGGAGTCTCAAAGTGGCTTACAATCACCTTCCCGTCCTCTCCCCACGACAGACACCTTGTGAGGTAGGTGGGGCTGAGAGAGTTCTGCGACTGGCCCAAGTTCACCCAGCAGGCTTCATGTCTAGGGTTGCCAGGTCCCTCTTCGCCACCAGTGGGAGGTTTTTGGGGTGGAGCCTGAGGAGGGCAAGGTTTGGGGAGTGGAGGGGCAAGACTTCAATGCCATAGGGTCCAATGGCCAAAGTGTCCATTTTCTCTAGGTGAATTCATCACTATCGCCGGGAGATCAGTTGTAACAGCAGGATATATCCAGCTAGTACCTGGAGGTTGGCAACCCTAAAGAGGAGCCCTGGCAAAGCAAGATGGAGCATGGACAATGTTTGCTTAATTGGATCTCCGGGCTTGGCCCCGGGTGCGACTCGGGCTTTGTAAGCGCCAAACCTTGGCTGGAGCTGCCGTCACCCCAGCGGACTCTGTGAAGGCATCTGGCCGGCTTCTCTGGCCGCTCCTGGCTGGAAAAGCAGGCCTTCGAAATGAGCACGGCAGCAGAGAGTGGGCGACGCGCCGGTCCCCTGCTACTTCCCCCCGATCTGTAGGCCGAGGGGCGCGCGGCCCCCCGTCTCCCCCGGGCAGTGCGGCGTTCCGGTGCCGCTGCCGGAGAGCTCCAGCCCGGATCCAGAAATTAAATTAAAACCGTGACAGGGACAGTTGATTAAAGCAGAACGTGAGACTAATTAGGGGCTCCGACATTGGGATTGTCAAGATCGGCGGTGTTAATTAGCTGCGCATTAATATCAGCTCCCCGAGCTGCATGGGAGGGATAGGCCACTTTGGGTGGGGGAACGTGTTCGGGGGCAGAGAACAGAGCCGGGGGCTTTTGGGCTTAAATGAGGGATGACCGGAAAGGGGGACTTACATGAGCCAGGCGACATGTTGCAGATTAACAAAGGCGCCGGGCCTGCCTTTTGTAAAGAAGAGCAGTTTGGGGGAGATGATGGTTTTGAGTGAAGAAGCGCTGCAGTAAAGAGATGGACTACTTTGCCCTTTCCCCGAGGAAAGGAAGGAAGGCTTGACTTGGAATAGGGTAATGGTGAGCAGAAAATGGGTTAATATAAGAACATGAGAACATAAGAAAGGCCATGCTGGATCAGACCCAGGCCCATCAAGTCCAGCAGTCTGTTCACACAGTGGCCGACCAGGTGCCTTTAGGAAGCCCACAAACAAGAGGACTGCGGCAGTATTGTCCTGCCTGTGTTCCACAGCACCTAAGATAATAGGCATGCTCCTTTGACCCTGGACAGAATAGGTATGCATTATGACTAGTAGCCATTTTGACTAGTAGCCATGGATAGCCCTATCCTCCACGGACATGTCCGTTCCCCTCTTAAAGCCTTTTAAGCTGGTAGCCATAAGAAGAGCCCTGCTGGATCAGACCAAGGCCCATCAAGTCCAGCAGTCTGTTCACACAGTGGCCATCCAGGGGCCTCTAGCAAGCCCACAAACAAGACAACTGCAGCAGCATTCTCCTGTGTTCCATGGCACCTAATATAATGGGCATGCTCCTCTGATCCTGGAGAGAATAGGTGTGCATCATGACTAGTATCCCTTTTGACTAGTAGCCATGGATAGCCCTATCCTCCGTGAACATGTCCACTCTCCTCTTAAAGCCTTCCAAGTATTATGGCTACTGCCATAATAAGAGCCCTGCTGGATCAGACCAAGGCCCATCAAGTCCAGCAGTCTGTTCACACAGTGGACAACCAGGTGCCTCTAGGAAGCCCCCAAACAAGACGACTGCAGCAGCACCATCCTGCCTGTGTTCCAAAGCACCTAACAGAATGGGCGTGCTCCTCTGATACTGGAGAGAATGGGTATGCATCGTGATTAGAACATAAGAAAGGCCGTTCTGGATCAGACCAAGGCCCATCAAGTCCAGCAGTCTGTTCACAGCGACCAACCAGGTGCTTCTAGGAAGCCCACAACCAGGAACATCAATAGGGAAGGGCCCTGTTTTGCATGGGAAATGAAATGAGGTTTAACTTTTCCCGTCCAAATGGTATCCCCAGTCAAAACCATCAACCCTCTGGCTGTTATCGGCCTTGGAAGGAAAAATAAAAAGAGGGACCAAAGACAGGTGCCGGCAGCATTTCCAAAGTTCCTGCGTCTGCACAGTGAAGACACCTGGATCAGTGGCTGGCCTGATAGTCACTCTTGGTGCATGCTGAGAACTGACTGGCTTGGTGCAGTTATGTGTGTCCCGGGGTCTTCACGGGCACACCATGCATCATTTCAATTTCAAGAGTCAGGCCTGCTTTGGCACCTGCTCGGATGTTTCTGAATCGAACTACAGTTCGCATGTGGCAGTATGGCAATCCGCGAAGTGTTTGTGATCCAATCCAGGACCTGCGGTGAAGATTTTAGAGAAAATGGTGAAGTCTGAAATGTTTGAGAAACAAACCTAGCAACTTCCCACTGCCCCATGAAAGGAAGCACTAGTGTGGCGCAGTGGTTAAGAGTGGTGGTTGGGAATGGGAGCAGTGGACTCTAATCTGGAGAACAAAGTTGGATTCCCCACTCCTCCACATGAGCGGCGGAGGCTGATCTGGTGAACTGGGTTGGTTTCCCCACTCCTCCACATGAAGCCAGGTGGGTGACCTTGGGCTAGTCACAGTTCTCTCTGAACTCTCTCAGCCCCACCTACCTCACAGGGTGTCTGTTGTGGCGAGGGGAAGGGAAGGCGATTGTAAGCCGGTTTGATTCTTCCTTAAGTGGTAGAGAAAGTCAACATATAAAAACCAACTCCTCCTCCTCCTCTTCCTCTTCTTCTTCTCCTTCCTAGTTATTTTTTTCAGTCAGGAGGGCTGGGCCGACGAAGGACCGCAGTGGGAAAGCCCAGCAAAAAGGGGACATGCACAAAAATCTAAGCACAATTCCAAGAGCTTGATGAAAAGCAAACTTTCACGTTCAGCCGTCGGAGTGCTTCGGCTGCTCACAATTCACCGTGGCTCTGCATTTCAAGCAGAGGGCCGCTAGTACAGCCAAATAATCAATAATCATTACTATTCTGTCCTTCCCTTTGCTCCAAGCACACAAGTCCTGATTTTTCATAGAAAGGCGTGGCCGGTCCTGCTTTTAACCACAGATGTGCTGATGCGGGGAAAACAAAGCGCAGAGAGGAACTTACGGAAAACGAGGCTCGGAGTCTTGGCAGGAGAAAGAGAATCTGGCGGCGGCTCGGCAATGGCCCTTCTGAGCTCCGCAGCCCAGCTCTGCCGCCTCTCTTTGCTAACGCCTCCCTCCCTCAGACCACAGCCACCTCCTTCCAAAACCTCCGATCAAACCTTGCAAAGTAGAGCCCGAAGGGGAGATAGCAGAGCAAAACCCAACATGCCCGGGGCCACAGCAGGCTGCTTGCACTACAAGGGCCAGCCATGCCACGGCATAGCATAGCAACCGCTCCTGGAGCACTGGTACACCCAGGAGAGCCAGCATGGTGCAGTGGTTAACAGCAGTGGTTTGGAGCGGTGGACTCTGATCTGGAGAACCGGGCTTGATGCCCCACTCCTCCACATGAGCGGCGGAGACTAATCTGGAGAACCGGGTTTGATGCCCCACTCCTCCATATGAGTGACAGATGTTAATCTGGTGAACTGGGTTCGTTTCCCCACTCCTACACATGAAGTCAGTTGGGTGACCCTGGGTGAGTCACAGCTCTGTTAGAGGTCTCTCAGCCCTGCCTACCTCACAGGGTGTCTGACAGTGAGGTCAGTTCGATGGTGGAATGCGCTGTCTCGGAGGGTGGTGGAGTCCCCGTCTTTGGAGGTCTTTAAGCAGAGGCTGGATGGCCATCTGTCGGGAGTGCTTTGATTGTGGGATCCTGCATGGTGGGGGGAGGGTTGGGGTCACTGGGGATGTGGGGGGGGGGTAGTTGTTAATTTCCTGCATTGGGCAGGGGGTTGGACTAGATGACCCTGGTGGCCCCTTCCAACTCTATGATTCTATGATTTTCTCATGCACATCATGCTGCCTCATCCCGAGTTGTCAGACCACTGGCAGTCAACTCTGACCGGCAGTGGCTTTCCAGGGTCTCAGCCAGGGAAGTGATCTTTCACATCCCCTCCTTCCCGGTCCTTTTAACTGGAGATGCTAGGGATGGAACAAAGGGCCTTCTGCATGCCAAGGAGCCCGCGTGCTGTAGTGGTTGAGAGCAGTGGACTCTAACCAGTTTTGATTCCCCACTCCTCCACATGAGTGTCGGACTCTAATCTGGTGGACCGGGCTGGTTTCCCCACTTCTACACAACCAGCTGGGTGACCTTGTGTTAGTCACAGTTCTCTCGGAACTTTCTCAGCCCCACCTACCTCACAAGGTGTCTGTTGTGGGGAGAGGAAGGGAAGGCGATGGGAAGCCCGTTTGATTCTCCTTACAAGGTTGATAAAGTCGGTATATAAAACTGACTCATCTTCTTGAACGCATGAACAGCTGAAGCTGCCTTACACTGAATCAGACCCTCGGTCCATCAAGGTCAGTATTGTCTACTCTGACTGGCAGCGTCTCTCCAGCGTCTCAGGCTGAGGTCTTGCACATGGCCTACTGCCTGGTCCTTTCAGCTGGAGATGCCGGGGATTGAACCGGAGACCTCCTGCATGCTGAGCAGATGCTCTACATCTGAGCCATGGCGCCTGCCAGATCCCCCTTCTTCTCTGCCACCAAGCCATGGCCTCTCCTGTCAACAACGCCTTTCACGATCCGGGATGCTATGCACCTGACCCCGTCCTTGTCGAATATTTCCAACAGCCGTGTCAACACCTCCGCCGACACCTCGCCAAAAAACAACCCTGGCTGTTATTTCCTCCGAGCGTATTGGGGCTAATCTTGTTAATGAAAGTATCTTAAGCTTCCCCAAGCTGCTGGAGCCCAGGCTGGGCCGACGGGTCATGGTGGCCGAGGGAGGGGGCCCGCGTGCGTGTCAGTGGCCTTCCACCGAGATCAGGTGCCTTTGGCACTTCCCGGTGGGTTAAGTCTCCGTTGCCACAGCGACCGCACAGCTTTCTCTCGGCCTTTCACCTTGCCCCATAGGGAGTGCGAAAGAACAGATGGGAAAGGTCCGCGGCCCCCCTTCCTTCCCGAGCGCTATAATGTCTCGGTCGCCGAGCAAGAGATGCTCCAGGAAGAAGATCCACACGGGGTTCAGGGCTTCTGCTGACCCAGGAGCGCCACTGGGGGCATCGTGCCTCTCTGCCAAGGAGCGAGGAGCATGGCGCGGCGGCCCACGTGGGTCGGAATCGGGTGCCACTGCTAAGTACAATACCAGAGGCGTGGAAAGGGGAGTCGAAATGGCCACCCCTGAAGGCCGAATACAGGGATTTTCCATGCTCAGTCGCTGGTTCCGCTGCAGTGAACGTGGTGCTTTGAAGCCAACATTGCAATCAGAGAATCTTAAACCCATTTGACAAGCTCAAATGTTCATGTAGCTATTCTTCTGTTGCATTGAACTATTGTTGTTTTAAAAATGTTTTAACTTTGTAATGCTGGTCAAGGACCGCAATAAATTATACTACTACAATGAGAGAATCTGCACAGCAGCCGCGGTCCAAGCCTTATGGGGTGTTTTTTGCACCTTCTCCCCGCCTTTACTGTCCACGCATGTCTTTGTCCTCGAATGCAATAAGCCGTCTCCCTAGGGCGGTCTCTCCTGGATCGGTGCACAAAGAAGAGAGGCGGGAGGACAAGGAGAAAGACAGATCGCGCTGGGGGGGGGGATCTGTGCCGCTTCTTGCCGCAGAGCCCCCTCTTGGCGAAGAAGAGTCCCCGTCTTTGGGCATCAAGTCCTGCGTGGCTGGCGACCGGCTAGCCGGTGGCTCGATGCCCGGATTGAAAGGGAACAGCCCTCTCCTCCTGTTTCAAGAAGCCCCAGCCAGGAGTCAGATGGGCTTCCAGCAGCCATTAGGGACGCTGTTGACAAACACTGCTGCTATTGTTTGCCCTGCATGCCAAAAGACAGTGGAGCAGTGCGGCTCAGGGGCGCAGGGCAAGCTACGTCTTTGCTGGGGACGTCCCCAGGTTGGGTGGAGAAGTGTGTTCCAATGCTCCGTCCTTCCCAGGTGCGCATGGGTCCAATTCGGATCAGGGCAGCAGTGCGCAGAGCAAGGGCTTTCGCTTTTCCTCCATGCCAGTTTTTTTGTTCACATATTAACACCTTTTCCCCCTGATGGGAATCCAAAATTATCTGCAACATCCTTCTCCTCTTCTCCGCTTTGTCCTCACCACAACAACCCTGTGAGGTAGCGAAGAAGAAGAGTTGGTTTTTATATGCCGACTTTCTCTACCACTTAAGGGAGAATCAAACCGGCTTGCAATCACCTTCCCTTCCCCTCCTACAACAGAGACCCTGGGAGGGAGGTGGGGCTGAGAGAGCTCTAAGAGAGCTGTGACTAGCCCAAGGTCACCCAGCTGGCTTCGTGTGTAGGTGTGGGGAAAACAATTCCAGTTCACCAGATTAGCCTCCACCGCTCATGGGGAGGAGTGGGGAATCAAACCCGGTTCTCCAGATCAGACTCCACCACTCCACACCATCGCTCTTAACCACTACATCATCGCTGGCTGAGGTGAGGTTAGGATGAGAACCTGAGACTGGCCCAAGGTTCATCCAGCAAGCTTCCATGGCAGTACAGGGATTTGAACCTGTGTCTCCCAGAGCCTAGTATGACACTCTGATCACTACCGCACACTGGTTCCTTTGAGATAAATCCTGGTTTGAGTGCAAATGCTAATGTTTCATGCCTCCCAGCTCAGAAGACACCCTGCTTGCCCAGCTACTCAGTGTTTCCAAATTGATTGTCCAAGATCATAGAATCACAAAGTTGGAAATGACTCTAGAGTCCATCTAGTCCAACCCCCTGCTCAATGCAGGATCAACCTAATGCACCCCTGACAAGTGTTCATCCAGCTGCTGCTTGAAGACTGCCAGAGAGGGGGAGCTCACCACCTCCCTAGGTGGCTGATTTCACTGTCGAACGACTCTTACTGTAAAAAAAAATTCCCTAATATCCAGCCAGTACCTTTCCACCCATAATTTAAGCCCATTATTGTGAGTCCTCTTCTCTGCTGCCAACAGGAACAGCTCCCTGCCCTCCTCTAAGTGACAGCCCTTCAAATACTTAAGGAGAGCAATCATGTCCCTCCTCAACCTCCTCTTCTCCAGACTGAACATTCCCAAGTTCCTCAGCCTTTCCCCGCAGGGCTTGCTCTCTAGATCCTTTTGTAGAGCTGATGGTGTTCGAACCCGGGGCCTTCGGCATTCAAAGCCCACGCTTTGCCACTGAGCTACAGCCCCTCTTGATGAGAAAGCAGGTAAGATGTGGGGGGGGGGCTTTCTGTTCAGGAGGGGCTCCCCCACCCTGCAAAGAACGAGAGAGCTAAACAGGACAGAAAAATTAGAGATGCCCAGATCCGGTTTCTGTGCGCGGTGCCACACAGCCTATCTCGCGCTGCCTGGCGTCCTCCGAGAGGCAAGGGGACAGCGGCCAAGCCCTTCATCAAACCTCGCCAGCCATGCCAGCGGGGCACAGATTCCAGCTGCCTAAAGCCGTTTCCATGGCAATGGGCTCAGCGCCCTCAACCGGGCGTAGGAAACGGCAGTCACAAAAGCAGTTCAGGCGGCAGCCCCCCCTCCCTGTGCTGAGAAAGCAGGTTGCCGTGTTGCTCCCAGAAACGGTAAGGGGAAGAACGTGAAAGGGCCCCCTAAGAAAAATCCCATGCCGCAGCCGGACCCACAGCGATTGCCCCCACCAAGCTCGTATAATTCAGCATCATGCTCGGTGTGTGCCCCCTTGCAGTTCCGTTGTCCCACGCCGGTGTGGCGAGGAAGCACACATCAACGCCCTCGTTGTGTGTTGCCCAAGTGCTGAGATGCATAAAGGTAAAGGTCCCCCGTGCAAGCACCGGTCATTCCTGACCCATGGGGTGACGTCACATCCCGACGTTTCCTAGGCAGACTTTGTTTGCGGGGTGGTTTGCCAGTGCCTTCCCCAGTCATCTTCCCTTTACCCCCAGCGATCTGGGTACTCATTTTACTAACCTCAGAAGGATGGAAGGCTGAGTCGACCTTGAGCCGGCTACCTGAAACCAACTTCCGTTGGGATCGAACTCAGGTCGTGCATACCTTGTCATTATTTGTTTTCACTGCTATTGATAAATTATAAATAGGCCAGGTTAGCCCAATCTTATCAGAGCTTGGGTGCTAAGCAGTGTGGGGAGGAGGAGGAGGAGGAGGAGGAGGAGGAGGAGGAGGAGGAGGAGGAAGAAGAAGAAGAAGAAGAAGAAGAAGAAGAAGAAGAAGAAGAAGAAGAAGAAAAAGCAGCAGTAGTAGTAGTAGTAGTAGTAGTATTGGTTTTTATATGCTGTCTTTCTCTACCACTTAAGGGAGAATCAAACCAGGTTACAATCACCTTCCCTTCCTTTCCCCACAACAGACAATCTGTGAGGTAGGTGGGGCTGAGAGAGTTCGGAAAGAACTGTGACTAGCCCAAGGTCACCCAGCAGGCTTCATGTGGAGGAGCGGGGAAACTAACCCAGTTCCCCAGATTAGAGTCTGCTGCTCATGTGGAGGAGCGGGGAATCCAACCCAGTTTTCCAGATTAGAGTCCGCTGGCCTTAACCACTACACCATGCTGGGTCTCAAATCTCAAAAATAAGCAAATCTCCCCACAGACGGGGTGCCATTACTGAAAATGTTACGGCTCCACCAAAAGCACATCCCACCACATGTAAATTGCCACACATAGCAGTCGGGCGTGACACTCTCACGCACATGTCCCGTGTGAACCTAAATCCCTGCCACAATTTAGCTCCTTTTCTCATGTGCGTCTACTGCTGGATGTTCGGGCAGGGTTGCTTCTACACTGGTGCCGAGATGGTGGAACTCCCTCCCACAGGGATTTCTGCCTGGCCTCCTGCAGGTTAAAATGGCGCTCCTTCTAAACCTCATGGGGGGATGAGATAAGCTGCTCAGTTTACTTGCTGTGACTTTTTTTTTTCCTAGGGGAGGAGGAGCCGCACTGTTCTCTGCCTTTTCTGAATTATTCTTGTCGGGGATTCGAGAGGGTCCTTTCGTAGATTTTAATTAAGATCTGTTTTTAATTTGGGCCGTGTTCACTTCCTGTGGATTTCAATGAACTGAAAGGCAAGATACAAATAGGTAAAAAAGGGTCTATAAAAGAAGCGGCATCCGAACCATGTAAGGATAGGAGAGATTTTTTTCCCCCAGCCAGCTCTCCCCTTCCCCCTCCAGCCCTCTGGCAACATGGTAGAAAGGCAAGATTTGAGTCCAACAGCATCAGCTTGGAAGGCTTTAAGAGGGGAGTGGACAAGTTCATGGAGGATGGGGCTATCCATGGCTACTAGTCAAAATGGATACCAGTCATGATGCACACCTGTACTCTGCAGGATCATAGGAACATGACTATTATATGAGGTGCTTTGGAAAACAGGCAGGGCAATGCTGCTGTAGTCGTCTTGTTTGTGGGCTTCCTAGAGGCACCTGGTTGGCCACTATGTGAACAGATTGCTGGACTTGTTGGGCCTTGGTCTGATCCAGCAGGGCATTCCTTATGTTCTTAAAGACCAACATGATTTCCAGGGTATAAGTTGGCGAGAGTCAAAGCTTCCTGGCTGTATCTGATGAAGAGAGCTTTGCCTCTTGAAGATGTATATGCTGGAAATCTTGTTGGTCTTTAAGGTGGACTTGAATCTTGCTCTTCTACTACAAACCAACATGGCTACTTACCTCTCTATCTTCATAGCAAGAAGGGACAGGAGTGCTTCAGACTTCCCACAGCCCGGATTCGCTTGCAGTTTGTCTGGGGGACATTTTACCTGTGTTTCTTTCCTTTCTTTCCTTCCATTCATGATTTGGGGAGGGGGTGTGGCTCAGTGGTAGAACATCTGCCCCCTGTGCAGAAGGTGCTAGGCCCAGTCCCTGATGTCTCTAGTTGAAAGGATCAGGGAAGAGGTGATGGGAAAGACCTCAGCCTGAGACCCTGGAGAGTTGCTGCCAGTCTGAGTTGACAATACTGACCTTGATGGACTGATGGTCTGATTCAGTAGAAGGCAGCTTCACATGTCCTTTTTTTTAACAAAAAAAGCCCTTGTTTAAAACTATTAATAAAGTTTTGTAAGTTATATAGGGAGATAAACTGCCAAGTAATATACAAAAACATTTCATATAAATAACACACCACTAAGGGGGGGTGGGGAGGGGAGAGACAGAGATTTCCTTCTGAGAGTAAGAACATAAGAACTTAAGAAAGGCCCTGCTGGATCAGACCAAGGTCCATCAAGTCCAGCAGTCTGTTCACCCAGTGGCCAACCAGGTGCCTCTAGGAAGCCCACAAACAAGATAAATGAAGCAGCATTGTCATGCCTGTTTTACAAAGCATATAACAGGCATGCTCCTCTGGTCCTGGAGAGAATAGGCATGCATCATGACTAGTATCCATTTTGACTAGCAGCCATGGATAGTCCTCTCCTCCATGAACATGTCCCCTCCCCCTCTTAAAGCCTTCCAAGTTGGCAGCCATCACCACATCCTGGGGCAGGGAATTCCACAATTTAAAATTTGCACCTCTACTAGTGCACGCTCTGTTCTGGCGGTCACCTGAGAAAAATCAAAACCTTCCCCAACATTAAGCAGATACCTCAACGCATCAGGAATTGGCTTCAAATTGAGGATTCGACGCCGGAGAGAGCAAAACCGACTCTGTTTTTGTTTACCTTGGCTCTTAATTAGCATCGGTGGCTGATTTTTAATTCCTTATTACCTGGAGGGTATGAATTAGCCGCAGTCGACTTGGGTGCGCTTGAGACGCTGAGATTGTTCTTCAAGCTGCTGCGCGAGGCATTTCGGTGGGAAAGCAAGTGATAGGTCTTTAAAACAAATTGCCGCGGGCGCTACACGAGAAACTCGGATGAGAAGCCACCGGGGGAAAAAAAAAAGTTCCCATGACAGTTCCTTGGACCACATTTCCTGACTGTTGCCGCCCAGAAGAGCCTTGTAGAAATAGCATCCTTTTATATACTTGACCGGTATCCTTCATACACAGTGCCACCCAATCGTACCTCTGAGATCTTCACTCTGTGGAGGCTCATTCGGTCTCCCACCCAACAAGATATAGATGAGTTTGCAGGATGGGTTCATATAGTGTAAGGTACACTGCTAAGAGAGTGGGTCAGATCTACTTCTCATTATTCCCAGATTGAAAGGGATTTCTCCCTTTCCCCAAGATAAGTTTTTTTCCGATCAAATTGCAACACCCACCCACCCCTGCTCAGAAGTGCTGGGAGCTACAGCCAGTGAGAGCAAGCAACGTTGTAAGCTGCCTTGAGTTCCCATTGGGGGAAAAACGGGGATATAAACATCTGGTTTTAAAAATTTATTTAGGACTTTTTCATCCAAGTTCCCCCTCCACCTTTTGGATCATTATTCACATCAGAAGCAGAAGAGTTGGTTTTTATATGCTGACTTTCTCTGCCAGTTAAGAAAGAATCAAACTGGGTTACAATCACCTTCCCTTCCCCTCTCCACAACAGACACCCTGTGAGGTAGGTGGGGCTGAGGGAGTGTGACTAGCCCAAGGTCACCCAGCTGGTTTCATGTGTAGGAGTGGGGAAACCAACCTGGTTCACCAGATTAGCATTCGCCGCTCATGTGGAGGAGCGGGGAAACAAATCTGGTTCTCCAAATTAGAGTCCACCACTCCAAACCACCGCTCTTACCACGCTGGCCACATCAGATCCCGATCCAAGAAACCTCTGATGAATCGTCCAATTAATGCGTCCTATTTCCCCCCCAAACCAAACACTGAAAACCACTGGTTCCCAACCAGGGGTCCGTGGACCCCCAGGGGTCCGCGAGAACTAAATTAAGGTCCGCGAAACAAAATTATAAACCCATAACAAATTAATATTTTCAATTAAAAGTTCTCTATTATAAAATATATATATTCAAATATTATTCTAAGTTTAATGTTTAACTAACAGTTATGATTAAAGTTTATTTTCAAATTCTCGGAATTTTTATTTTGAACCTTGGGGTCCCTGCACCGAACAAAAAAGTCCTAGTGGTCCCTGGTCAAAAAAAGGTTGGGAACCACTGCTGAAAACGAACAAGACCGAGACTGCCCAACACTTCTGTCAATTTCATTTTCAGGGGAAGAGCTCAGTGTATTAACTTGCACGGGAGAGCATCTTCCAGACATGCAGTGTGAAATGAGAGTCTCAGAGGTCCACACCTTTGGGAGAAAAGGAACGAACGAATCACAGGTAGACTCCTAGAGACAGAGCGGAAGGGGGCCGGGGGGGGGGGAAATGCCCCTCTTTCCTTTCTGCACTCGATGGCTCCCGCTCAAAACATTTGACGTTTCTGACAGGGCGCCTTCGAGACGAACCCTCCAGAGCAGAGAGAGATCGAATTGTCAACGAGATGGATCTTCAAGAACTCGATCGGCCTTTCTTGATATGTTCACATTGGAAAAGAATGGATGTTCCAACAGCCAGCTAGCGAAGTGCGGCATCAGCAAACGAAGCTTTCAGGAAGCAACTAGAGAATCAAAGCGTGACTCACGCACAATGGATTGAATTCCAGGAGGAGGGCTTTGTGTATGTGTGTGTGTGTTTTTAACTCATAATCAGCAATTTATCACTGTTTCCTTATTTGGTTAACTGGGCCAATTAAGTGTTGTTCTTCGTAGTAATCGAGAGATTTCCCCCCTACACACACACACACACACACACACACACACACACACGCAAAAGAAACCGGATGATAGAAAAGGTGACCCCTTACAGACAGACGGCAACATGGAGGCATATGGATCCAGAAGCTTCAGGAGTTCAGAGAGACGTCAGGCATGATTTGATGCCACCTAGAAATCGTTCCCCGTTTCCCTTTCTGTCCGGCTCCCTTCTTTCCACTTCCTGCTTTTCTTTTTCCAACTTCCGCCCACACTTCACGTCTGTGCGGAGCCGCCTGCCCTGCGGAGGGGCCGTGGCTCAGTGGCAGAGCATCTGCTTGGCATGCAGAAGGTCCCAGGTTCAATCCCCAGCATCTCTACCCTTGCACTGGGGATTCCCCCGCCTGAGACCGTGCCCTCTTATGTGAGCTTGCTGACAATCCCAGGCCATAGACGAGCCTTTATGCTCGCTAGACTAAATGCTTATCCAACTTCAGAGATGTTCGGTCGTTTTGCGAAAATTCCCTACTCAGATCGAGTTTGTGAATGTAAATCTGGAGATATTGGGACTCTACACCATCTCTTATTGTTTTGTCAGCACTGGTCAGCTCCTTGGTTGCGTTGGATCACCCCAATATTGTCTAAATACAAACTTCCCTTGGAGTCCTGGGTGATATCCCACATAATGGGAGATATTCAGCCTGATATCACTAGTTCTGTTGCAAGATTTCTGGCAGAGGTGATGTCGCTCAAACGTCAAAACAAAACAATCATGTAAGCTGCGAGTTGAATGCTGAAATAAATTTTGATTTCAATGAGGCTGGTTCAGGGGGAATATATTGTTATGGTATTGGTGATGCTATGTTTAGTAATTGTTTTCTACTGTGTTTTAACCTTGAGTAAACGTTGGGTGTTGTAAATTGATTATTTGGTGTTGTATTATGTATTATTGTTATGGTTAAGCTCAAGACCTTTGGTCAAAGGAGCTAGTAAATAAATGGAAATGAATCCCCAGCATCTCCAGTTAAAGGGACTAGGCAAGTAGGTGATGTGAAAGACCTCAGCCTGAGACCCTGGAGAGCCACTGCCGGTCTGAGTAGACAATATTGACTTGGATAGACCAAGGGTCTGATTCAGTATAAGGCAGCTTCATGTGTTCATGTGTTCATGAGTGCCCTCCATATGACGGTTTTTGAAACATTTCCTTTTCGGCAACAAATTGAGACTTAGCAGAAGAGTCGCCGTTCAGCTTTCTGCAAGACACCTATGCCAAGCAAGGTGTAGCGGTTAAGAGTGGCGTACTCTAATCGGGTGAACTGGTTCGATTCCCCGCTCCTCCACATGAAGCCTGCTGGGTGACCTTGGGCTAGTCACAGTTTTCTCCAAACTCTCTCAGCCCCACCTACCTTACAAGGTGCCTGTTGTGGGGGAGGGGAAGGTAGGGTAATTGGAAGCCACTTTGAGACTCCTTAAAGGTAGAGAAAAGCAGGGTATAAAAACTCTTGTCTTCATCATAAGCTTCTTTGTTACTTATGATCTTTGCCGTCTCATTTATTATTGGGGGGGTGCAGATTTTACACTATATGAATAAGTGGAGGGGGGCTCCTCAGGCTTCCTCCCCCTCTCCTTCCCTTATGTGCTGCAATATAAACAGATACTTCCTCGGCCGTGGCAAAATATAAGTTTGCTGCTACATCAGGACCAACAAGCTCATTTTCTGCTGGCTCTGCAAACCAGGACTGCAAACTGAGAAGATCCCAGTTTGCAATCTTGGTTGGTACGGATAAACACAAACCAGAGCTTCTGGACTTGCTCAAGATGTGGGGGACCCCAGCCAAGACAGCATCCTGTCCCCTGCCCTTAACTATGCTGCACTATCGCGTATGCGTCTTTGTGGAGGAGGGAGCCAAGCACAACCCCTGCATCTGCCAGAATAGGATGGGAGACTGCTCCAAAGGCCTCTTTGAGGATGGAAGGGACGATATTCCATTCCTAAGTGCGAGTGGAGAGGCCAAGCTTTCTTAACCAAGGGTGGGCCCTCTGGGGCCCCAAGTAAATGCCCCAACGTGCCAATCCTTGATGCCACCTTCACAGTTAAATTGTGGAACTCCCTGCCCCAGGATGTGGTGATGGCTGCCAACTTGGACGGCTTTAAGAGGGGAGTGGACAGGTTCATGGAGGAGGGGGCTATCCATGGCTACTAGTCCAAATGGATACTAGTCATGACGCATACCTATTCTCTCCAGGATCAGAGGAGCATGCCTATTAGATTATATTAGGTGCTGTGGAACGCATGCAGGACAATGCTGCTGCAATCATCTTGTTTGTGGGCTTCCTAGAGGGTTGGGCGCTGTGTGAACAGACTGCTGGACATGATGGGCCTTGGTCTGATCCAGCAGGGCTTTTCTTACGTTCTAGTCATGACGCATACCCATCCTCTCCAGTATCAGAGGATCATTCCTATTATATTAGGTGCTGTGGAACACAGGCAGGAGAATGCTACTGCAGTCATCTTGTTTGTGGGCTTCCTAGAGGGTTGGGCGCTGTGTGAACAGACTGGTGGACTTGATGGGCCTTGGTCTGATCCAGCATGGCTTTTCTTATGTCCTTATGTTCTTAATTTGTTTCAGAGGCCAAACAAGACATCGGAGAACCCAGGCATGCTCAGGGTATCCAGGAATGCTCAGCTCTCCCCTGGCTTTCAGCGAACGGCTGGATGTTCCGAGGGCAGCTCCGTGCCGAGGCCCCCGGGGAGCAGCTTGGCAGGAGCGTGACCTGGGAGCCCGGACCGCTGGTGTGGCCTGCCCTCTGGGAGACCCTGCCTGCCCCCAAAGGTTTTTTTTTGTCCCACCAGGGTCCTTTGAGGGGCAGCCCGTCTCCGCTCTCCGGCTCGCCGCGAGCGCCATCCGCGGCGGTGCCGAGAGCCAGCACTGCTTCGCAGCCTTTTGTCGAAGCCTGAGATGGCTCCCAGCGCCTTTAATTAAAGACAATTACTGCTTTCAGGGCCTCTCCCCGCTCGGCAGCCTTGTTTGCAAACACACAGCTGCGGGGGCTTTTGTGTCCCTCCGCGGCGCGCGCGGCTTTCCTGGAGATGCTCGGAGCCGCCTCTATTATCAACACAGTCGCTGAGGCACCAATGAGAAAGGTGGGCGGAAAGCAAAGCTTGGTGGTGGCGACGGAACGGCTTGCGAGGGAGAACGCTTCTGTGGGGAAATGGCATGGCAGAAACATTTACTTCGGTGTTTGGCTCTCACTCACAGCCCTTTCTTGCACACCCAGGGTAATGCCGATCAACACTTTGGGGTCAGGAAGCGATTTTCCTCTAGGCAAGAGTGGCCAGGGAACCTGGAGGGTTTTTTTTTTTAACATCTTCAGGGCATGGAGTAGGGGTCACTGGGGGTTCGGGGGTAGGGATAATTGTGAATTTCCTGCATTGTGCAGGGGGTTGGACTAGATGACCCTGGAGATCCCTTCCATTTCATACTCCACCTTTCTCCCAAATGGGGATGCCAAGCAGCTTACATCGTTCCCCTCTCTTTTGTCTTATCCTCACAACAACCCTGCAACCAGGTTCTACGGTCTAATAAACAGGGTGGCCAACCTCCTGGTACTAGCTGGAGATCTCCTGCTATTACAACTGATCTCCAACCGACAGAGATCAGTTCACCTGGAGAAAATGGCCACATGTGCGACTGAACTCTATGGCACTGAAGTCCCTCCCCTCCCCAAACCCCTCAGGCTCTGCTCCAAAAACCTCCCACCAGTGGTGAAGAGGGACCTGACAGCCCTGCTAATAAATGACATTAGTTAAAAATTTGTGAAAAGATTCACACCAAGGGCAAAAACGCATGTTCGTTTTAAAAAGGTAAAGGTCCCCTGTGCAAGCACCGGGTCATTCCTGACCCATGGGGTGACGTCACATCCTGACGTTTACTAGGCAGACTTTGTTTATGGGGTGGTTTGCCAGTGCCTTCCCCAGTCGTCTTCCCTTTACCCCAGCAAGCTGGGTACTCATTTTACCGACCTCGGAAGGATGGAAGGCTGAGTCAACCTTGAGCCGGCTACCTGAAACCAACTTCCGTCGGGATCGAACTCAGGTCGTGAGCGGAGCTTTGGCTGCAGTACTGAAGCCTAACACTCTGTGCCAGGGGGGTCGCTTTAGCCTCCTTTATTCCCTGTTTCAGCCAGGATTCAGCCAGGATCGAACGCATGCGTTTGGCCGAATGTGCATTCGATCCTGGCTGAATCCTGGCTGAAACAGGGAAGAAAGGAGGCTAAAGCGACCATGCGTTTTCGTGCCAAGACTCCTTCTGCCCCCAACTCTCTCCTCCCCCCCACCCCCCATTCACCTCCGGCAATGTCCCCAATAAAAACGTGGAATGTGATTTCCACAGCACCAGAAAAAATGACCTCCCTCCAACTCATGACAGCGCTCACGCTGGAATAAACGTCGCTAGCCTTTCCAGTGCCACTGGACTTTCGCTTCGCTAAGCCGTCTGGTTCTACTTAAAATTGCTCACCAGCCTGGCCTCCGTGCGCCTTAGCAGAATCCCGAGGTGGCAGAATCAATTGAACCATTTCAGATGGCAGGCGGGAGATGCCGTTTTCTGTACGCTCTGGCGTGCAACGTTCCCCGGCAAGTATTTATTTTAGAGCGCACTAAAATATCAGGGAGAAACCTTCTGGCCAGCTCACACCCTGTTGTGCTCATTTTTCGACTCGCGGGGAGTCTTCCCACATTCAGGACGACCCTTCCCCGAAATAGTCGACTATTCCACCTAAGAATTCCACCGCTTCACTCTAATACCAAAAAGGGCATTTGAATCTCTAAGCTTACGCCCACATCCCGCAACCAAACCCTGCCCTGAATCTCAAAGCGGTGTCGAGTGGGTGACAGCCGTCAAGAGGGGTGGACGCTGGCATCTCCTCTCAAGGAACCGTGCGTCCCGTTTTGAAAAACATTTCGTGTCTGCGCCATAAACGTAGCCGGAAAGCTTTCTGATCCACCACCAACTTAACAAGTCACTATGCCTGTTATCTCCCATTTGTGTAGGTTCAGGCTTTTGATAATCTGACATTTTCCAACAAAGACACGAGGATCTCAGCAAACCCCATTCAGCGATAAAGGGCAAATTTTGTGAATTCAGATCAGGGCTTTGTGGGAAGGGGAGAGGGGATTTACACTTACAATTCCCTCCCCTTCAGTTTTGCTAATCAAGCCAGAGCTCCACGGAGTGTTATTAGGATAATGACATTATTTTAAGAAGATAAAGAAGAAGAGCTGGTTTTTATACCCCGCTTTCCTCTACCTTTAAGGTGTCTTAGCTCAGCTTACAATCGCCTTCCCTTCCTCTCCCCACACCTTGTGAGGTAGGTGGGGCTGAGAGAGTTCGGAGAGAACTGTGACTAGCCCCAGTTCACCCAGCAGGCTTTGTGTGTAGGAGTAGGAAACAAATCCAGTTCACCAGATTAGCCTCCGCCGCTCATATGGAGGAGTGGGGAATCAAACCCGGTTCTCCAGATTACAGTCCACCGCTCTTAACCACAACACCACGCTGGCTCTCTTTTAAAACACCCACGCACTTCCCCCCCCCCCGTTAAAAAAGGAGTGTGCATAGTGCACAGCGATATGTATATAATGTCGATCTATTGATGAGCAAGTAACATTGGAAAAGTGTACATTTCCACAGCGCAGATTTCGCGCACAAAAGGCTCACGGATTTAACTCACGCAAGGGCAAGGCCAAACGCAAAGCGGGGAATGTCAGCAGAGATGAGAAACTGAAAATCACGCCTAGCGTTTTTCAAGGGCTTTCAACGTTCAAAGCGCTTTGCCTTCCTTTTGTTAAGAACATACGGAAATAATTTATTATTATTTAGCTCCCGGACACATTCGAAAGTCGCTTTACCAAAGTTCTCAAAGCCACTTAGCAGATGAGTCGCCATGCCGGGTCAGTAGGGTTGCCATCCTCCAGGTGGTGGCTGGAGATCTCCTGCTATTACAACTGAGCTCCAATCGATAAAGATCAGTTCCCCTGAAGAAAATGGCTGCTTTGGCAATTGGACTCTATGGCATTGAAGTCCCTCCCCTCCTTAAACCTTGCCCTCCCCCAAAACCTCCCGCTGGTAGCAAAGAGGGACCTGGCAACCCTACAGATCAGACCAATTATCCACCTATTCTGACATCCCATTTTACGCAGCGCTCAAACAGGCCGAACTGGAAAGTCTAAAAACTGGTGCCACCTGCCTGGTTGGCCACTGTGTGAATGGACTGCTGGACTTGACGGACCTTGGTCTGATCCAGCATGGCCTTTCTTACGTCCCGCGGGCCGGATTTGCCCCCTTGAGAGCTCTTATCCGGCCCACGAGCCAGCCAAGGCAGCCACCCCCTCCAGTCCCAATCTGGCACGGCACAGCCTGACCAAGTGATATTGATGTCATGTCCGGCCCTTGTAATGAACGAGTTCGATGTTCCTGCCCTACGGGGTCGCCCTAAGTTGGCTGCGACTTGACGGCATTTTACATACACACACTGCTGAGCCTCGGACC
The DNA here is from genome assembly GCF_029931775.1 of Euleptes europaea. NCBI lineage: Eukaryota > Metazoa > Chordata > Lepidosauria > Squamata > Sphaerodactylidae > Euleptes > Euleptes europaea. The sequence continues at coordinate 10,332,157 of NC_079330.1, read as the reverse complement.
CTACCAAGAAAAGGATGGGATGCTGAGTTTCAGTCGAAATGGTAGCCATTATATGACAAATATTCACGTGCGTGAAGTACTTTTTCATTCGTTCATTCATAACCTTATTTACTGGCATAGTAGCTAAAACATCAAGTACAAAAATGAGACATCCAATACAAAATACTTTTGTTTTTTTAGTATGCAGAGAGGCAGTACGCTAAACCCGTATTTAGCATTTGAAGTTGGTAGTTTTAGTTCAATTGATACTGAAATGTCTATGTATGTATTCTATCATAATAACTATTATCTTATTATTAATTACCAAATAAGTGCTTCCAATATTTTTTCTTTTCTTTTTCTTTTTTTGCTTTTTATTATAGAAGAATGATAAATGAATAACTAGGATTAGAAACCAACGATTTAAGTTTAAAGTGGATGAAGGGTGCATGAATGTATTCTCACGCTGAAGCTTGGGCACAGACTAGGGTTGCCAACTTCCAGGTGGCAGCTGGAGATCTCCTGCTATTACAACTGATCTCCAGCCGATAGAGATCGGTTCACCTGGAGAAAAGGGCCGTGTTGGCAATTGGACTCTATGGCATTGAAGTCCCTCCCCTCCCCAAACCCCACCCTTCTCAGGCTCTGCCCCAAAAACCTCCCGCTGGTGGCAAAGAGAGACCTGGCAACCCTAGAACAGACATATTTCTTTTTCTGATTTTTCCCCATTCTTTCCCCCCTCGTTTTCTTTTTTCTGTATCATATATAAAAATAAAAATTATTTTAGTAAAGAAAAGGAAGGGACGGAGACCCCTCTTTGCTGAGCTTTCCGTTCCTGTCGACCTTAAATTGACAACAGCGGGCTTGCCTGAGCTGCAGCCTTCTGGATCTGAACCGCAGCTTGGGGGTACGGTTACGTGAGCTTCCAAGCAGGGGCTTGGCCGGCTTCCCCCTGCTCGAAAGGGCGATGGAAACTTCGGAAGCATTTAAGCCACCAGCAGCGCCTGAAAAAAGATTTATACAACTTTGCTGCAGGAGCCAAGAGGCCCTGAAAATATGCCAGCTGGAGCTTCCAAAGCGCAGGCCTGCTAACAGTTTGGGTTCAGACCGCTTTTGGTCCCCGGCCATTTCAGAGTTCTTCGAGTTCTCTTTTGGTTATTCGAGAAGGACCATCGGCTACGCAAGACGCAGACGGTTTCACGGACAATTGATTTCCGGATATGGCCGAGTTATCTTATCTTGCAACATGCCACGTCTATATTGTCAAACGGGTTTGAAGCGATGAACTGATTTCTCCTGCTTGGTTTTTGGTTCTAGAATCATAGAGTTGGAAGGGGCCACACAGGCCATATAGTCCAAGCCCCTGCTTAATGCAGGATCAGCCTAGAGCCGTGTTGGCGAACCTATGGCACGCGTGCCATGTCCGGCACACCGAGCCCTCTCTGTGGGCACGCGCGGGGGCGGCGGGGGCTTTGAAGGGAGTGCAGAGCCCTTCAAAGCCGCCCCCCCTTCCCTAGACTCCCCGCCCCCCCCTTGCCGAGCTGGGAGGAAACCTCAGTATACAGGTTAAATTGCCATGTTGGCACTTTGCGATGAATAAGTGGGTTTTGGGTTGCAGTTTGGGCACTCTGTCTCTAAAAGGTTCGCCATCACTGGCCTAGAGCATCCCTGACAAGTGCTTGTCCAGCCTCTGCTTAAAGACTGCCAGTGAGGGGGAGCTCACCACTTCCCTAGGTAGCCAAGTCCACTGTTGAACAACTCTTACTGTAAAAAATGTTTTTCTAATATCTAGCCGGTACCTTTCCGCCTGCAGTTTAAACCCATTATTGAGAGTCCTATCCTCTGCTGCCAAAAGGAACAGCTCCCTGCCCTCCTCTAAGTGACACTCCTAAGTGACAGTCGGACCAGAACCAATGGGTTGAAATTAAATCAAAAGAGTTTCAGTCTAGACATTAGGAAGAATTTTCTAACAGTCAGAGCGGTTCCTCAGTGGAACAGGCTTCCTCCGGAGGTGGTGAGCGCTCCTTCCCTGGAGGTTTTTAAGAAGAGGTTAGATGGCCATCTGTCAGCAATGCTGATTCTGTGACCTTAGGCAGATGATGAGAGGGAAAGAATCTTGACCATCTTCTGGTCACTAGGGGTGTGGAGGGGGAGGTAGTTGTGAATTTCCTGCATTGTGCAGGGGGTTGGACTAGATGACCCTGGTGGTCCCTTCCAACTCTATAATTCTATGAAATACTCCAAGAGAGCAATCCTGTCCCCCCTCAACCTCCTCTTCTCTAGACTAAACATTCCCAACTCCCTCAGCCTTTCCTCACAGGGCTTAGACTCCAGGCCCCTGATCATCTTCGTCGGTCTCCTCTGCACCCGCTCAATTCTCTCCGCATCTTTTTTGAAGTGAGGCCTCCAGAACTGAACACATTACTCCAGGTGCGGCCTGACCAATGCAGTGTGCAATGGGACTATGACATGCTGCAATTTGGGTGTTATGCCTCTGTTGATGAACCCCAAGATCGCATTAGCGTTTTTTGTCGCTGCATCACACTGGCTGCTCATATTTAACTTATGGTCCACCTGTACCCCAAGATCTTGTTCACACACAGTGGTACCCAGAAGTGTATCCCCCATCCGGAACATCACTCTGGGTTGAGTCACATTCCCCCTCGAGGAGGAGAGTTTTCAAAGTTAATTCTGGAACCGGCACGTGTGCAGCTCAACTGCATCGCCTCCCACATGACTGATACATTGGGGGGGGGAAGTAGCCTTGGTGTAGATTCTTTTTTTTTTTTTTTTGTGGTGTTTCACCCATGCACACTTGTGTTTCTGTCCATTGGTTTAACACTGCATAAAAAGAACCTCGATACACAACACCTCTTTTTTTACAACCCTTTATCAAAGTATGCGTACATATCAGTCACATAAAGGCAACGTATCTGCAAAATACACTCTGTGCTAAACTGAGAAAAAAATTAAAGCATCAATGGAGAATTATTTAACATATCAGCCCCACTTTGAAAGAGCAGGCCCTACCAAAGTCCAAAAGTCAACGGGGAAATTGGGATAAGGAGAATTTTAGAAACATCCCTGCTGATTTCAAATAGGTTTAACTGCGGTGGCTTTGTACAAAGTAGCCTGGAGATTTTGCTGAGAATTCTTTATTGGAGATCCTAGCCCTAAAAGGAATCTCTCTCGCTCACACACACACACATACATTTATATCCTCTCATCATCCCAAAAGCTCGCCGTAGTGTATACAATTCTCCCATACCCTTACAACTGCCTTTTGAGATAGCTTAGGCTAACTAGTCAAGGTTTACCCAACAAGCTTCATGCCTGAATAAGGTTGGATCCTGGAGATCTCCTGCAATCGCAAGTGATCTCCAGACTACAGAGATCACCCTGAATAGTTTTATTTGCATTTAACCACAGGCCATTACAAACATGTCAAGGATACCACAGATACATAGTAAAGGAAATAGGAGGTTCATAAAATTCTGGATTGGTAATAAATATATATAACATAAAACTATGCTAAAATATACATCATAAAACTATGCTAAAATCGATACATTCAGAGAAATAATAACTAAAAATTGTGGTGGTGTCCCAATTGGCCAATGGGACCTGTGTGTGTGTGTAAAATGCCGTCAAGTCGCAGCTGACTTATGGTGACCCCTTTTGGGGGGTTTTCATGGCAAGAGACTAACAGAAGTGGTTTGCCAGTGCCTTCCTCTGCACAGCAACCCTGGACTTCCTTGGTGGTCACCCATCCAAATACTAACCAGGGCCGACCCTCCTTAGCTTCTGAGATCTGACAAGATCAGGCTAGCCTGGGCCATCCAGGTCAGGGCCTTAGTAACCATATTGGACCTTATTTTCTTTGCCGCCAGAGCACACAGGGATGTCCTGTAAGAAACAAACCCATCGGTGTCTTTTAACAAAAATACTAATTTCTCAGCAATACGACAAGTATTTAGGCCAGAAAGCAGCCGAGCAAGAAATTTAGCCCTGGGTTCTGAGATCACCCTAAATTTTGCTCAGTGGAGAGTAGGTTTGCCAAGTGCCAGGCGGTGGCAGGCAAACTCCCGCCAATCCACCTGGCTGCCCACTGACCAGCTGAGGGTCGGCAGGCAACGCGTGCACATGGTGACACGTCCCTTCCAGTTTACACCCAGAAGCGCAGCATCGCAAGGGGCCGGTTACCACTCAAACTCCCCCCGCCTCCACTCCAAAAACCTCCTGCCGAAGGAGAAGGGGGACCCGGTAAGCCCAGTGGAGAGGTAGGATCCAGACGACCCTGTATGCTTTTGGTGATCTCTAGTCCCGTGAGGCGTAGCGGACTTAGCCCATAACCCTGTCGTGGGAGCTGGCGGATTGTGCCAACGTCCATGAATGACCACCAGAACCACTAGAGCTTATAGAAATGCAGTTGTTTATTTACAGTGCTAAATACACACTCTATCCACCATAATCTCCCGACACAGACTCATGGAGTCTAACACTTATATACATAATGCCATCACCAGGCATCAATTAGTAGTTCAGGCTGAGTCACCCTACAGGTGCAACACATCACCTTAGCCTCAAGCCTCAACTGGTTCTGGCCAGGGTAATCAGGCCTCCTAGGGGCTTTCCAGGCCATTGCATCAGCCCAGGTTGACATTTAGATCCCCTACATCTAAATCTGCCTGCCACAGCCAATATGACAGCCTTGCATATTCCAACACAGTTTACACCCGGAAGCGCCGCATCGCAAGGGGCCGGTTACCACTCAAACTCCCCCCGCCTCCACTCCAAAAACCTCCTGCCGAAGGAGAAGGGGGACCCGGTAAGCCCAGTGGAGAGGTAGGATCCAGACGACCGTGTATGCTTTTGGCGATCTCATCCCTAAAATAAGCAGGACTTTGGACCCTCTTCGAGATTGAGCCGCTTACACGCTAGCATAAGCTTCTGCGGACTAGAAGCCGCTTTGCAAGACGTCTCCGGCGGATCTCTGCTAGTCGATTAGGAAGAAAAACATTTGTAAACAGCGGGGTCAAAGGGGCACGGAAGGTAGAAAATTCGGGCTGAGAGGCAATTACGCAAAATTCAAATGTAATCAAGGAAGATAGAAGGACCATTCATGAGTGCGGTAATTGGCGAGTTGTGCTAAGCTAGTTAACACCTGTGATCTAAATTTAAAACCTGAAGGCAACGAGGCATTGTGGAAACGAAAAGAGGTGCCGAAAATGGAAAGTCGGGGGATCAAAAGCCTGGGGTGCTTTCCCTACAAGGAAAGGCTTTTTAGTGGCGAAAGATGACTCGGAGGGTGCCATGAAAATTTTGAAAATTTTGCGGGGTGTGGCAGAAATTGACAGAAAGCCCGTCTTTCTTCGTTCCTGGTAACGGGAGAAAACCCAAACCTTGGTCTCTGCCACTGAAATTGCTTGGCGGTAGAGTCAGGACAGATCGAAACAAAGTCACATCATGGTAATTTGCTGCCACGCTGCCAGACAAGCTTGGGTGCAATGATCGTGAAAGAACATCCATGGTCAGAGGCAGTCTGCTTAAGTTTCTTTTTTTCTTACTTATTGCCCCCTCCTTTCTCTCTGACGGGGACCCAAAGCTCTTTACATTATCTCCTGTCCTCCATTTTATCCTCACAACCACCCTGTGAGATACGTTAGGCTGAGAGTTTGTGACTGGCCCACGGTCACCCAGCAAGCTCCCATGGCAGAGAGGGGATTCGAACCTGGATCTCCAAGATACTAGACTGACACTCTTACCATTACACCATGCCGGCTCTCTTAAGTTCTTAATAGCAGTTTCTAGGAGGGAGAAGAAGAAGAGTAGGTTTTTATATGCCGATTTGTTCCTACCTTTTTAAGGAGAATCAAACCGGCTTACAATCTGCTTCCCTTCCTCAATAGCTCATTTAGATAGGAATTAACTGGTTCCATGCATTAAAAAAGTAAAAAGTAAAGGTCCCCTGTGCAAGCACCGGGTTATTCCTGCCCCATGGGGTGATGTCACATCCTGACGTTTCCTAGGCAGACTTTGTTTACGGGGTGATTTACCAGTGCCTTCCCCAGTCGTCTTCCCTTGACCCCCAGCAACCTGGGTCCTCATTTGACCGACCTCGGAAGGATGGAAGGCTGAGTCAACCTTGAGCCGGCCACCTGAAACCAACTTCCGTCGGGATCGAACTCAGGTTGTGAGCAGAGCTTGGACTGCAGTACTCCCTCTGCGCCACACATGAAAAAGATCTAGTCAATTCCTCCCGTTCTCTCAAACAGAACTGACCTCCACCTTGGAACATACAGGACGGCTCAACAAAACAAGGGAGGAGAGAGCAGATGGTCATGCTGACCTCAAACCAACAGAAGACTTGCTCTTAAGGGAAGCCCCACCACTCAGGCCACCGGCCAATCATAGCACAGCATGAAACAGAGCGAAAGAAGGAGCATCCCTTTGTCAGGAGCAAAGACCAGCTTGGCAAGACACGAGCTGCTACCTCCTTGCGGCTAAGAAGCAAGGCTAAGACACAAGCCTACCCTGCCGTGTATCCAGCCCTACCCAATAGCTTCCACCAAACAATTTATCACCTTTTTTACCCAATCTAAGCTGTCCATGTATGGCGCACATGATTATCTCCTCCTCACAACTACTTTGCATAGAGTTGCCAACTCCAGATTGGGAAATTCGTGGAGATTTGTGGGTAGAGCCGGGAGACGGCAGGGATTGGGACCTCAGCGGAGTAGAATTCCATTGAGTCTACCTGCCAAAGCAGCCATTTTCTCCAGGGGAATTGACTACTGTCATCTGGAAAGCAGTTGCAATTCCAGGAGTCGTGGAATATTGGGTAGGGGCTGTTGTAGAGCATCTGCTTGGCATGCAGAAGGTCCCAGGTTCAATTCCTGGCATCTCCTGTTAAAGGGACCAGGCAAGTAGGTGATGTAAAAGACCTCTGCCTGAGACCCAGGAGAGCCGCTACCAGTCAGAGTAGACAATACTGACTTCAATGGAGGGTCTGATTCCGCATAGGGCAGCTTTGCACGTGAAATCTGGGTGGGGCTATGGCTCAGTGGTAGAGCATCTGCTTGGCATGCAGAAGGTCTCAGGTTCAATCCCAGGCATCTCCAGTTAAAGAGTCTAAGCAAGTAGGTGATGTGAAAGACCTCAGCCTGAGACCCTGGAGAGCAGCTGCCTGTCTGAATAGACAATACTGACTTTGATGGACCAAGGGTCTGGTTCGGTATAAGGCAGCTTCATGTGTTCATGTGCCCCACCTGGAGGTTGGCAACCCTAACTTAGGTTAGCTTGAAAGACTGTCATGTTAGATTGAAAGACTGGCCAACGGTCACCGAGAGAGCTCAATGGTTCAGCGGATTCAAACCCACGTCTCCTGGTACTAATCTGACAGCGGAGCTACAATGCCACACAAGTCCTCGCTGAATGAGAGAAACAATGAGAGAGAGCAAGAGACAGAAAACTCTGTTTTCTTTCCTCCCAATAACCCAATATAGAGTCTGAGAAGTGCTTAGCACGGGCCACCTACCTCTGCAGACGGTCCCGTTCTCCACCGACTCGTAGCCAGCTTTACACATGCAGCGCCCAATGGGAACCAGCCACTCCCCATCGCCATTGCAATACAACTTGATGGGTACGTCCACCTCTTCGGCGTTGGGGATGCAAGTGCCCCGCGCGGCCACCAGCGAAGTGCTCTCGGCTCCAGAGAGCGTCTCCTGGAAAACGGCTCCGTTCTGGATGACCCGCGGGCATTTGCGGTAGAAAACACGCACCGCGATCAAGGACATGCAGCCTCCGTAGTCCTGGAAGGCCAGGTAAAAGCCATTTTTGGAGACAGGCCCAAAACTACGCACCTCGGTGTTAATTTTCATCACCCGGCCCCCGAGGTCCACCTGAGAGAAGCTCTCATCCGCAGCAATGGTGTCCACTTTCATCCAAGGGTTCTCCATCCAGGTGGGAAATGTCTTGGTAGCCGAGTCAAAGTCGGATTCGTAATAGTAGAGGTTAAAAGTCTCCTTACAGGAGCCAGGGACGTTGGGAATGCTGCTACAGTCCCGTACGGAGAACTTCATTTCCACGTGGATGCGGTGGGCCCCCCGCCTCCGGATATACTTGGTCCTCAGCCAGTTGTTCTGGCTAGATTCAAAGACGTTGCATACCTGGTAAGTCCGGATCGTGTTCATGTTCTCATCGTAGCCGCTCACTTCTTCCCACTGCGGAGAGGAGACAAGGAAAAGTCACAGCTCAGCACGCCAACCTTGAGATGGCCTGCAAGTAAGATTGCCAACTCCAGGTTGGGAAATTCCTGGAGATTTGGGGGTGGAGCCTGGGGACGGAGACGTTTGGGGAGGGGAGAGACCCCAGCCGATCTCCATAGTCTCCATAGTCTGAAGATCACTTCCAATTCCAGGAGCTCTCCAGGATCCACCTGGAGGTTGGCAACCCTACCTACAAGAAAGGGGGACACGTTACCGCTACTGCAACCCAAACATTTGGGTGAGCTGATACAAGTCAAACTTTCCTGCGAGAAATATCTTCTCCGGCAGGCAAGGCATTCTCATCTGGGAACGGGAGATGTTAATAATTGGGGCTCTCCCCACATTAAAACAATCTTAGGCCTAATTTAAACAAAGAGCTTAGAGGGTTTAAAGAGATTTCCCCCGTGACAATACGCAGGTTCAGGGCCTTATTTAACCTCTGCTGTAAACCATGCAAAGCAGTTCAGTGTTCTCGGTTTGTGCGCCAGAGATCCGCAGCCCTTCCGGATACGTGTGCATGGCTAGCACGTCAGTACATTAGGTTCTCTGTACGGGTTACAGGACAGTTTACCCGAGACCTTAAACCCATGCAGAGTCACAGCGGAAGCCTCTTTCTGCCATGCAAGGATCCTGTTTAAATTGGACTTTAATCAACTTTTCGTATGAATTTTAATCAAAGCGTCCCTTAATCAATTTCTTTTGCCCAGGAGCGCCGACAATAGCCCTGAAGCCAAACCGCATTTTGATTTTCGACGAGGCGCATAGCAGGCGTCTTATTTATTATCAAAGCTTCTACCGCCCACCTTATCGGCAGAGAGCCCTCAAGGAAACTCCACTACAGGTTTAAAAACCCAATCATTAAAAACACAATAAAAGGAAATAAACAGATGCACATTAAGGCTAAAAAGTCCAGCTGATAAAGGATATTAAAATAATAATCTGTAGTCTTCTCCGGCTAATAGGGAGCAATAGAACCAACGGAGAGATAATAAAACAGAACGCTCCAAAATGGGGAAGGCAGGGTAGAGGGGAGGGGGAAGCCGCAGAAACGAGAGATGAATATCAATTTCTCGTCCCCACTGGAACTGGAAATCCGTGTTCTGGTTTCGCTTCTCCCTGGCAAGACTTGCAGCTTTGAGTCTTCGTTTTGGGGCCATTTTCTGTTCCCTGAATTCCCCCCCCCCCCCGGTAAGCTTATGCAATGTTTAACATGTAACTTGGTGTAAAAATGGTGCTCGAATGGGCCGGGTTTTATTTATTCATTTACTTCATTTCCTACCCCACTTTTCTTCTCGGAGGGAAACCCAAATCAACTTTTGCCGTCTTCTCCCCCCTCTCGGCAACCAGCGGGAGGTTTTAATGGCGGAGACTGAGGAGGGCGGGGTTTGGGGAGGGGAGGGACTTCAATGCCATAGAGTCCAACTCCCAAAATGGCCATTTTCTCCATGGCCATTTATTCATGGAAGGTTTTGCATTGGATTTGCCACTCTATAGATGCACATTTTCCCCATCTGAATTCTCAAAACTCTGCATGGGGGCTTATGGTTGAGCTTTGAGAATATGGATAGGGGAAAAGTGCATCTAAAGAGTGGCAAATCCAACGCAAAACCTTCCATGAATAAATGGCCCATGTGAATTGATCTCTGCCGGCTGGAGATCAGTTGTAATAGCAGGAGATCTCCAGCTAGTATCTGGAGGTTGGCAACCCTAACCACAACCCTGTCAGGTTAGGCTGAGAGCGTGTGACTGGCCCAAGGTTGACCAACAAACTTCCATGGCATTGTGGGGATTAGAAACTGGGCCTCCCAGATACTAGTCCCACATCTGACCACTACACCACACTATTAACGTTGCAAAGACACGTCTAGCATGCCAGATGAAGAGGGGAAGCACCTGGGGAGTTGTGGAAGCGCCACAGTAGTGCAATAGTTAGGGTGTCATGCTAGGATCCAGGAGACCCAGGTTCGAATTCTCACTCTGTCCTGGAAGCTCGCTGGATTGTCTTGAAGAAGTGAGCTGTGATCCACAAAAGCTCATAACTTGCCAGAAATTGTGTTAGTCTTTAAGGTGTTACTGGACTCCTGCTCTTTGCTACTGGGTTATCTTGGGCTCTCTCAACATAACCTACCTTACAGGGTTGCTGTGATGACAAAATCAGGAAGGAGAACCACACAGGCGGCCCTGAGTTCCTTAGAAGAAGGACGTGGTATCTCAACAGAAAAATGTGATGGGGGGGAGAAGACTTGGATCCACCAGAATTTTCTCCGCAGACAAGGATTTGTACCCATGGAGACTTCCCCCTCCCTTGGCAACCTGAAATGGCCCACCCCTTAATGCTGTTGGGGGGTCTCTCCGGGGTCTCTATGGGGTCTCTCCGGGGGTCATTTGGAGCTGCCCTGGGAGGGAGAAGATGACAAAGATGCTTTCCACGGGTGGAAATCTTTCCACCCACGAAAAAGCCTTGCAGGATCTAAGGTCCGGCCTCCAACATTTCACAGATGAAAACAGGGCCAATCTTCTTCATTTGTAAAACCCCTGTTCCCACACCAAGGGTAGGTGCCCGAGAAACGCCCCCCTCCAAATAAAACCCCACACACATTATTACTCACTGCCGAAGACTCTTCTCTGCCTGCTGTTAATTACTTTGCAATTCATTTACGCTGCATTCATTGACTTCGCTAATAGCCTTTTCTGCACCCGTTTCTGAAACAGGTGCTGGTAAACTTGTTTTTAACAGTTTTTTTGTTTTTGTTTTAAAAAAAAATCTTACTATTTAATTGAATATTTAAGTTCACAAGAGATCTGCGGTGTTCTCGTTGTTGAGGAGGTGCAATTCCGACACATTCGCAGGTTTGGTTCTCTGAAGGGGGAGGGCAGAGAAGCATCTCCGGAAGCCAAAAAAAACCGGAAAGTGATTTCACATAAACGAGTATCGGACCACCCCAGAGAGAGAATTAGGGGCACAGGATGACACAGAAGAGCAGCCATGTTGAATCTGTCCTGTGGTCTACCCTTTCTAGCATCCTGTTTGCTGCAGATCTGGATGTTTTCAGAAGACAATCAGGTACGGAGAAGAGTCTAAAGATTTCACCCATTGTTGGTAAAGGGAAAGGTCATTACTGACCCATGAGGTGATGTCACATCATGACGTCTACTAGGCAAACTACGCTTATGGGGTGGTTTGCCAGTGCCTTCCCCAGTCATCTTCCCTTTATCCCCAGTGAGCTGGGTACTCATTTTACCGACCTTGGAAGGATGGAAGGCTGACTCAGCCTCGAGCCGACTACCTGAACCCAACTTCCGTCGGGATCGAACTCGGGTTGTGAGTAGAGCTTTGGCTGCAGTACTGCAGCTTACCACTCTGCGCCTTGGGGTTCCCACTGTGGCCTCCAAGAAATTCTTCCTCTGATGATGGCAGAGGAGCCTCGTGCCCCCTTGATGGACCTCTTCGCCACCACAGATGTGTCCAACTGTCTTTTAAAGCCGCCTAGCCTACCAGACACCACGACCTCCCCTGCGGCAGTGAGTTCCACAAGTTAACTTGCTCATCAACTCCAAGGAGTATCCTTAGGGTTGCCAACCCTACATTGGGAAATCCCTGGCGATTCTGGGGAGGGTGGGGTTTGGGAAAGGGAGAGAGCACAACAGGGTGTAATGCCACAGAGTCCACCCTCCAAAGCAGCCATTTTCTACAGGGGAAACGGATCTCTGCTGTCTGGAGATTAGCAGTAATTCCGGGAGGTCTTCAGGCCCCGCAGGGAGGTTGGCAACCCAAAGCGTCCCCAGATCCTAGTATGTCATGAGAGAGAGAAACTGTTGAACACACATGAACACGTGAAGCTGCCTTATACTGAATCCGACCCTTGGTCCATCAAAGCCAGTATTGCCATGTTCAAAATATCTCTGCTTTGCATATTTCATGTTTTTATTCATCTCTTCCATCACCACCAAATTAAGTTGATGCTTAACAGTTTTTATCTGTAATAATATAGATTTCCTTTGGTCTTCTCTGGATTCTAAAATATATTGCTGTTCCAAGTTTTGTAATTCCCAAAGTATATCATTTGTTTGTTGTAGTTGTTTGCTCCTCCATACTGTATTTTTCTGTATCATAAATCCTTATACTGAATCCGACCCTTGGGCCATCAAAGCCAGTCTTGTCTACTCAGACCGGCAGCGGCTCTCCAGGGTCTCAGGCTGAGGTCTTTCACATCACCTACTTGCCTGGTCCCTTTAACTCAGTGGTTCCCAACCATTTTTTGACCAGGGACCACTAGGACTTTTTTGTTCGTTGCAGGGACCCCAAGGTTCAAAATAAAAATTCCAGGAATTTGAAAATAAACTTTAATCATAACTGTTAGTTAAACATTAAACTTAGAATTATATTTGAATATATATATTTTATAATAGAGAACTTTTAATTGAAACTATTAATTTATTATGGGTTTATAACTTTGTTTGGCGGACCTTAATTTAGTTCTCGTAGACCCCTGGGGGTCCACGGACCCCTGGTTGGGAACCAGTGCTTTAACTGGAGATGCCGGGGACTGAACCTGGGACTCTTCTTCCCAGTTTCTCCCCAACGCTCCTCCTCGGCCTGAGATCGCCCTTCACCCCCTCCTCTCTCTGCCCCTCTTCCCTGGAGACCCAGGCTCCCAAATCCGCTCAACCTCGGGATTTCTTTTCCAGCCAAGCCTAGCAAAACCCTCCGAGCGGCACCTCCCAGGATCCCCTGATTTTTTTCTCCAGCAGGGCGAGAAAAGATTCCTCTCCCCCCACACCTTCCTTGCAGCTTAATGAGGAGTCTCTGCCCCCTCCCTCCCCACCCCACTGCTAATTAACATGCCGGGCCTGAAAAGGCCAGGCTCCAAACAAAGCTCCTTCATGCAGCCCCCCCAGCGGATGGGGGGCTCCCCTCTCCGCAGCCAGGCATTCAAGACAGGCCACGCATGGAAAGAGGAGAGCCGACCCGAAGGGGGCTTCGTCTATTGAGCGTGCGGGCCCACCCTTCGCACGCTTGCCAGCGCCAACCTGCGCACGCTCCCCCTTCCCCCCACACCCACACATTGACAGGCAGAAAACAGCTATTCAGAAGTATTGGGGGCCGATGAGGGGGAAGGGGGGGTCTCCTTCTGGACGGCTCGCTGTCCATTCCAGAAGTGAGGGGGTCCGCTGTTCGGAGTAGTGGGGGGGAGTCCAACCTTGCCAGCTGGGAACAAGAAGAGCATCGTTCGACAAGAAGAACAAGCCTTCGACAATATTAAGAAGAGCATCGTTCGACAAGGGCCGGCAAAATCTGTGACAACGACGGGGAAGCCGCAGTAGTCTGTCCTATCAAAATAAGTGTGGCGGCAACGTAAAGACTTGCATTTATTTCAATGCATGGGGGGGGGTGGAGGGAGCTAGAGCGAGCGTTTTCTATTTGTTTATTCTGGACTTAATATTTATTTGCCTTGTTCGGTTTCCCACACTGCTTTTCAGTCAACGGCAAGCACCCACAAAGAGGCTTGAGGAAACGGCTCCTCCCAACGTGAAGGGGGTCGGTTCCCACACCGAGTGACGAAACCAAACCCCTCGCAAACACCGGGAAGGCTCCCCAGATATGCCAAATGTAAGTTCACACAGAATGAAAAAGGAATTAGGGGAGGGGCCGTGGCTCAGCGGTAGAGCCTCTGCTTGGCATGCAGAAGATCCCAGGTTCAATCCCCGGCATCTCCAGTTAAAGGGATTAGGCAAGGAGGTGATGGGAAAGACCCTCTGCTTGAGACCCTGGAGAGCCACTGCCAGTCTGAGTAGACAATGCTGACTTTGATGGACCAAGGGTCTGATTCAGTATATGGCAGCTTCATGTGTTCATGTATGAATCCTCCCCAAACTGCTCAGATGGGGGCCGAGTGAGCAGGGACCATGGGGTGGGGCCGTGGATTAGTGGCAGAGCATTCTGCTCAGCATGCAGAAGGTCCCAGATTCAGTCCTTGGCATTTCCTGCTAAAAGGATCAGGCGGAAGATCTCCACCAGCCGAAGGGAAGATCTCTACCAGCCGAAGGGAGTTGGCTAGGACAGGATTTCGGCACAAGGGAGGGTTGGATGTCACCGCCCCACTGTCCACCTGATACCTCCATCGAGAAACCGGAGGGAGAATTTTCATAAGAACATAAGAAAATAAGAAAAGCCATGCTGGATCAGTCCATCAAGTCCAGCAGTCTGTTCACACAGTGGCCAACCAGGGGCCTCTGGGAAGCCCACAAACAAGACAACTGCAGCAGCACCATCCTGCCTGTGTTGCAAAGCACCTAATATAATAGGCACGCTCCTCTGACCCTGGAGAGAATAGGTCTGCATCATTACTAGTATCCATTTTGACTAGTAGCCATGGGTAGCCCTCTCCTCCATGAACATGTCCACTCCACTCTTAAAGCCTTCAAAGTTGGTAGCCAACCCCCTATCCTGGGGCAGGGAGTTCGACAATTTCTGAAAGCTTCTAACCCGCATTTCAATTATGATAATTTTCAAAGCAAGGGATGATGTTTAAAAACAGAACAATTACACAAAATAAATAGAATCAATCAGCCGGGAGGGAAAAGATGAACACATGCTGAACACCACCCACCCAAACAAACAGAAACCGTAGCAGAAAGCATGTTTGCCACACACACACAAATAACACCATCATTACCCAAACAAATAGGTCTTTTATAATGCTGAAACAGACAAAATTCAGCAGGCAACCGGTTCCACAGCTTGGGGGAAGACTTCACTGAAAAGCTGGGTTGCCAACCTCCAGGCGGGGCCGGAATTACGAGTCACTTCCAAACTACAGAGATCAGTTCCTCAGGAGAAAGTGGCGGCTTCGGAAGATAGACTCCATGGGATTATACCCCACTGGCCATTTATGCATAGAATGTTTTGCCTTGGATTTGCCACTCTCTATGTGCACATTTCCCCCATCCCAATTCTCAAACTCAACAATAAGCCCCCCCCCCCCAATGCAGAGTTCTGAGCATTTGGATGGGGGAAAGCGTGCATTTAGAGAGAGCGGCAAACCCAAGGAAAACATCCCATGCATAAATGGCAACTCTGATCCTCACCAAAACCCGTCCATTCCCCCAGATTGACTTCCCAACCCAGAGTTGGCAACTTTATGAAAAGGTGCATTGTGAGAAAGCCCCAACCTAATGGGGGGGGGGGGCAGAGACAGTCAACCATAGATTTTGCAGGGCTTCATCCTAAAGAACATGACTAGGCTATCCCTGCCCATGTTGTATATAATGTTTTGCTTTTTATTTGAATGAAAACATCTACACAATATATTTGGGGTGGGGGGAGAAGACAATTTGTGTTTTTTTTTACACCAAGTCACAGCTGATTTATGAAGAAGAAAAAGAGTTGTTGTTTTTTTCCATGCCAACTTTCTCTGGCACTTAAGGGAGAATCAAACCGGCTAACATCACCTTCCTTTCCCCTCCCCACAACAGACACCCTGTGAGGTAGGTGGGGCTGAGAGAGCTCTATCAGAGCTGTGACTAGGCCAAGGTCACCCAGCTGGCTTTGTGCATAGGAGCAGGGAAACCAATCCAGTTCACCAGATTAGCCTCCTCTGCTCATGTGGAGGAGTGGGGAATCAAAACTGGTTCTCCAGATCAGACTCCACCGCTCCAAACCACCACTCTTAACCACTACACCACGCTGGCTCTCCTGGCGACCCCGTAGGGTTTTCAAGGCAAGAGACGTTCAGAGGTGCTTTGCCACTGCCTGCCTCCATGTCATGCCCCCTGGTATTCCTTGGAGGTCTCCCATTCAAATACTTCCCAGGGTTGAGGCTGAGTGTGTGTGACTGGCCCAAAGTCACCCAGCAAGTTTCCCCGGCAGAGTGGGGATTCAAACCTGGGTTTCCCAGGTCCTAGTCCGACACTTTAAGCACTACACCACCCTGGATGCAACCCTGGAAAAGAAATAACAAACATCTGATCACCTGTCTATCAGATGGGGATGGAGTAGAAGGGGTCAGCTCCTAAGAACATAAGAGCATAAGAAAGGCCATGCTGGATCAGACCAAGGTCCATCAAGTCCAGCAGTCTGTTCACACAGTGGGCAACCAGGTGCCTCTAGGAAGCCCCCAAACAAGACGACTGCAGCACCATCCTGCCTGTGTTCCACAGCACCTAAGATAATAGGCCTGCTCCTCTGCTCCTGGAGAGAATAGGTATGCATCATGACTAGTATCCATTTTAACTAGTATCCATTAATACCCCTTTCCTCCAAACATCTGATCACCTGTCTATGAGATGGGGATGGAGTAGAAGGGATCAGCTCATAAGAACATAAGAGCATAAGAAAGGCCATGCTGGATCAGACCAAGGTCCATCAAGTCCAGCAGTCTGTTCACACAGTGGGCAACCAGGTGCCTCTAGGAAGCCCCCAAACAAGACGACTGCAGCACCATCCTGCCTGTGTTCCCCCGCACCTAAGATAATAGGCCTGCTCCTCTGCTCCTGGAGAGAATAGGTATGCATCATGACTAGTATCCATTTTAACTAGTATCCATTAATACCCCTTTCCTCCAAACATCTGATCACCTGTCTATGAGATGGGGATGGAGTAGAAGGGATCAGCTCATAAGAACATAAGAGCATAAGAAAGGCCATGCTGAATCAGACCAAGGTCCATCAAGTCCAGCATTCTGTTCACACGATGGCCAACCAGGTGCCTCTAGGAAGCCCACAAACAAGACGGCTGCAGTGGTATTGTCCTGCCTGTGTTCCACAGCACCTAATATAATAGGCATGCTCATCGATACTGGAAAGAATAGGTATGCATCATGACTAGTATTCATTTTGACGAGTAGCCATGAACAGCCCTATCCTCCATGAACATGTCCACTCCCCTCTTGAAGCCTTCCAAGTTGGCAGCCATAAGAAAGGCTATGCTGGATCAGACCAAAGTCCATCCAGTCCAGCAGTCTGTTCACACGGTGGCCAACCAGGTGCCTCTAGGAAGCCCACAAACAAGACGGCTGCAGCAGCACCATCCTGCCTGTGCTACACGGCACCTAATATAATAGGCATGCTCCTCTGATCCTGGACAAAACAGGTTCTATACAATGGCATTGGCAGTGTGCCCCCTCCCAATTAAATGCCATATATTTTTTAAAAATCTTCCATGAAGTTAATTAATCAGCTAATTGCATTCATTAGTGCTGCCAGCCTTATTGGAATTATTTTATGAGTTTATGGCATCCCTGAAGGAAAATTACCATGAGCTTGTTTTCGCCCCTGTTCCCCATCAGCTCTTGCCCAACACATTCGCGGTAGGGACTTGGAAATACATTGAGGGAGGGGACAGAAGTCTTTTTAGAGTATGCAACAGATATGCATCTTACTCTCTCCCCCTCTTCCCCACCAATATCTGTCAAATGCCGGCAGGGAACTGAATTGACCGTTATTATCCATTGACCCATCAACTGGGTGGTTACTATTTGACTACAATCAAATGTCCTGTGATAGAAAGAGTGAAATCATTCCGGTATAATGCATTCCTAAAGAGAGGAATTGGGGTTGCTGATCTCCCTGCCCCCCAGTTTGCAGTGGTCAGGCAAATTAGTAATGAAGACACGCTTTGCTGATGGTCCCACTGCTAAGATTGTAGATCAGGGGTGTCAGACTCAATAGTTATGAGGGCCGAATATGTAATAAATGGCACTAGGTCGGGTCGGGTCGTGCCTCTCCAGCCCAAATTGAGAGTTGGGGTGTGTGGCTGCCTTGGCTGGCTTCCAAGCCAGATAAAAGCTCTTAAAGGACTAGATCCTGCCCGTGGGCCTTATGTTCGACACCTAGGATCGCCAACCTCCAGGTACTAGCTGGAGATCTCCTGCTGTTACAACTGATCTCCAGCAGATAGAGATCAATTCATCTGGAGAAATTGCTTTGGCAATTGCTGTCTATGGCATTGAAGTCCCTCCCCTCCCTAAACCCCGCCCTCCTCAGGCTCCACCCCAAAAACCTCCCGCCAGTTGTGAAGAGGGACCTGGCAACCCTATCGACACCCCTGTTGTAGATGCTTCTAAACAGGAAGAATTGGCCTGCTGTGTGGTAGCCTTTCTTTTTAATGCTTACTGATAACTTTGCTTTATCTCTGTCTTAATTTCTTTCAAGAACAGCTGAGTAAATCCCTTCCCATTGACAGAAATGTTACCACGGCTTGGATCTAGGGCTTCCTGGAGATCTGGGGCTGGCCCTTAGTGTGGTATAATGCCCTCCAAAAGCCCTCCAAAAGCTGCCATTTTCTCCAGGGGAATGGGATCTTGGTCATCTGGAGATCAGCTGTAATTCTGGGAGATCTCCAGGCGTCCTGGAGATTGGCGACCCTATTTGGATCCCACAGTAATGCTCTACTGAGGAAAGGGATTGTAGGACTTTTATATCTTGCACCTCCCAGTATAGCCTAAAAATACAGAGAATCTTCCAGGTACAACCTGAGGGACGGTAGGAGGGGAAAACTGGTGAAATCCCCATTCCCGATAGGAGAAATTTTCTGCAGGATCCAGCCTTTGAGAGGGTTAAAAGTTTTGAACGTACAAAGCGCGTGCTTTACCTGTGAGCTATGCTGGCTATGACCGGTCCAGCAATTAGGTTTGTTGATAGGGTTGCCAACCTCCAGGTAATAGCAGAAGCTCTCATGCTATTACAACTGATCTCCAGCCGATAGAGATCAGTTCCCCTGGAGAAAATGGCTGCTTTGGCTATTGGAATCTATGGCATTGAAGTCCCTCCCCTCCTCAAACCCCACCCTCCTCAGGCTCCGCCCCCAAAATCTCCCACTGATGGTGAAGAGGGACTTGGCAACTCTAGTTGCCAACTCCAGGTTGGAAATCCCTGGAGATTTTCAGGGTGGAGGCTGGGAAGGGTGGGGTTTGAAGAGGGGAGGGACGTCCGCCAAGTATAACCCCCAGAATCCATCTTCCAAAGCAGCCATTTTCTCCAGCGGAACCGATCTCTGCCTCCTGGAGATCAGCTGTAATTCCAGGAGATCTCCAGCAACCACCTGGAGGCTGGCAACCCTGCCAGCAGTTCACTTTTCCATCTCGGCTCGAATTCTGTCCTCAACCCAGTCGAACTACGCCCGTCGCTACCTCCAAAGGCTCTAAGCGGCTATGCAGCGTCCCTCCGTAAACTGAGGCCAGCAGTGAAAGATGCTACAGGCCAAGGAGATCCTCTTCATGCTCAGCTTCTTCCCACCCACCGCCGTTCCCGCTGTTCTGTCCTACACAGAAACTCACCCCTGATGGTGGGTGCACCGTCCACCCGAGTTCTGCCGTTGCGGTGGTGGAGTCCATCAGGGTTTCTGGAGGAGAGAAGAAAACACAAGTCATCAAGGGTTCCCTTCTTACCCAACACCACCTTAGACCAGGGGTCCCCAACCTTTTTGAGCCTGCGGGCTAACGTTGCCAACCTCCAGGTATTCGCTGGAGATCTCCTGCTATTACAACTGATCTCCAGCCACAGGAGGCGAAGCCAGCCACACAATGTAACTACAGTCACACAGCTCAGATCCTTTTGCTGCGGTGGCAACTGCTGGAGTACAATAAACACTGCGGTCAGCTGCTCGAAATGACACGGTCTTGACCGCATCTTTAGCCCACCGTCACTCCAGGGAGGCTCACGGAGACGTGACGGTTCTTCCATCCCCATCTATTCCTCACCACTATCCCGTAAGGTAGTTTTGACCAAAAGAGCTTGACTGGCCCTTCATGGCTGAGTGTGCATTCAAAGATGGGTCTCACACAGTATAGCTTGATATGCTAACCACGACTCCACGCTGCTATGGCACTCTCGCACTAGTTTCATATGAAGAAGAAGAGTTGGTTTTTATATGCTGACTTCCTCTACCTTTTTAAAAAGAAAAGAAAAGAAAGAAGAATCAAACCGGCTTACAATCGCCTTCCCTTCCTCTCCCCACAACAGACACCTTGTGAGGTAGGTGGGGCTGAGAGAGTTCAGAGAGAACTGTGACTAGCCCAAGGTCACCCAGCTGGCTTCATGTGTAGGAATGGGGAGACCAACCAGGTTCACCAGATTAGAGTCCACCGCTCGTGTGGAGGAGTGGGGAATCAAACCCGGTTCTCCAGATTAGAGTCCACCACTCTTAACTACTTAGGGTTGCCAGGTCCCTTTTTGCAACCGGCGAGGTTTTTGGGGTGGAGCCTTAGGAGGGCGTGGTTTGGGGAGGGGAGGGACTTCAATGCCATAGAGTCCAATTGCCAAAGCGGCCCTTTTCTCCAGGCGAACTGATCTCTATCGGCTGGAGATCAGTTATAATAGCAGGAGGTCTCCAGCTATTACCTGGTAGTTGGCAACCAACTACTACACCATGCATCCTAAGGGACTCCATCGCAACCACTGCCATCTTGTCAAGCTGTACACTTAAGGTGGTGGGGAGGAGCCACTATGGTTGCCAACTTCCAGGTGGGGCCTGGAGATCTCCCGGAATTACAACTGACCTCCAGACAATAGAGATCAGTCCCTCTGGAGAAAATGGCTGCTTTGAAGGTGGACTCCACGCCATCATACCCTACTGAGGCCCTTCCCTTCTCCAGGCTCCACCCCAAATCTTGTGGAATTTCCCAACCCACAGCTGGCAATTCTAGGACTGCTGGCACCTCTCTTTACGCCACTCGGGCCTAAGCATTTATCTGCGGATCCGCACCGGGCATTCAAAATAAATCTGCAGCTGATGGGAAGGGCCCGACGCGAGCTTGGCTGCTTTCCCAGGGGGGCAGCGCTACTTCCCCGTGGCCCGGTTAGCGATGTGGGTCCATTCATCCAACACCCAAAGGCCTTTCATTAAAGGTCTACCAGAACTGGCCTCGCTCCAGGACTGCAGAGATGCCGGCAAGGACTCTCTCCCACCCCAGCGGGACCGGCAGAGGCATTTCGAGGAAGAAAGGTGGCTTTCCAAGGGCTTCGGTGTCAAATATTCTGGCAAGGTTCCAGCCAGCCCAGGGCCGAGAGAAGACTCGAGATAATACCCAGTCAAAACTAAAGATGTGGGCAACGTTTCCCAGCAGAGGGTGGCAAGGAACTGCAGAAGAGTCCTGAAGCCCTCGGTAAAGATAAAGGTCCCTTGTGCAAGCACCGGGTCATTCCTGACTTGTGGGGTGTCGTCACATCCCGACGTTTACCAGGCAGACTTTGTTTATGGGGTGGTTTGCCAGTGCCTTCCCCAGTCGTCTCCCCTTAACCCCCAGCAAGCTGGGTACTCCTTTGACCGACCTCGTAAGGATGGAAGGCTGAGTCGACCTTGAGCCGGCGACCTGAAACCGACTTCCGTCGGGATCGAACTCAGGTCGTGAGCAGAGCTTGGACTGCAGTACTGCAGCTTGCCACTCTGCGCCACGGGGCTCTTCAGCCGAAGCCCTAGCAGATCGATAAAGACAAGATCCCATAGAAACCCACCCTAGTGTACATTTAGTCTCCTTCAGGTCGATCCTCCCTCCCTCCCCTCACGAGCTGAAGATTTCTGCCAGGGGTTTTGGTGCCACCGCCTCATTAAACGAGCGTCCCCATTGACGGGGGTCTGCCCCCTCCCAACGAGTTATACTGAGTGGAATTAATTGCCCAGATAATTAAAGCCCTTCTCTCTCTTTCCCTCTCTCTTTTTTAGGTCGCCAATCTCTCAAGTGCAAACGGCGGCTGCTCAGACCGCAAATCCTCCCCGGCACACGACCCGCCACGTCCTGCCACTCCGCAAGAGGAGGCCACACAGGTTGGAGGACTGCACCCGCCGGGTTTGGAAGCTGCTGGCGCTCTGATGAGGTGGGAGGGCAGGCTTCGCCGGAGACGGGAAAGAGAACCGCAAGAGTTGCTGCGAGTAGGGTGGACGGTGGAGCAAATCCCCAAGCTGTGACTCCCACGTTCCTTTTCCCGTAGGGTTGCCAACCTCCAGGTACTAGCTGGAGATCTCCTGCTATTGCAACTGATCTCCAGCCGATAGACACCAGTTCACCTGGAGAAAATGGCAGCTTTGGCAATTGGACTGTTGTCATCACATATGCCATGACATCACTTCCAGAGAAAACCCAGAAGTTATGTTGGGTACCACAGAGTTCCTGGCAATTCCTAGAGCTACCAGTCACTTCCAGGTCCTCCTGGAAGTGATTCATGACACATGCATGACACAGTGTGCATGACACAGCGTGCCCCCCACTTACCCACCCCAAGCACCCACCAGCTGCACCTCAGCCTGGCAATCCAGGAAAGATCTGCATATCTGGATCTTTCCTCCCTATGGGGCAACCTTCCTCCACTTTGGGAAAAGAGAAAGGGCTACTCAGCACCTCTGCTATTCTTCTTCTGACACTTGGCAACTCAGAAGCTACTTCGCTTTTTTAAAAATTGAAGAAATCTTCAGAGAAAAGATTCATCTGGCTGCATGTGCTATGCAGCTTGCCTTTCATTGAACCAACTAATGTATAGTCTACCTGATCCTGCAGATGAGGTTTATATATTTTGCCATCCATATAAAAAAAATCCCCACAGACAGAAAATTAGCAGGTAAGGGAGAAGCCAGGCTAAAACTCTTCTGCCTGACATACTAGATCTCTCTCTTCAGGGATTTCTACATGGAAGAACGTTTGATCACGTGCTTCTGAAAAGGAACACCCTACCGCCGGTTATACCCACCTGAATGAGAACCAGGTCTAAGATATATCACAGTTAACCCTTATTACCCTGAACCAATTCATGCCGGGCCTCGGCTCTGCGTTTCCTTGAATGCAGAACTCCTCTGTTTCTTGGCACGCCAACCCGGGCTTGTCTATATTGCTCGATAATCGCCGCAGACTTTTGGCAGGCAGCTTTCCAACATGAAACGGAGCATCATTCTAATGGAGAGTTCTTTGGTTTGGTCACGCTCCGAACCCCGCACAGGTATCCAAAGGGCCAGAAAACGAGTGACACTTTAATTTTTTTATGATGTACAAGAACTGAACTGACCCTGATTGCAGGGCCTATTTTCTCTCTAGTCGAGCACCCCCCTACGCTCACGATGATGCGCTTGCAGCTTCAAATGATCAGTAATTTCAAAAAGGCTTCGCATCTGCACTGTTGGCAGCAATCGGCAGGGCAGCTGGCTGGATAGCCGCTCTTGGCAGACAGCTCCGTTTTGCAGGGTTGTTGGGCTTGCATACGCTCCAGGATTACCCCGGGCAGGCGAGCAACGCGTCATTTGGAAAACCAGGTAAGTTTCGAGCGTGTGTGCTGCTTCTGCACCTGTGCGGTGGGTGGAACGTTCTTGGCATGTGCTCATGATACTGGACCAAACCACAGTTCCCGGGTGGCAGTGAGATAATGCACTGTGAGTGATCCCATTTGGAAGATGCGGCGGATATAAACATGGAAGTCACCAGCAAAACTGGGGATACTTCGGTACTACAGAGACATAAGAACATAAAAACATAAGAAAGGCACTGCTGGATCAGACCAAAGGCCCATCAAGTCCAGCAGTCTGTTCACACAGTGGGCAACCAGGTGCCTCTAGGAAGCCCAAAAAACAAGATGACTGCAGCAGCACCATCCTGCCTGTGTTCCACAGCACCTAGTATAATAGGCATGCTCTTCTGATATTGTAGAGAATTGGACATAAGGAAGGAACATAAGGACATAAGAAAGGCACTGCTGGATCAGACCAAGGTCCATCAAGTCCAGCAGTCTGTTCACACAGTGGCCAACCAGGGGTCTCTAGGAATCCCCCAAACAAGACGACTGCAGCAGCATCGTCCTGCCTGTGTTCCAAAGCACCTAATATCATAGGCCTGCTCCTCTGATCCTGGAGAGAAGTCCAGGCAGAGGAGTGATGATAGCACGTTACTGATGACAAGCAGGATGGCAGAAAGAAACGTAGCTGCGGGAAGGATAATCGGGCAGATCCTCAGAAGAACAGTCTCTTGGCAGCAAGAGCTGGCATTCGAGCCTCGGGTCAAAAGCGGCCGGGCCTCAGCCAAAGGTTTTCGCCAACGAAGGCAGGAAAGGGATGCTGATTCAAATGTGTGGATGAAAGGCCATGAATCATTCAGACCTGAACCTCTGCGCTGAAAGAAACAGGCAGAATTAAGGGGCGGACCCCGCCGCACAGATCCTAGCTCTTCCTTGAGTGTGTAATAAAGTACTATTAAGGGGGAAAAGCACTACGTAAAAGCAAAGTAGAATCAGAACTAAGCTGAAATGTAGGGCGCATTTTGCAAAAGGGAAATGCACACGCTGAAATGAAGAACCCCGTTTTGATAAGAACTGGCTGCAAGAGGCGAGGACAAAGCGTTGCTCTCCCTCAGACGGGGCTTTGTGGTGTCATTACACAGCCCGATCCAACTGGTTGAATGGCACCATGATGGCACCTTCGCCCTGGCTCCGTGATTGGCTGGATCTAGGTTGCCAACTCTGGGTTGGGAAATTCTGGAGATTTGGGAGATCGAGTCTGAGGAGGATGGGGTTCTGGAGATTTGGGGGATCGAGTCTTGGGAGGATGGGGTTCTGGAGGTTTGGGGGATCCAGTCTGGGGAGGATGGGGTTCTGGAGATTTGGGGGATCGAGTCTGGGGAGAATGGGGTTCTGGAGATTTGGGGGATCGAGTCTAGGGAGGATGGGGTTCTGGAGATTTGGGGGGTTGAGTCTGGGGAGGATGGGGTTCTGGAGATTTGGGGGGTCGAGCCTGGAGAGGATGGGGTTCTGGAGATTTGGGGGATCGAGTCTTGGGAGGATGGGGTTCTGGAGGTTTGGGGGATCCAGTCTGGGGAGGATGGGGTTCTGGAGATTTGGGGGATCGAGTCTGGGGAGAATGGGGTTCTGGAGATTTGGGGGATCGAGTCTAGGGAGGATGGGGTTCTGGAGATTTGGGGGGTTGAGTCTGGGGAGGATGGGGTTCTGGAGATTTGGGGGGTCGAGCCTGGAGAGGATGGGGTTCTGGAGATTTGGGTAATCGAGTCTGGGGAGGATGGGGTTTGGGGAAGGGAGGTATAACACCACAGAGCCCACCCTCCAAAGCAGCTGTTTTCCCCAGGGGAACTGATCTCTGTCATCTGAAGATCAGTCGTAACTCCGGGAGATCTCCAGATCCCACCTGGAGGTTGGCGACCCACACATCAAATATCTTTTTTTTTTAATGCAGCAGCAGTAAACAAGAGTGAAAGAACGTAAGAAATGTCAGGTTGGGGGAATCTTTGCAAGAATATGTCGGGTCAGTGGAAAATATTCACCTACAAAAATTATGCTCTGCCTTGTTACCAAGGCAGGTTCTCTGAACAATTCACCCAAAAAGCTGTTTGGGGCAACGAAAAAAGGACATCACCAACACGCCACAAGGTCTGGGCTTGCTCTCGGCCTCCTGGAACATGAAGTGGTAACAGGCGTTCCTTGACTGGATGCCAACGTATCTGGAGCCCGCCCTTGGTTATTATTTTCTTGCTGGGGATGAGGAATCTGCATGCTTAAAACATTCAGATCTTCCTTCCAAGAAACACATCCTATCGAGTTCTTGTTCCACTCCTCCAGCAGTGGACTCTGATCTGGAGAACCGGGTTTGATTCTCTGGGTTTGATTCCCCACTCTTCCACCTCCCTCACAGGGTGTCTATTGTGGGGAGGGGAAGGCGATTGTAAGCTGGTTTGATTCTTCCTTAAGTGGTAGAGGAAGTCGGCATATAAAAACCAACTCTTTTTCTCCTCCTCCTCCTCCTCCTCTTATTCTTCTTCCTCCTCCTCCTCCTCCTCTTCCATCTACCTCACAGGGTGTCTATTGTGGGGCGGGGAAGGCGATTTGATTAAGCTGGTTTGATTCTTCCTTAAGTGGCAGAGAAAGTCGGCATATAAAAACCAACTCTTCTTCTCCTCCTCCTTCAAACAAAAGGTTGGGTTACAGGAGGGCTCCTCTTTCCTTCCTGTTGGTGAGGGTCTGCTTTTGGGGTTGGCATTTCCCCCTTTCTCTGCTGTGGCGCGGCGCACTGTGCCATGTGCCAGAGAGACTCCTTGTTGCTGAAACAAAGCAGCTCTCCAGATATTATTATTTTTTTCCTAAGCAGATGTGGGGTGGTTCGGGATGAAAGGAGCTCAGGGCCTCAAAGAGACTTCTCCTGCTTACCCTCCGCCTAAGGAGAACGGCAGCGGTGCCCCCCGGGGCGTAGATTCTGGTTCTGGGGTCTTAGATTGAGCGGCACGCCGCTCTCTCCCGAAGCTCTGCGCGGCAGAGAAAAGATGTCCTGGGCCCTTCATTTTTTTATGGGCGGTGGGGTTTTGCCAGCACTTTAATCACAAGCGAAGGCTCGCTGAACGGTTGAAGAAACGCTGAGGCCGGGATTATGTTACCCATCTCCCCCGTAAAAAGAAGTCTCTATAAACAGACTGTTAAGCCCAAGAATTCGGCTCTTCCCTGTGGGTTCTCAACTCGGTTTGATGGCCTTTGTTGGGAGAGAGAAGGTGGGGGAGGGCTCTCTGCAGCGACCCCCCCCCAAACACACACAAGAACAGCATGCCAGAATTCATCTCTGGGTGGTCAAATGACATGTGAACTGGGTGGGAGGGGGCTGGTGCGGACCACCCAGGGCAAGGGGTAGAAGATGGCGCTGGGGCTCAGGATATGGGCTGCTGTTCCAAACTCCTCAAGGCTGCTGTTTCAACCCCCGAGCCCCCTATTTTGATTTAGCCCCCTCTTTCCGACGACCGAACCCGGGATTCTTTGTTTTGCACCATTTCGTTTGTCCGTCGGCAAATCAACAAGGTGCACACGGTGTACATTTTACATACTGTCGGGATACGATGGCTGTGCAAAGCCTGCAGTGAAATGCAGAGAACCATTCAGAGAGCCAGCGTGGTGTAGTGGTTGAGAGCGGCGGTTTGGAGCGGTGGACTCTGATCTGGAGAACCACGTTTGATTCCCCGCTCCTCCCCATGAGTGGCGGACGTTAATCTGGTGAACTGGGTTGGTTTCCCCACTCCTACACACGAAGCCAGCTGGGTGACCTTGGACTAGTCACAGCTCTATTAGAGCTCTCTCAGCCCCACCTACCTCACAGGGTGTCTGTTATGTGGAAGGGGAAGGGAAGGGTGTCTGTTGTGGGGAGGGGAAGGGAAGGAGACCGTAAGCCCGTTTGAGTCTCCCTTAAGTGGTAGAGAAAGTCGGCATAGAAAAACCAACTCTTCTACTGGCCCTGCTTCACTTCCAAGATCTAACAAGATCGAGCTATGCTGTGCTGCCTTCCCTCCCCATCAGTATTGGACACCCCCCCCCAAATAAAAAGGCATGTGAACAGAAATGAAACAGGGAACATTAATTCCTCCCTACCTCCAGGCTTGCAAACTCCCAAAATACCCAGCGGTTTAGCGCCATAAAGCAGATATCTGCTTTTTATGGTTAGCACCATAAAGTTGGTACAATAAACTGGGTACCTTGGCTGAGGTGAATGTGTGGGATGTCCTGGTTTGTCGTGCCATGGAGCTTTCTGGGACAAATTTGGGTTGGCGGGCTTCGGGGGAGGGAGGAGGTGAGGATGGGATGTATCTGGCTACAGCATGCTGTAAAAAGCAGCCTGGGAAGGCTGCGATGAACAGTCTTTAAGTGGAAATGGCAGAATCCAGACCTCCATTCTCAATCTCACTGGCTTGCCTGTGGCTTACTAGGAAGTTTGGAGACGGGCTGGGATGAAGAAGAAGAGTTGGTTTTTATATGCTGACTTTCTCTACCACTTAAGGGAGACTCAAACCGACTTACAATCCCCTTCCCTTCCCCTCCCCACAACAGACACCCTGTGAAGTAGGTGGGGCTGAGAGAGCTGTGACTAGCCCAAGGTCCCCCAGCTGACTTCATGTGGAGGAGTGGGGAAACAAATAGAGTTCACCAGATTAGCCTCCGCCGCTCATGTGGAGGAGCGGGGAATCGAACCCGGTTCTCCAGATCAGAGTCCACTGCTCCAAACCACGGCTCTTAACCACTACACCATGCTGGCTCACTACAATTCCAAAATCCCCTCAGAAAATCATAAGGCCAAAATGGAGGTGGTGAGAAAAATGTTGTCAGCTGGGGAGAAAAGTTGGGTATAAATATCT
The DNA here is from genome assembly GCF_029931775.1 of Euleptes europaea. Taxonomy (NCBI): domain Eukaryota; kingdom Metazoa; phylum Chordata; class Lepidosauria; order Squamata; family Sphaerodactylidae; genus Euleptes; species Euleptes europaea. Next base: position 10,303,824 of record NC_079330.1, on the reverse strand, counting down.
AAAGAAATTATCTCAAAATCTTGACGGTATGTGAAGATACCCTGCTTTTCTCTACCTTTATTGAGACTCAAACCAGCTTACAATCACTTTCCCTTCCTCTCCCCATAACAGACAACTTGGGAGGTAGGTGGGGCTGAGAGAGTTCGGAGAGAACTGTGACTAGCCCAAGGTCACCCAGCAGGCTTCGTGTGGAGGAGTGGGGAAACCAACCCGGTTCACCGGATTAGAGTTCACCACTCATGTGGAGGAGCGGGGAATCAAACCCAGATTAGACTCCGCTGCCCTTAACCACTACACCACACTGGCTCTTAAGCATGGTTAAGGATATTAAGGAAACCCGGCCCCAGCATCAGGCAACCAGAGGTATACTGCTCCCCTCTCTCTCCTAAACAAAAGGGAACACAAGCTCATTACTAAAACCATCAAAACCTGTTGACATTAACTAAATGGAGTCTTTATACCACCTAGGAGGATCATCTAAAACATTTACTCGTCTACTTTTTGGTCTGCAATATGTTTAAAGACAGATGGGAGTGTAATGGTGAAATTAATAGATTTCTCCCGTTGCTTTCCCATCTACCTTTATTCACTACATTTACATCCTTCCCATTCCATAGCATACAAGGGGTTATTCCTCTTTGTCCTCCCCACAGCCCTCCACGGTAGGCTAGGGTAAGAAATGTCTGCTTCCCAAAGAAGCCCATCCTCCTAGCTGAGGAAGGATCCAGAAAGAAGAGGAAAAGCGGTAATAGGAAAGGTTGCAATGAGAGTCTGCCAGCAGTTATAGCATTGGGGGGTGGGGGGCATCAAGTCTCAGCTGTAGGGTTGCCACAGGTCCCTCTTTGCCACTCCTAAACATGAAGCCTGCTGGGTGACCGCGGGCCAGTCACAGTTCTCTTCAAACTCTCTCAGCCCCATCTACCTCACAAGGTGTCTGTTGTGTGGAGAGGAAGGGAAGGAGATTGCAAACCAGTTTGAGACTCCTTGGGATAGAGAAAAGTGGGGTATAAAAACCAATTCTTCTTCTTCTTGGTGGTCTCCCATCCAAGTACTGGCCCTGCTTAGCTTCCTGATGAGATCAGGCTAGCCTGGCCTATCCAGGTCAGAGCACTCTAGCATATCCTGGCATTCAATTAGCTGATATGCTACAAAACAAAAAAGCACAAAGCACACACTGTGGCATCTTTTAATGTGCATCTTTATGCAGCCCAAGATTCCCCCCAGACGGGCTCTGCGGATGATTGCATGATGCGCCGGATGGCATCTCTCGGATCCCAGCACCCGTGCGACTTGCCAGGCCTGGATGCCCAGTATCAAGCATGCAGTCATATATAATACATGGCCTATCATTGCATATTTATAATGCAGATTTCCCACCACTGTGGTTCTTTCTTAACATGCAAAAATGTTTCTTCTAATGTCAGTGTGAAGTGATTATCAGTGTGAGCCTAAGTAAAGTTACGCCATTCTAAGTCCACTGAAGTCAGCGGTAGAAGGATGTAACTAGGGTTGCCAGGTCCCTCTTTGCCACCAGCGGGAAGTTTGGGGAGGGGAGGGACTTTAATGCCACAGAGTCCAATTGCCAAAGCGGCCATTTTCTCGTGAACTGTTCTCTATCAGCTGGAGGTCAGTTGTAAATAGCAGGAGATCTCCAGCCGCCACCTGCAGGTTGGCAACCCTAAATGTAACTCTGCTTAAAATGTAAATGTCCCCTGTGCAAGCACCGGGTCATTCCTGACCCATGGGGTGATGTCGTATCTTGACGTTTACTAGGCAGACCTTGTTTATGGGGTGGTTTGCCAGTGCTTTCCCCAGTCATCTTCCCTTTACCCCCCTGCAAGCTGGGGACTCATTTTACTGACCTCGGAAGGATGGAAGGCTGAGTCAACCTTGAGCCGGCTACCTGACAACCAACTTCCGTCGGGATCAAACTCAGGTCGTGAGCAGAGCTTGGACTGCAGGACTGCAGCTTACCACTCTGCGCCATGGGGCTACTCTGCTTAGGACTATGCTTTAAGACTTGGCTTTTACTTTTCCATGACTTGATGAAGAGCCAGTGATAGCTTTGTATTTTTTTTAATTCTGCAAAAATAATCATGTAGCAGGTAGTTCCATAGTCCTGTCCTTAGTACCCTCACTTGCCAACATTCTTCAGGGGTGATAAGAACTGTACAAACACACACACATAAATTGATCATATTTGTTTCAATTAAATTAATCAACTGGATAGTTTTTTTTTAATGTATTGCAGAAAGAATACACCTGACGTGCCAAAAAAATACTCCTCACAGATGCCTGTTCGGCTTTTCCTTGAAGTCCTCCAAGAAAAGAGGCTCCGTCACTTTCCCTGGCAGCTTGTATGATCTTACAGCTTAGAACATTTTGCCAGAGCTTAGCCTAGATCTGTCTTCTTCATCCTGCCTTCGGTGGATATCACAAAAAACAGTCATTCTCCTTCTTTGTCCTGACATGCTTTTAAATATTTGAAAAAAAAGAAGAAGCCAACATACTGTGCATTTGTTTTTGTCTAAGCTCCGCAGTCCCAGATCTTTCGCCTTCCCTTTATTCGCTTTGTCTTTAGGATTCTGCATGACTGTTGAGACGGCATCTGGGTGTGACGCCATCAAAGGCCTACCTGACAGGGTTGTTATGAGGATAACATGGGGAAGGGAGAAACTAGAGTTGCAAGGTCCCTCTTCGCCACCGGCGGGAAGTTTTAGGGGCAGAGCCTGAGGAGGGCGGGATTTGGGGAGGGGAGGGACTTCAATGCCATAGAGTCCAATGGCCAAAGCAGCCATTTTCTCCAGGGGAACTGATCTCTATCGGCTGGAGATCAGTGGTAATAGCAGGAGATCTCCAGCTAGTACCTGGTGGTTGGCAACCCTAGGAGAAACACACGTGCCACTCTGAGGGATCTGAAGAAAGGGCAAGATTAAAATGCACTGGATGGATGGATGGATGGATGGATGGATGGATGGATGGATGGATGGATGGATGGATGGATGGATGGACGGACGGATGGACTTATAGACAGGCAGACAAAAAGGGAAAACCAAGGAAAGGTCACTAGGTACCATAGGCTGCCTCCTGCAGAAAGAAGCCATTAGAAGTTGTGTGACTGCCAAAGTAGAATCCTAAAAATCACGAACACAATTTCCACCATCCCTCTGATTAGGACCAACCAAATGACATCCAACATAACAGAAAGGCCATTCCTCGATGCAGAAGGCAGGGTGTCTCTATCACATCATTCCAGTCCCTTTGCAAAGAGAGGGGGAAACTGTTTCCAGTCCTGGCAGCTCCCAAACACAAGCACAACTTCATGAACCGAAAGCGTTTTCACCTTTCTTGGCTGTGAAAGCGCCGACGTTTGCATCTAGCAATGGGGAAACCCACACCGCATCAGCAACGCCACGCAATCCCATTAGCTTTTCCCTACCCCGGCTGTTCCATTTGTGATTACACTTTGCTCGGCAGAAAGCAAAACAAAACTAAACCCACAACATTTTTTTTTAATTTCCAAAAGCACTGGCTACACACGCAACGAGCTGCATTGGATTTGGTTGTGTCTTCAGGGGAACATCTCCAAGCGCATGGATGTTTGTCATGCATGGGTCCACCAGAGGCTGTGAACTTAACCAGATCATGAGCAGGGGCTGTGGCTCAGTGGCAGAGCATCTGCTTGGCATGCAGAAGGTTCCAGGTTCGATCCCCGGCATTTCCAGTTAAAGGGACCAGGCATGTAGGTGATGGGTAAGACGTTTGCCTGAGACCCTGGAGAGCCGCTGCCAGTCTGAGTAGACAATACTGACTTTGATGGACCAAAGGTCTGGTTCAGTAGAAGGCAGCTTCATGTGTGAGAGGGAGGGCAGGAAGGGTTGTGCCAGTGTTTGGCTCTTGTGGCCCTTTCTTACATGCCCAGGGAAATGCCGATCGCCACTTTGGGGTCAGGAAGCAATTTTCCTCCAGGCCAGATTGGCCAGGGATCCTGAAGGGTTTTTGTTGCCATCTTCTGGGAATGGAGTAGGGGTCACTGGGGGTGTGGGGGGAGGTGTTTGGTCCATCAAAGTCAGTACTGTCTACTCAGACCAGCAGTGGCTCTCCAGGGACTCAGGCAGAGGTCTTTCACATCACCTACTTGCCTGGTTCCTTTAAATGGAGATGCCGAGGATTGAACCTGGGACCTTCTGCATGCCAAGCAGATGCTCTACCACTGAGCCACAGCCCCTCCCCAACTCTATGATTCTATGACCTGGAATTGTGTCCCACAATTAGCAAAAAGCCAACACAGGGGGAGACCCCATATGGATTAAAAAGGGTATGTGTGTTCCTTACCCTGGGGTATTTTCCAGCCTGAAAATGTCCCATGATCAGGTTGCTTTAAGCCCCAGGATGGGGAACACAGATAAAACATGTGCAACCGGTATTTTTTTCTGCCCTAGGATTAAAAGCAGCCAGGGGAAAGGATTTTCAACTGGGGAACGAGAATGTAGGGAAAGAGTTAACTTGTTAGACAGCCCCATGGCCCTGATCCAGACCAGTTTCCCCTGTGACTTTTTAAAAAATTCTTGCATCTAGATTACACGTATGGGAATCCAGTCATTGGTGGTGGGAAGATCTGTCAAGTTGCAGCTGAGTTATGGCAACCCCATAGGGTTTCCAAGGCAAGGGTTTGCCACTGCCTGCCTCTGCATAGCAACCCTGGACTTCCTTGGTGGTCTCCCATCCAAGGGCCGACCCTGCTTAGCTTCTGAGGTCTGGCAAGACCAGGCTAGCCTGGGCCCTTCTTGTCAGGGCAATCCAGTCCTTGTTCACAAGCCTCAAGTGAAGTTTGGCCCCTTCTGAACACATGGCGCTGCCTTATCCCGTGTCAGACTATTCATCTATCCTATGAGGAAAGGTTGAAGGAGCTGGGTATGTTTAGACTGAAGAGGAGAAGACTGAGAGGGGATACGATAACCATCTTCAAGTACCTGAAGGGCTGTCATATAGAGGATCGTGCCAAGTTGTTTTCTGTTGCCCCGGAAGGTCGGACCAGAACCAACGGGTTGAAATTAAATCAGAAGAGTTTCCGTCTAGACATTAGGAAGAATTTTCTAACAGGGCGGTTCCTCAGTGGGACAGGCTTCCTCGGGAGGTGGTAAGCGCTCCTTCCCTGGAGGTTTTTAAGCAGAGGCTAGATGGCCATCTGTCACCAATGCTGATTCTATGACCTTAGGCAGTTCATGAGAGGGAGGGCATCTTGGCCATCTTCTGGGCATGGAGTAGGGGTCACTGGGGGTGTAGGGGAGAGATAGTTGTGAAATTCCTGCATTGTGCAGGGGGCTGGACTAGATGACCCTGGTGGTCCCTTCCAACTCTATGATTCTATTCTAAGGTGATACTGTCTACTCTGACTGGCAGCAGTCAGAGGGTCTCAGACCAAGGTCTATCCCACTAACTCCTACCCTAGCTTTTTATCAGGAGGCTCAGGAACTGAACCCAGGACCTTCTGCCTGCTAACCAGATGCTCTGCCACAGAGCCACACACCCCTCCCATGAAGCTGCCATATGTTGAGTCAGACCACTGGTCTTCTTGAGGTCAGAATTGCCTATTCTGACTGGCAGCAGCTCTCCAGAGGTCTCGGGCAGAAGCCTTTCACCAAAGACCTGCTCCTTGAAATTGGAAATGTTGGGGATCGAACCTGGAACCTTCTGCATGCCAAACAGATGCTCCACCACTCAGCCACGGTCCCTTCCCTTCCAGGGAGGGGAATCAACTTTGCCAAGATGTTCCGCAGGCACGCAGCCGGAAGAAAAAGAAAAACAGATTTTTGATACTTCTGTCTGTCATATTTCTATTCCAACCTTTCTCAAAGAAACTCTGGGTGGTTTTGATCATTTTCTGCTTCTCCTTCCAAGCCTTGCGAAGACACTCGGAGATAGGTTACGCTGCCAAGCCTGCCCCAAAGTCAACCATACAGAGTCAGGATTGGAACTCCACCACATCACAGGCTCTACCACATACCTTAGCCACTACACCAGGATGGTTTATAAGACGCTGTATAAACAAGCTTAGATTGAAATCTCTGATGGGTTAGAAGACCTCAGAAGTGGCTGCGTTCATCACTCTCCACCCACATCCCACGCAGCACTCCTCCAGAGTATGAAGTTGCCTTGTACCAAGTCAGTGAATCGTCTATCATGGAATCACAGAGTTGGAAGGGACCACCAGGGTCATCTAGTCCAACCCCCTGCACAATGCAGGAAATTCACAACTACCTCCCCCCCGCCCACCCCAGTGACTCCCTACTCCATGCCCAGAAGATGGCCAAGATGCCCTGCCTCTCATGAAATGCCTAAGTTCATAGAATCAGCATTGCTGACAGATGGCCATCTAGCCTCTGCTTAAAAACTTCAGGGAAGGAGAGCTCACCACCTCCTGAGGAAGCCTGTTCCACTGAGGAACCACTCTAACTGTTAGAAAGTTCTTCCTGATGTCTAGACGGAAACTCTTTTGATTTATTTTCAACCCATGGGTTCTGGTCTGACCTCCTGGGGCCACAGAAAACAACTCAGCACCATCCTCTACATGACAGCCCTTCAAGTACTTGAAGATGGTCATCATATTCCCTCTCAGTCTTCTCCTCTTCAGGCTAAAAATACCCAGCTTCTTCAACCTTTCCTCATAGGACTTGGTCTCCAGACCCCTCACCATCTTTGCTGCCCTACTCTGGACACGTTCCAGCTTGGTCTACATCTTTCTTAAATTTAGGTGCCCAGAACTGAACACAAGCCTACCCTTGTCTCGCACCAGCTCAGTAGATTTCAACACAGAAGAAGCCTTTCGCAATATCCACTCCCTGAAATCCTTTAGCCAGAAATATCAGGTGCCTCCTTCATACAAAGCTTGTGCTATACAAGCTGCCTCGATCAGATTCCGGCAAGGTAGAGTCCAAATAATCTCAATAAAATACACTACGGGTACTGAGCCACAGCCTCGGTTCACACATGCTCCAAAGGGGAAAGAAATAAGAAAGCATTGTGGCTGTTATCCACTCCTGTATAACCTCTCCAGCATACTAGGGAGAAGGAGAACCCAACTTCAATTACGTCCCCAAACTAGCATCAGCGAAGTTCCAACTGAATCCTGAACAGGGATTTTTCCCTCCATACTCAGCCTTGCTGGCATTTCTTCTTTCGTTTTTGGAAAATACTCAAATATGCAGCTTCGTATCCTGAAAATTGTCCGACTTTGGTCAAATACCACCCCATACCATCTATGAGCCATGACTACTGGAGCGTCTACATACAGAGAAAGTAGATCTCACAGAACTGCATTCCTGGAGTAGCAAGAGTAGAAGGATGTTGACTTTCACGGCTGATTGGTAAGCATGCCAAAAGAATCACTTTCGGAAATGCAAAGCTGGATTAAATGGGCCTTGGTCTGATCTACACAAACCATCTTGACGTTTGTATCGATTAACGCCCGCTGGGTGTCATCTACTACACACCGTGACAGCGGCGAAAATATTGTCCCGTCAACGATACTGTGCTGTCCACTACGAAATCATCTGAACGCCAACCATCAAAGGAAAACACTAAACAGCACTTGAATGTCAGCTGTCAAACGCTCCCAAATGCCAATTACCGAAATCAAAATATCATTCCGTGTAGAACGGTCAATATCAAATATCTAGCAAATGGCCGGGCTGTTTGGTTACTACGAAAGACCAACATTGGCAGAAACGAATTTTGAGAATGAAGAGACGGTCGAACCAAACGAGTCATGAATGAATCTTGCAGTACAGTAGCTGCTCCTCCCCCATTGAAGAAGAAGAAGAAGAAGAAGAAGAGGAGGAGGAGGAGGAGGAGTTGCTTTTTATATGCCAACTTTCTCTACCAGTTAAGGGAGACTCAAACTGGCTTACAATCACCTTCCCTTCCCCTCCCCACAACAGACTCCCTGTGAGGTAGGTGGGGCTGAGAGAGCTCTAACAGAGGTGTAACTTGCCCAAGGTCACCCAGCTGGGGAAACAAATCCAGTTCACCCCATTAGCCTCCGCCGCTCATGTGGAGGAGTGGGGAATCAAACCCGGTTCTCCAGATCAGACTTCATCACTCCAAACCACCGCTCTTAACCACTACACCACACTGGCTGAGAGCAGGGGTGGGGTTTAACCATTTCCTTTCTGGACTATTTTCTGGGCCTCAAACTGCCCCCTGGAGTGGCTACTGGCTCCTCTGCCGTAATGGGCAGTAACACAGGCAAAGAGATGAGCTTGAGCAAACAGCCACAGGAAGGAAAGGGTTAACCATGTGGCACAGTCCAGATCTAAATCACTCCCCCCACAATCGCTAATATAAATGCTGGGAGGAGGGGGCATCCATTCACAGATCTCCCAGTGTTGGGGTTGCCAACTTCCAGGTACTAGCTGGAGATCTCCAGCTATTACAACTGATCTCCAGCTGACCAAGATCAGTTCACCTGGAGAAAATGGCTGCTTTGGCAACAGGACCCTATGGCATTGAGGTCCCTCCCCTCCCTAAACCCCGCCCTCCTCAGGCTCCACCCAAAAAACCTCCTGCCAGTGGCGAAGAGGGACCTGGCAACCCTCCCCAGTGTTTTGTTCCATTAGGTGTTTTACAGGATGAGTCCTGAATATCAGACTGTCCCCACTCAGGGGCCAGTGTGGTGTCGTGGTTAAGAGCGGCAGACTCTGTTCTGGAAAGCCGGGTTTGATTCCCCACTCCTCCACGTGAGAGGCAGACTCTAATCTGGAGAACCGGGTTGGTTTCCCCACTCCTCCACATGAAGCCTGCTAGGTGACCTTGGGCCAGTCACAGTTCTCTCCAAACTCTCTCAGCCCCACCCGCCTCACAAGAGATCTGTTATGGGGAGGGGAAGGTGATTGCAAGCCGCTTTGAGACTCCTTAAAAGGGAGAGAAAAGCAGGGTATAAAAACCAACTCTTCTTCCTCTCTCCTTCTGTCATGGTCTGCAGAAGCCCACATCCTATGAATGAAAGACACGTAATCTCCCCGTGGGGCTGCTAAGAGCCACCAACAGCCCCTAGATCGAGACGCTGCCTGCTTCTTCCTCCTCATGCTACGCACAGCCCATCTAAATATCCTGAAATAACAAATCACTGGGGCGCGGGGGGAGGTAGTTGTGAATTTCCTGCATTGTGCAGGGGGTTGGACTAGATGACCCTGGTGGTCCCTTCCAACTCTACGATTCTATGATTCTAAATCAGACCACAAGCAGTTACTGCAGTACCCAGGATGATCAGTAGGCCCCAGAAATTTGCCCCTGCCCCTTCTCAGAAGCCCCGCCTAGGCTAAAACACCTAGCTCTCCACAATTCTGGAAAACCTTCCTAGACGCAGGAGGGCATGACAAACACACCCTCACCAGCGCAAAAACGTTCTTTTTGCTTTCCCTTTGCATCTTCCATGCCCCTTTCATTTTCCCCATCTTAACCCTTCAGTCTTTTCCCCATCTTAACCCTTCAGCGTGGAGCCAGTGTGGTGTAGTGGTTAAGAACGGTGGTTTGGAGCAGTGGAGTGTGATCTGGAGAACCGGGTTTGATTCCCCACTCCTCCACAAGAGCGGCGGAGGCTAATCTGGTGAACTGGATTTGTTTCCCCACTCCAGCACATGAAGCCAGCTGGGTGGCCTTGGGAGTCACGGTGCTCTTAGAGCTCTCTCAGCCCCACCTACCTCATAGGGTGTCTGTTGTGGGGAGTGGAAGGGAAGGTGATTGTAAGCTGGGTTGAGTCCCCCTTAAGAGGTAGAGAAAGTCGGCATATAAAAACCAACTCTTCTTCTTCAGACAAGGGGGGGGGGTCAACTGTAATTAAATCCATTTACATCTGGACAGGCTTCCCAGCATGATTCGCTGGTACAGTACTCTCAAGGCCCAACTGAACATGATGAAGGTCGAGGATGGGAATAGCCTGATTCCCCCCCCCCCAATTTGAAAGCAACCGTAGGGGAGGATTCCAATTATATTCAATGCAGCAGCCCTAAGGGAGGGGGGATATTTGTTTCCTCCTCCCAGGCCATTTTCCCATCGAAATCTCCCATCCAGGAGCTGTTATTAGCCCAGCAGGTGGGAAGGGGAGGATTCGAGGCACAATACCCAGCGCCAGCCCCAGGAGTCCACGGCGGCCCCTACAACAAAGAATCTTGTAGCACCTTAAAGACAAACCAGTTACTGTAGCGTGCGCTTCCTGTAAGCCAGAGCACGGGATGCATAATGTGGTAAGTTCATCCGGCAAAGGAGGTGTCAGTTCACAAGAGCTTCGGCCGCAATAAAACTTATTTTGTTATCATTTAGGCAAAATCGAGGCCGCAGCGTTTTCATTTCGAAGCTACGCTTGTGGAGGAGGTGGGTGGGATATTCAGACTGGGAAGATGTTCAGATGGAGGGTTCAAGGCCCACACATCCCCTCCTTAACGCCAATGCTCTGGTCAAAATCACAGCCACCCCCTGTGGTTGGTTTAAACTTGACCAAAACACCATCAAGAAATATGTGTTAGTCCCTGTTTCAGCCTTCAGTCTTTACCGTGGTTAATTTTTATTTTATTTTATTTTTTTGCAAAAATGTTCTGATTTCTCCTCCCCCAGTACAGACCCTGATAACTTTCATTGCAAACCACGTTCCAAGTATCTATGTGCACATATAGAAAAAGAAAGCCCCTGATCTCTGAGCAGGGGAGTCCACAGAATCTTTTCTACCAAGGGCTAACTGTGCGAGCAGACAGGTTGTGTCTTTTAAAGCCTTCAAATCCCATGGGAGCCAAGTTGGGGAATTTACAGCCAGGGATGCATCGGGGCTCGTTCATTCCGCGCAGATCTATACATGGAGCTTTTCTTTTCCTGCTGCGGATCACCCAAGGCCTCTATGAATAACTGAAAATATACAAAAAAACGCTCCCAAATAGTGCAATCGAAATTCAGCTCTCTGCTCCCCTCCTCCCTGGAAAAGAGGTTTACCATTGGTTTGGCAAAGAAAAGATCGGATGTCTGGGTGTTGAAGTGAGGGCGCTACGGGGCAGGTAAGTGGAGAGACCAGGTTCAAAAAGGGAAGGAGTGGGCAGAAATATTCCCCTTCATGAAAGAAAACCTGCGCCTCCTTCAGCCTTTTTGGTGGGTGGTATCCCTAAAGGTCATCCATCTCTAACCATGATCTTGGCCTCCTTTCCTTCTCACAAGAAGGCTGCTCATTAGAAAGCCAAAGTCTGCTGGGACCTCATAGCCAAGATGGGGGGTGGCCATTTCCACGGCATTTCTCACACTTCTCCATCCCCATTGATACCACCCTATGCCTGCTGGTCTCACAACACATGGTGTGATATCCAGGGAGGCAGGAGATGTATGCTTCGCTTCTATTGAAATTAAAAAAGAGGTATCAATTGCCACCTGTATCTTGCAATGTGCCCTCAAAGTTCCATATGCTGTGCTCACTGCTGCCGGTCAGTGAGGGCAAGCCACATTCCACCCAGGCCAAACTATGGCCACACCCACAAGGAGATTTTTTTGCCCATCATTCAAGCCGGTCAGTGAGGTCAGCCCATTCTCACCTCCGATCACAATGCAAGTTGATACCATCCATGCATCACTCTTGCTGGTCAGTAAGGGCAGTCCATTCTCCCCTTAAATCATAGTACAAGATGAAACCATCCATGCATCATTCTTGATGCTCAGTGAGGGCAGCCAGTTCTCACCTTAGATCATAGAACAAGATGAAACCATCCATGGATCATTTTTACCACTCAGTTAGGGCAGCCTATTCTCACCTGAGATCACAGCACAAGATGACACCATGAATGCATCACTCTTGCTGGTTAGTGAGGGCAGCCCATTCACACCTTAGATCATAGCACAAGATGACACCATGCATGCATCACTTGCTGGTCAGTAAGAGTAGCGTGTTCTCATCTTAGATCATAGCACAACATGACACCCATGCATTCATCACTCCTAACGGTCAGTGAGGGCAGCCCGTTCTCACCTTAGATCATAGCACAACATGACATCCATGCATGCATCACCCCTGCCGGTCAGTGAGGGCAGCCCGTTCTCACCTCAGATCATAGCACAAGATGACACCATGCATGCATCACTCTTGCCGGTCAGTGAGGGCCACCAGTTATCACCTTAGATCATAGCACAAGATGACACCATGCATGCATCACTCTTGCCGGTCAGTGAGGGCAGCCCGTTCTCACCTCAGACCATAGCACAAGATGAGGCTATGCATGCATCACCCCTGCCTGTCAGTGAGGGCAGCCCGTTCTCACCTTAGATCATAGCACAAGATGACACCATGCATGCATCACTCTTGCCGGTCAGTGAGGGCAACCTGTTCTCACCTCAGACCATAGCACAAGATGACACTATGCATGCATCACCCCTGCTGGTCAGCGAGGGCAGCCCATAATCAACCCAGAATAAGTCGGAGGGGGGGGGGTGCAGCGACACTGCCAACGCCAATCTGCCAGGGTGGCCTACCCTCACTTCCCACAGAGTAGTACCCATGGCCCTGCGATGCCACCACCCACGCCATCACTCCCACCATGGTGCACGAAAGCTCATACCCTACCAGAAAATATTTTTGTTAGTCTTTAAGGTGCAGACAGACTAACACGGCTACCCACTGTGAATTATCCCACCGGCCAGTGAGGGCAGCTCGGTCTCCCCCCCCCCCCCCAATGCAGCCACCACCGCGAGCGGCCCCCCGCCCACGCCGATCAGGTCCGGGGGCCGGCCAGTGAGGGCAGCCCCTCCTGCAAAGCCTACCGAGGACCCACCCGACCCCCGGGGCCAGGCTGCAGCAGCAGCGGCGGCGGGCCGCCCCCATCCCTGCCTGCTCCCAGCCCCCCGGCCCGAGGCCAAGCTCCGGAGCCACGTTGCGCCCCCCCCCCCCACCGGCCAACCCGGGCCCCCTCCAGCCCTGCCCGGGAGGGACCCCCGCTCCGGGCGCGCGTCCCGGCGGCCAGGTCATCCCGCGCGTCGGCTCACCTTCCACGGCGGCGGCCGGCGGCGGCAGCAGCAGCAGCAGCAGCGAGAGGCGGAGCAGGAGCGCGGCCGGGCCCGGCGGCGGCCCCATGGCGCGGCGGCTCTGGGCGGCTCTCAGGCGGCCATGGAGCGGCGAGGCCGCCGGAGGAGGAGCGGGGGGCGCCGCCTGCCCGCCTCCCCTCGCCCGCCCGCCCCTCGCCGGCCGGCCGGCCGTCGGGCGCGCAGGGAGAAGCCGCGGCGGAGGCAGGCAGGCAGGGAGGGATGCTGCATCGGCGAGGCAGGCGCGGCGCGGGGAGGGATGGAGGGAGGGGGCGCGGGGAGGAGACTGGGGAGGGGGCGTCGGCCGAGGGGGCTGGCCCGGCCGGGGGAGCGGGGCGGCGACGGGTCCCCCCCCCTCCCCGGCTGGGCACGTCGGCTGGGGACCTGGCGGGAGGGGACCTGCAACCCTTTCCCTCCCCTCTCTCCCCGACGGTCTGGCCCCGAGCCAGGCGCCGGGACGGGAACGGGCTGGTCGGGGTTGCCAGCCTCCAGGCGGCAGCTGGAGATCTCCTGCGATTGCCGCTGATCTCCGGCCGACAGGGGTCCGACCCCTTGGAGGAAACGGCCCCTTTGGCGATGGGGCCCTATGGCGTTGGAGCCCCTCCCCAAACTCCGCCCGCCTCAGGCTCCGCCCCCCCCCAAAATCTCCCGCTGGGGGCAAAGAGGGACCTGGCAACCCTACCTGGGGAACACATGAACGCAGGAAGCTGCCTCCTACTGAACCAGACCCTTGGTCCATCCAAGTCAGTATTGTCTACTCAGACCGGCAGCGGCTCTCCAGGGTCTCAGGCAAAGGTCTTTCCCATCACCTACCTGCCTGGCAAAGAGGAACCTGGCAACCCTAGGGCTGGTGGAGTGGGGGAGGTGGGGTCCGGAGAAGGGGGGGTGACTTAGAGCAGAGGACCGAAGCAGCCCCCCTCCCCATTCTCCGGAGAGGTGCTTTGCCTCGGAGGGGGAAGGCCAGTTAAGTCTTTAGCCTAAGGTTGCCAGCCTCCAGGGACTAGCTGGAGATCTCCTGCTGTTACAACCGGTCTCCAGCTGATAAAGATCCGTTCCCCTGGAGAAAACTGCTGCTTTGGCCATTGGACTGTGTGGCATTGAAGCCATAAGAAAAGCCCTCTTGGATCAGACCAAGGCCCATCAAATCCAGCAGTCTGTTCCCACAGTGGCCAACCAGGTGCCTCCAGGAAGCCCACAAACAAGATGACTGCAGCAGCATTATTATCCTGCCTGTGTTCCACAGCACCTAATATCATAGGCACGCTCCTCTGGTCCTGGAAATTGGTAGTGGGCAGGTGCACAACAAATGAGTTGTGTCATATACGCTTTTGGCCTTGTGTTTTACCGATGCACACGTGCACTTTGGGGGAAATGGTGAAACACTGCACCGGAACAGCCTTGACATAGCCGCATGCACCTCCGAGCTTGTTTTCTTGCAGCGCTCGGTGCCATGTTCCCTCAGTGTCTGCCTGCGCATCAGTAATGTGGTAGCACTCCTGGGACTGACAATGTTAGAGTGCATATTTTACAGTCCTTAGCTGATTGATGGTCTATGGTGACGTATATTACGATTGGCAGTTGTACTATATGCAATGGCAGACCGTCATATAGATCACTCGCTGGCATCAATCGGGTAGAAACCATAAAATATATGAAACAGATGATGTGTATTAAAAAGGCATCCAGAACAAGAGCGACCAAACCCCCCAAATTTAATACAGTGATATGCTGGAGATCAGTTGTAACAGCAGGAGATCTCCGGCTAGTACCTGGAGGTTGGCAAACCTAAGCATGCCAGGTGGCTTTGGGCCAGCTGTAAGTCCTGTTCACAAGTTACAGTGAACGCACGTACAGTGTTCACTTGATTTTTCTTTACACCTGCATTGCCTAATTCTCATGTTATATTCAATGCATGTACAGCTAAATGTGGGTTATAAACTCCACATTTATCCACATACTGGTTCCCAGTTTCATTTAGAAAATGAGTGTCTGTTGGCTCTTTCTTACACACAGTTGCATGCATGTACATGCAAGGTATATGTGCATTCATTGTAACATATGAATCGGGCTACTCTCTGTCAGACTAACCTATAGGGTTGCCAACCACCAGGTAGTTGCTAGAGATCTCCTATGGCATTATGCCTAGGGTTGCCAACCTCCAGGTACCTACTGGAGATCTCATGCTACTACAACTGCTCTCCAGCCGATAGAGATCAGTTCCCCTGGAGAAAATGGCCCCTTTGGCAATAGGACCTCCTCAGGCTCCGCCCCAAAACCGCCCGACGGTAGCAAAGAGGGACTTGGCAACCCTACTAACCTACCTTACAGGGTTGTTATGAGGATAACATACAGAAGGGAGAACCACCATGCATGAAGGCTGAGACACATACCTTTCAGATAGGTAGATGTGTTCCTTCTTTTTGTTTCTTTTTATATAGTCATTTATATTTTCGGTTTCAGCTCTTTGCTTTCCGGAGGTGAACATTCAGCAAATAAATAGATAGTAATTCACACACTAGCAAAGTATCATCCCAGACGAGGGGAAGCTGTGATAACAACAGAGATATAGGCCAATGGAGGAGGGAAGCCAGCAAGGTGTAGCCCAATCCTGTCAGATCTTGAAAGCTAAGCAGGATCAGTACTTAAAAGGGAGGCCTACAAGAAAGACTCTGGAGGAAGGCAATGGCAAACCACCTTTGCTTCTCACTTGCCTTGAAAGCCCTTTGTTGGGGGTCACCAGAGGTTGACTTGACGGCACTATACACATGCACATAGGCCAGTGAGCATGTGTCTCCATTACATTTTGGAATTTTGTATTACTGTTCCTTGTTTCGGAAATGGAGCTGATGCATTAGCTACCCTGCATGGTTTCCAGGTCACCGTTGTTGTTTTTATTTCCAAAACCTTCATGCCTTTCCCCTTCTTCTGAATGAACGATGCGCAGAAGTGCCTTGATAAAACACCGCAAGAAAGCAACCTGGGTACGATTGCGCCTTTGACTGACGCAAGATTGTTTTTCTACGGTGCTCTGCCCATGCGCAGGAGCGCATAGGCACATCGGCAAAGCTCTGAATAAAAAAGAACATTTGTGTGCTCATTTATATGAAGGCAACCTAAAACTGCAGAAACCTGTCTGTGCCCCAATTCCAAAATTAATTTTAGAAAAATCTAGTTAAGTCAGAATTAAGTGGGACACAGCGCAGAGAAAACCTCCTGAATAAGATATGGCTGGTAAATCCTCTTATCCCTAAATATGCCTTCAGTAAACTGCTCTTATGTTAATTTAATGAGGAGAGACACAGAAGCTCTTTCCCATTTTGCACACAGAATCAAATCTATGGCCTTTTATGCATGGCTGTTTCCCTCGCCGTCACCCCTCCAATGACTTAGGGTCTTTGTTTGAATTGCTGGCTCTACACCCGAAGTCATCGGAGGGGTGATGGCGAGGGAAACAGCCATGCATAAAAGGCCAATGTGAGCTGAGAGTGATCGGAGCATTGAAGAACCTGCCACAGCTATTGAATTTCCAGGATCCTCTCCTTTGTGGCACTCCAGGGAAGATCTGCCCTCGAATTCATTGGCAGCTCAGTTCTGCTCAGAGCTCTCAGTCCTGGAGCATTTCACGGGCTGTTTCTCCAGTCTCTCCCCTGCAGGCACTTTGGTACCCTGGAGGAGTCGACAGAAGTATCCCTTCCTGCTGAGACCATCAATAATTATTGCACAGATGTCTCCAGGCAGCTGCATTTCCCCCCTCTGTGAATCCTTCCCTCATTCCCCGAAAGCGATACACTTATGCTCGGACCCTGGATTCTGTGCCCAGTCAACGTTGCATGCAGAGGGAAGGAGCTGTCCTCAAGGACTTCCCCATGCAAAGGCTACATTTCAGAGTGTGGCTGCATCCCACTGGGACAGGTTCTAGGAAATGAATACGTGAACACATCATGAAGAACATGAGGCTGTTTTTCTTATACTGAATGTGATCTTGGTCCATCAAAGGCAGTATTGTCTACTCAGACTGGTAGTGGCTGTCCAGGGTCTCCAGGGTCTCATCTTTTCCATCACCTACTATCAGCAATGCTGATTCTGTGAATTTAGGCAGATCATGAGAAGGAGGGCAGGAAAGGTTGTGTCAGTGCTTGACTCTCATGGCCCTTTCTTACATGCCCAGATAAGCCGATTGCCACTTTTGGGTCAGGAAGCAATTTTCCTCCAGGTCAGATTGGCCAGGGATCCTGGAAGGTTTTTGTTGCCACCTTCTGGGCACGGAGTAGGGGTCACTGAGGGTGTGTGTGTGTGTGGGGGGGGAGTTGGTAATTTCCTGCATTGTGCAGGGGGTTGGACTAGATGACCCTGGTGGTCCCTTCCAACTCTACGATTCTACTACATGGTCCTTTTAACTGGAGATGCCGGGGATTGAACCTGGGATCTTCTGCATGCCCTAGCTGACGCTGGGGAGGAAGTTGGTTTCCGTGGGTGTAGCCATGAAAGGACAAACCCTTCCAGTGTGTGGGGCTGTGGCTCCGTGGTAGATCCCATGTGTTTTCACGCGCAGAACGTCTCCACCACATCTCCCAACGACCTTTTCGAAACCATATTTCTTTATTGCATTTTTAAAATAATTCCTACCCTTCTTTCAAGCAGCACACAGTGGGTGTAAGATTCTCCCTTCCTTCATTTTAGCCTCACAACAGCCCTGCACGGTAGGCATAGGGTCCACGGTGACCTGGCGAGTGGGGATTTGAACCCAGGTGTTGCCAACGCTCTAACCACTGAGGCATACTACATGTACCGCAATGTATGATCAATAAGATCTCAAGGGGCAGTCAAGTCTTTTAGCATTCTTTAACCCATGTGTAGAGTTGCCAACCTCCAGGTACTAGCTGGAGATCTCCCGCTATTACCACTGATCTCCAGCCAATAGAGATCAGTTCCCCTGGAGAAAATGGCCGCTTTGGCAATTGGACTCTGTGGCATTGAAGTCCCTCCCCAAACCCTGCCCTCCTCAGGATTTGCCCCAAAAAACCCCCACCAGTGGTGAAGAGGGACCTGGCAACCCTACCCATGTGAGAGAGCCCTGGTCTTTGGCCATGCCCTTATACTTTTAGCCCGTGTATAAGGAGCCCTTATACTCACAAGTTCCTGAACCGTCCGTTTCATATTTCTCAAATCTGGAATTTCAGTCATACAAGGAACTTTTTGCAGCAAGGTTCAGGGACAGATGTAGTCAAATTCCATCAGAAACCTCAGTGCATTCTGGACAGCGGGTGGCTCGCTTCATCAGAAACCATTAGGGTCCCTACAGCCCCGTTTCCAAGAATATTAGCAATTCAGCATAAATATGAATGGCTTTTCCTACGGCGTGGCAGGTCTAAAATAATTTTGTTCCCCAAGGGGATTTTTTTTTCCTTTTAACCTCTCCTTCAGTTCCTGACAATGTCTTCTGCTTATTTGGAAAGAAGTCACACACCCCGTAAATCTGCATCTATGTATCTGTGGTAATAGAAACTCGCAGTGTATTGTACTGCCCGTTGTATGTACCCCCTTAGGAATAGGTTTCCGGCTGAAAGGCTGGGAGGAAAAATTGCTGACAGGAACAATTTTGATAAAATCTGTTATCTTTTTCAGTGGATCAAGATAAATACTGAATATATAAAACGGGTGGTTTTTTAAATGCAACGTCAGCACAACATCTTTCAAACAAACGTGGTCCGAGGCAATATCTTGCAGAGATCATGTAGTTTAGCGGTTAGGGGTGTTTGTTATGGTTAAGCATTATGAGACTTGTAAATGGGCTCTGGTTTGTGATGACTGAAGCCTTTCAGCAGAGAAAATACACGGAAAGTAATTCTGCACAAGTCCATCACTTTCTTATTCTGCCCTGTAAGGAGCCCAGAGCTGCTTACATAGTTCACCTCCTTTCTCACAACGACCCTTTGAGGTAGGCCAGGCAGAAAGCAACTCTGGTCCAAGGTCAACTGGCCAGCTTTATAGAAATGTCATCATTTGAACCCAAGTCTCCCTGATCCTTCCATGACACTCTAACCACTACACCGCAGTAGCTAGAACTTTGGCTGAACATTGGTTTTAGTATGGGGTGAAGTTTTAATGTAGGGCGATGGACTCTGATCTGGAGAACCAGGTTTGATTCCCCGCTCCTTCACATGAGCAGCGGACGCTAATCTGGTGAACTGGATTGGTTTCCCCACTCCTACACACAAAGCCAGCTGGGTGACCGTGGGCTACTCACAGCTCTCTCAGCCTCACCTACCTCACAGGGTGTCTGTTGTGGGGAGGGGAAGGGAAGGTGATTGTAAGCCAGTTTGATTCTTCCTTAAGTGGTAGAGAAAGTTGGCATATAAAAACCAACTCTTCGTCGTCGTCGTCTTTATTGTATATGCAGCTTTTTTAATGTCCGGGAACCACTTTGACCTTTTTAGGAAAACACTGAATCTATATATTAAATACATGAATAAATAAATATTAGCTGACTCACAGAGGTCTGGACAATGACTCCGGTGGGTGAGGACAGGATTCTATATGACCATGGTTTGAAAAGCAGTCCTTATCATGTTAGTACCCAAGCATCAGATACTCCAACTCTCCCCATTTACTGGCTACAATTAATGGAGGAGATGTGTGCCAGTGTCTATTAACTATGGTGGCTCAATGGAACCTCCAGGTTCAGAGGCAGTCTACCTCTGATAACTCATTGAAGAAGGCGTCGGCAACCACAGGTCAGACCTGTGGATGCCATGATGTCTAGTTTGGCTCTTAGTCTTCAAAACTGTCAGCTGCTGTTTCTCAGTCACCCTTTAGCTCTTATGCACACACTCATTTACCCCATCATCTTGAATATGGGCAGAAGCGCAAACCTTGGGCACAAACTGAAGGGCAAGAGCCAAAGGGTTCTTGGCCCTTCGGCTGTAAACCCTGTGGCTGGCAACTTGCCTTCAATCAAGGCAGCCGAAACGCTCTTTGTTCTGCTCCTTTGTTTTGCTTGTTGGACCCTGGTTTATTTACACGTTGTCTTGTTTGCAAGCCACTCTGGGTCCTTTTTGAAAGAAAGCGGGATATAAATGCTTAAATACATAAATAAATATTTAAAAACTAAAGAGAGGTCCCCAGCTATCTGGAGACCGACTCCAAACTTTGCTGAGCATCTGATTCAAAAACACAGGCTGATTCCCAATTATAAGGAGATCTCTAAACTCGGGCGGACGCTGCAGTAAATGAAAAAACATGGAGAGATTGATCCCTAGTTGTTAGAGCTTTGTTAAATTCCGAGGAGGGAGAGACCTTCTCCAAACTCTGAAGAATGTCTCCTCTAAAAATGCAGGGAGATTCCCAACTATCAGATCTATCAGGAGACTGTCCTGCCCTGGTTAACCCAGGCTAGCCTGATCTCATCAGAACTTGGAAGCTAAGCAAAATCATGATAAGCTCTGGTTAGATCTTGGATGGGAGACCACCAAGAAAGTCCAGGGTTGCTATGTGGATGTGGGCAAATTGCAAGCCACCTCCATTCGACACATCAGCATATGAACACATGAAGCTGCGTTATACTGAATCTGACCCTTGGTCCATCAAAGTCAGTATTGTCTAAGACCGGCAACGGCTCTCCAGGGTCTCAGGCAGGGGTCTTTAAACATCACCTAGTTGCTTAGTCCCTTTAACTGGAGATGCCGGGGATTGAACCTGGGACTTTCTGCATGCCAAGCAGATGTTCTACCACTAAGCCACGGCCCCCTCCCCTAGACTCCTGCCTTGAAAACCCTATGGGGTTGCCACAGGCCAGCCGTGTCTTGACAGCGCTTTACACACACCCCAGAAGACCTTCTTCAAAACACAAGAGAGTTTCCCAGCTATCAGAATTTCTCCAGACTCTGGTGGGAAGGATGATCAGCTTTCAGGAGACCTTCTCCAAATCCTTCCGAGTTTCTCATTCAAAACCCCAGCTATCGGGAGCCCTCCTAGCCATGACAGCAGAGAGCCCAGCTGCACAAAGAAAAGGTCAGCCAGCCCCACGGCGGAGGGGTCGTTCCATGCCTGCCAAAGGTTAAAGCAGCGATTCCCTCCACACCGCCTTCCCTTGGCAACCCCGCCGGATTCTTGCAGAATTGACGGCCGATCCTCCAATTCTCCGATTTCTGTCTGTTAAGCAGCCAGATCCCACTTGGCTCAGCCGCTCCCAGCCTGGCTTGCATTACTGCAATGTTTGCTTCTCTAATGCTGTGATTTAACAGAGAGGCAGGAATTCACACACTTGCAGGGTTGCCTCGAAATTACTTGATTGCTTCCTGACAAGCCATTCTGAGCACCCTGCCTAAGGAGAGAATGAGAAAGGGTCCTTGGCGAGCGAAGCCCGAATCTGCTGAGCAGGAGGATCGGGGCCAGCTCTTGTTCACTGGCCAGTGTGGTGTAGCGGTTAAGGGTGGTGGTTTGGAGTGGTGGACTCTAATCTGGAGAACCGGGTTCAATTCCTCACTCCTCCACATGCGCAGTCTATGCTAATCTGGTGAACCGGGGTCGATTCCCCGCTCCTCCACATGAGCGGCGGACTCTAATCTGGTGAACTGGGTTGGTTTCCCCACTCCTCCACATGAAGCCAGCTGGGTGACCTTGGGCTAGTCACAGTTCCCTCAGAGCTCTCTCAGCCCCACCGACCTCACAGGGTCTGTTGTGGGGAGGGGAAGGGAAGGTAGTTTGATTCTTCCTTAAGTGGTAGAGAAAGTCAGCATTCGATAGATATTTCCAACAAAAACCAACTCTTCTTCTTCCTCTTCCTTTTCCTCTTCCTCTTCCTCCTCCTCCTCACAGGCTCTTCCACCATGGGTCCTTTCTGTCCCCCGATCCTGGCCTATTGCTCCCTCAACATTGTTGGCCGTATCCATATTGCATCTGTGCTGGAGTGAGCAGAAGGTGACTTTTCCCCAGAATGTTTTTGGCCCAGTCATCACCAGCAGGTTTAAAACAGACGCTTACTGTCCTGTCGGGAAAATCTCTGGGGTGATTGGGAGAAACTTCTGGAGGAAGGCGGAAGAAGCCACAGAGGGAGGGTCTGTGGCTCAGAGGTAGAGCATCTGCTTTGCATACAGAAGGTCCCCGCTTCAATCCCATTTTAAAGTATCAGAAAGTGAAATGAAAGACCCTGACTTCAGAGCCGGGCGGGGGGGGGGGGCTGCTGCCAGTCAGAGTAGACTGGCAGTGCCTATCCAGCATCTCCAGGTCTAAGACCCTCAGGGTCTTCAGGGTCTCCTCTTTCCCATCACTTACTATCAGCAATGCTGATTCTGTGAGCTTAGGCAGATCATGCGAGGGAGGGCAGGAAGGGTCGCATCAGCGCTTGGCTCTCGTGGCCCTTTCTTACATGCCCGGGGAAATGCCGATCGCCACTTTGGGGTCAGGAAGCAATTTTCCTCCAGGCCAGGTTGGCCAGGGATCCTGGAGGGTTTTTGTTGCCATCTTCTGGGCATGGAGCAGGGGGTCACTGGGAGTGTGTGTAGTGGGGAGGGAGTTGTGAGTTTCCTGCGTTGTGCAGGCGGTCGGACTGGATGACCCTGGTGGTCCCTTCCAACGCTACGACTCTCTGATTCTAAACCTACGAGGAGGGCGCATGCTGCTCCCTGAGATGTCTTGCTCGAGGCAAGCAGCACGGCCCGAAGGTGCGAAGAGGGCTTCACTTTTTACACTCGGAGAACAGCGAAAAGCAATTTACACCCCCCTCGTGGTCCCAGCCCTCCCTCTTCCCCCTTCCCCTTCCATGTGGCCTAAGCCACGGCGGGTTTTCCCACCAGAATACGACGTTCCCCAGCACCCCGCCTGTCCCTCTGTGAGAACCGCCTTCGCCCCCACGATCAGCAGGGTGACGCTGCCTGGCCCTTTTCTCTTGTTCAGGCCATTTTTGTAAAAAAAAAGAAACCCTTTGAATGCCCTGTGCTTGTTTTAGTGGGCGAGGTGACGGGGGGGGGCAGCCCCGCCACCCTCCCCTCCCTCGCCCGAGCATCTCTCCCAGCAGATGGGCCGCGATAAGAATGCACGTACAGCCAAGCCCTAAGAGGATTTGCTCCAGGCTTTTCATCGCGCGGGGGCCTTTGTGCGGCTCTCGCGGCTGCCGTGGGACGCCGCCGCGGCCTCGGGTTTTCACTCTCCCGTCTGCCACTCGAAAAGAAAAGAAGGCCTCAATAAAGGGGGTGTTTGTTCGGCTCGTTTCAGGGAGCTGGGGACGGCGAGGCGAAGGCCCGGCCATGACGGACTCGCTCGGCCCCTTTGAGAAAGGAGAGGCGGCGGGCTTTGCCTGGGAGAGTGGCGGAGCAGGCCGGCTTAGCCCGCTTGCGGGGAATGAAAAGGTTTCGGTTGCAATTCAAGGCGCGTTGAACCCTGAGTCCCAGGCCGCCGTCTTGGCATCTCCACCTTGCAGGGGCAGAGAGAAAATGGGGGGGGGGCAGCACTGGAAAGAGGGCTTGACATCACTGTGGCTTGGGAAATTCCTAATGATTTCGGCTAGGGTTGCCAATAGAGTTGCCAACCACCAGGTACTAGCTGGAGATCTCCTGCTATTACAACTGATCTCCAGGCGACAGAGATCAGTTACGCTGGAGAAAAGGGCCGCTTTGCCAATTGGACTCTATGGCATTGAAGTCCCTCCCCTCCCCAAACCCTGCCCTCCTCAGGCTACGCCCCAAAACCTTCCGCCGGTTGCAAACAGGGACCTGGCAACCTTAGTTGTCAACCTCTAGGCACTAGCTGGAGATCTCCTGCTATTACAACTGATCTCCAGCCGATAGAGATCAGTTACCCTGGAGAAAAGGGCCGCTTTGCCAATTGGACTCTATGGCATTGAAGTCCCTCCCCTCCCCAAACCCCGCCCTCCTCAGGCTACGCCCCCAAAACCTTCCGCCGGTTGCAAAGAGGGACCCTGCAACCTTAGTTGTCAACCTCTAGGCACTAGCTGGAGATCTCCTGCTATTACAACTGATCTCCAGCCGATAGAGATCAGTTACCCTGGAGAAAAGGGCCGCTTTGACCATTGGACTCTATGGTGTTGAAGTCCCTCCCCGAACTCTGCCCTCCTCAGGCTCCACCCAAAAAACCTCCTGCTGGTGGCGAGGAGGGACCTGGCAACCCTAACGTTGACATGTATACACGTCAGGGTAAAAGCCATCCATTCTGTAGATTTAACTTCTAGAGACCCTAGCGAGGGAATTGGTTAAACAGCATGTCTATTGTAGTAGCTCATGTTAAGAAGATGTCCATAAGGCTCCCCCCAAAGGCAAGAAATGGAACAAAATAGTTATAAGGGCAGGGAAATTGGGATTACCCATAGGGAACAGTGGAAGTTAGAGCATATGCCTGCCACTTTGGGTCCTTTGGGAGAAGGAAAAAAACAATACCAGGAGGATGCTTATATAAAGGGAACAGAATTATAATCTTTTCCACCATTTATTGTATGTATTATCTTGCTCTTACTTACATTGTTTTCGACTTCAGTAATGCCATTTTTTTTGCATTGTTTATGCCAAAATTTGTGCCTTTGCCTCTAGCATGGGAGGTTGAATGTTAGAGGACGGGGATGGGGGTGGGTCAACCCTTCTCTTCCTTGCCTTCCTAGATTTCAGAAGCATTCCTGGTTCTTTCGGAAACCTCATTAAGCACCCGGATCCAATGTCAGATTTGGTAGGACTTCTCATGGGAAATTCCTTGGAACAAGATGCACTCCACTGAGCAGTCCGAGGGAGCCGGAACTCCGCTTTGATTGAGAAATCCCATCTCGCTGGACTTCGGGAACATGCTTGCCAAAAAATGAGAGCATCTTAATACCATCATACACGTGAGCACTTCTAGATCTTTTGTGTGCAATGTTTTATTGGTATTCATTGGCAGGTCCGCACACAGGTGACATGTCACATAAAACAAATCGACACCGCTGCACTTACAATCATATCAGTATTAAGTTGTGTTGGTGGTGTGGTGTGTGTGTGATGCTTTCTCAATGTACATGTGTTTGCTGATCACATAGAAGGGAAAAGAGATGTGTGTGAACTTCAGGAAAAGAAGAGGAAGGAGAAGAAGAGTTGTTGGTTTTTATATGCCGACTTTCTCTACCACTTAAGGAAGAATCAAACCGGCTTACAATCCCCTTCCCTTCCCCTCCCCACAACAGACACCCTGGGAGGTAGGTGGGGCTGAGAGAGCTCTGAGAGAGCTGTGACTTGCCCAAGTTCACCCAGCTGGCTTCATGTGGAGTGGGGAAACAAGTCCAGTTCACCAGATTAGCCTCCGCCGCTCATGCGGAGGAGTGGCGAATCGAACCCGGTTCTCCAGCTCAGAGTTGATCCGGGCAAAACTTGGAAAAGGGAAAACAGAAAGAACGGAAGACTCCTAATGTACTGGTTTCACTTTGGAAACAAGATCGGGCCACTGGGGATCTGCGGAGGAATCGGAGGAGAATTTCAGACGCTTCCCTATTTGACACCTCAGCTAATTAAAATAGCTCTGCCTGCTAAAAAGAGGGTTTTAGGAGAACAAAGAGATATCTTCTGGTGGGAGGCCAAACGGCTTTGATCTGTCACCACTTAGGAACAGGTGGAATACAACTGAGAATGGCACACGCGGAATTGGGAATTCTCATTTTCATTGCAGCTTAACAACGCAGGATGGAAGCACCACACGACACACTGGGGATTGACAGGGGAGGAAATAGGGCTGCCAGGTCCCCTCTCTCCTCCAGCGAGAGGCTATGGGGCTGCGGTTGGGATTGTGCGCGCCTGCATGCGTCACTTTGGAAGTGCAGCATCTCGAGGGGCCTTTTCCTCTTAGTTTGAGTGGCAAAGCGACCCTTTCCCCAAACTAAGAGGAAAAGGCCCCTCACAAGGCGGCACTTCTGGTTCTAAACCTGAAGTGCCGTGCGTGTGGTGCGTGCGCGCGCGTGCACGTTTGCCGTTGACCCTCAGGTTGTCGGCGGGCAGAGGGGCGAATTGCCAGGGGTTTGCCCGCCACCACCGGGCACCTGGCAACCCTAGGAGGAACGCATGAAGCCGCATCCCTTTAGTCCTGTCCACAAGTTACACTGAACAAATGGGCAGTCTAGCCTCGTTCACAAGTTACACTGAATGAATGTAGAACCAGTGTACCGCGGACATTCAATTTTTCTTTATACATGCGTTGAATAATTCTCAAGAAAAGAAGAAGAAGAAGAAGAAGAAGAAGAGTTGGTTTTTATATGCTGACTTTCTCTACCACTTAAGGGAGACTCAAACTGGCTTACAATCACCTTCCCTTCCCCTCCCCACAACAGACACCCTATGAGGTAGGTGCGGCTGAGAGAGCTCTAAGAGAGCTGTGACTAGCCCAAGGTCACCCAGCTGGCTTCATGTGGAGGAGTGGGGAAACAAGTCCAGTTCACCAGTTCACCCATGTCAATGGGGCTGTAGAACCAGAGCATTGGTTGTCAGGGCCGATGCTGTCGACTCTGACTGGCGGCGGCTCTCCAGGGCCCCAAGTCTTTCACGTCACTTTCTATCTGATCCTTTATTTCAACTGGGGGTGACAGGATTTGAACCTGGAACCTTTGCATGCAAAGCGGATGCTCTACTTCTGAACCACAGCTCCTCCCGGGAAGTCCCGG
Source organism: Euleptes europaea (assembly GCF_029931775.1). Classification (NCBI taxonomy): domain Eukaryota; kingdom Metazoa; phylum Chordata; class Lepidosauria; order Squamata; family Sphaerodactylidae; genus Euleptes; species Euleptes europaea. The sequence continues at coordinate 10,277,156 of NC_079330.1, read as the reverse complement.
GGTTGCTAGGACCCCCTAGCCACTGACAGAGAAATTCTGTCTGGAGAAATTCTCAAAGCTGGGAAACACTCTCGTGTTTTGAAGAAGGTCTTCTGGGGTGTGTGTAAAGCGCTGTCAAGAAGCGGCTGACTTGTGGCAACCCCGTAGGGTTTTCAAGGCAGGAGTCAAGGGGAGGGGGCTGTGGCTCAGTGGTAGAGCATCTGCTTGGCATGCAGAAAGTCCCAGGTTCAATACCCGGCATTTCCAGTTAAAGGGTCTAGACAAGTAGGTGATGTGAAGAAAGACCCCTGCCTGAGACCCTGGAGAGCCGCTGCAGGTCTGAGTAGACAATACTGACTTGGATGGACCAAGGGTCGGATTCAGTATAAGGCCGCTTCATGTGTTCATGCGCCCAGTGCCACAGTCCACCTTCCAAAGCATCCATTCTCTCCAGCGGAACTGATCTGTGTAGTCTGGAGGCTGGCATCCCTAGAAGGGAGACACCTCAGCATGGTCCAAGGCCATAGAGTCCCCCCCCCCACTCCAAAGCATCCATTCTCTCCAGCGGAACTGATCTGTGTAGTCTGGAGATGGGCTATAACTCCAGAAAGTCCCCAGGTCCCACCTGGAGGCTGGCATCCCTAGAAGGGAGACACCTCAGCATGGTCCAAGGCCATAGAGTCCCCCCCTCCAAAGCATCCATTTTCTCCAGGGGAACTGATCTCTGTAGTCTGGAGAGGAGCTTTAATTCCAGCGGATCTGCAGGTTCCAACTGGAGGCTGGCATCCCTAAATCTGGATGAATCCCCAGGGCCCGGCAGGTCTCATTTTAAAAACTGAACGGTGCTTTGTATCTCACGATACCAGTGGTTGCAGGTCATGGCCCAAAAAAAGAGACGATTGAGGCTATCCCTTTCCCCATTATTAAAATCCCACCTGTGAATCCCCCCCCCAAAAAAAGCAGTGGGACGAAGGGGGGAAGAGAAGAGGGCAAGCCCCTCCAAGAGATGGTCATTTTGGGCGGACAGCTTTGCATGATGGCGGGAGGCCCTGGGAGAAACGGAGCGGAAGGAGCTGGTGCTGACAGCAAGGCATTCTGGGTAGGGATGCCCGGGGCCGAAGGCAGGCCAGGCGTGCGGCTCCCCGGCCGTCCCCATGGTAACCTCAGCCCAGGGACCGCGGCCGTCCCCGGCCTGCCCGGAGAGGCATGGCGGATTCTAGGTCACAGATGGCAACTGGACTGACAGGCGGGCCTTCGACGCTGGTGGGCGACGGCTTTAGCCGGGGGAACGATGGTTGGGTGGAAAAGATAAAATAGTAACAGAGAAATCCATTTTATTTTAAGGCGCTATATCGGGATTAAATGATACCGTTCGTATGGCCAATTTGGCCCTGAAAAATGTCACACTGAGACCAAAATAAAAAGGATTTTTTTTTAAAAAAGGAACTATCTAAAATCAGTGGTTCTCAACCTTTTTTTGACCAGGGACTTTTTTTGACTAGGACTTTTTTGTTCGGTGCAGGGGCCCCAAGGTTCAAAATAAAAATTCCGAGAATTTGAAAATAAACTTTAATCATAACAGTTAAACATTAAACTTAGAATAATATTTGAATATATATTTTTATAATAGAGAACTTTTAATTGAAAATATTAATTTATTATGGGTTTATAACTGTGTTTTGCGGACCTTAATTTAGTTCTCGCGGACCCCTGGGGGTCCATGGACCCCCGGTTGGGAGCCAGTGATCTAAATCAATGCTTCTTAAACTGTGGGTCGCGGCCCCACATGGGGTTGCATAACTTAATGTGGGGGTCGCGAAAAATTTGGCAACAGTATAAATTTGTTCATTATTTATTATCAGTAAATGTTTGATTTGTATACCTATTTTACATACCTATATACTCGGGGTTGCGTAAAAATTTCTCGGGCCAAAAGGGGTCACGAATGGGAAAAGTTTAAGAAGCCCTGATCTAAATAACCCGTAGGGAAATTAGTATTTTTTTTAATATTTTTTTTATTTTTATAATATAAAATAAAATAGACAAATACAATAATAACAAAAAAACAACAGAAAGAAAATACAAAAGAGTATCAATTATAAAAGTATCAGTTATAATTATACAAGGTTATAAAATTCAACAAAGCAAAAATACCCTTTTCACCCTCCACCCACCTTAAAAAAGTGACAGAAGTGTCTAAACAGTTTTGAAAATTGTTAATAGTAATAATAGAAAAGTATTTTTTTTAATCTTAATTGACTGGGAAAGAAATTTGGCGACTGCCAATGCAATATTAAAATCCACCCCTGCTAAAAGAACCCTCAGATTATCCAATTTAGATTATCCAACCCTCAGATTATCCAATTCCTGAATAAAAGGCTTTATCCATCTGTCTCTAGCCTCGTCGAGCAAGTCACAGCTAAACAAGGAATGCTGAAGAGTGTCTATTTGACCAGAGCCACAATGACATACTCTCTCGCAGTATGGTACCCTACTTAAACTACCTACTAACTCCCCTGATGGGATGGCATTCAGTCTAGTTGACATAAATAATTGTCTGCATCGCAGGATTAGCAGAAAATCAAAGTTCATTGGGAGGGATCGCGGCAAGTTTAGACCTAGGTATAGAGGGTGAGCGCACCCTACACGCTCTTATTGTATTACTTCTGGAATCCAGTTTTTGCAAGCGGCTCAAGATGGAAGAAAGAGCTGCCGATGACCCGTGCTCTTTTAGGTGGATTAAGAACATTAAAAATGATAAAACATGGCACAATGGCGTCTTATAAGGTCGACAGGCCTAAACCAGACGCGTTTCGGCCATCAGGGATTCACCAGGGGTCAACTAAAACCCATATAATGCATACACCAGTATTTACAAATATCTCAACATATGCAGACAACGATATACCAGCCCAGGCATGAGTGTAGGGTGTTAAATAAATTTCAAATTATAAAGCCCTCTAGTTGGGGTCCCTGAAGGTTGTTCTACACTGGGCTGTGTTTAGGGTTGCCAGGTCCCTCTTTGCCACTGGTGGGAAGTTTTTGGGGTGGAGCCTGAGGAGGGCAGGGTTTGGAGGGGGGGACTTCAATGCCGTAGAGTCCAGTTGCCAAAGTGCCCATTTTCTCCAGGTGAACTGACCTCTATCGGCTGGAGATCAGTTGTAATAGCAAGAGATCTCCAGCTAGTACCTGGAGGTTGGCAACCCTACCTATTGGTCTCCCATACAGAATGTGTATGCAAGTATCAACCTGGCAAAGCAGTGACTTTACCAGGGGCGAAGGCTTTAGCCAGGGAGCATGGCCGACAGCGGCGCAGAAGCATCCGCGCATGGGGCGCCCCCAAAAACATGCCAATGGGGCCGACGCGGAAGGGCGAAAGGCCCAAGGCGCTGGCGTCGAGGGATCGTCCCCCAGGATCGTCCCCCAGCTTTGCTTTTCCCCTTCCCCAGAACGCCCCCACGTGAAGCTGACTTTGGCTGGAATCCGTTTCCTCCTAAGACGTCGCTTTCAAATGGCACGATTGACCTGGGGCAAGAGGTGACACGCAGATGCGGGCTGGCATTGGCCGGCAAGGGCTGCTGAACCGCCTCGGGGACGGGGCAAATATTTTATGAGTAATTTAATATCTGGAACACCGTTGTGCTCGTTCTCAGAGCGGTGGGAGGGGGGAGCGCTCGGCTTTCGGCCCACAAAGCCTCCTTTTCATAAGGAAGAGGCGCTGCGTGTTTGTTTGGGAGAGGGGTTTCGCCCAGGAATTAACCTCTCAGTGCCTGGCTTTGTGCTAGAGATGCCAGCCTCCAGGTGGGACCTGTGGATCCCCTGGAACTTCACCTCATCTCCAGACTACAGAGATCAGTTCTCCTGGAGAACATGGATGCTTTGGACGATGGACTCCATCGCGTTGTATCCCACTGAGGTCCCTGTCTTCCCCAGGCTCCATCCCTGAAATCTCCAGGAGTTTCCCAACCTGGATCTGGCAACCCTACCCCCTCCTCCTCCTCTGCTGGCCGGAGAGGCCTGGGCAACCCTACTTCATGCTCAGGCCTAGCTGACATATCACAACAAACCATAGTTTGCTATTATGGGAACAAGCGTGGGAGAAGCCTTTGGCTATGACCCCTAGGGTTGCCAACTCCAGACTGGGGAATTGCTGGAGTTTTGGAGCCTGGGGAGGGGCCTCAACAGGGTATCATGTAGGGTTCTCAACTGCCCGGTTGTCCGCCAATCAACCAGGCTGGCCGCTGACCAGCTGATGGTCAGTGGGCAGAAGCAGGAAAGGGAGAGCAATTCCCCCTCATGCAGGCTCCCGGCACAATACTGTTACATCTAGGTTTACCCTAGATGTAACAGGGTTTGGGCAGGGGAGGGACTTCAATGTCATAGAGTCCAATGGCCAAAGCGGCCCTTTTCTCCAGGGGAACTGATCTCTATTGGCTGGAGATCAGTTGTAATAGCAGGAGATCTCCAGCTAGTACCTGGAGACTGGCAACCCTAATAATAAATGTTGTACAATATTACAGAATAAAGGAGGATAAAATAAGAAATGTAAAGTAATGATTATTATTATGAATCTAAACATAAATTTCAAGAATTATTTCCCGGATATTGAAAATGTGGTTCATATATTACTATCATCCATCCATGATATATTTAAATGTCGTCGTCCCCTTTAGGGTCACCAGCTCTGGGTTGGGAAATACCTGGAGATTTTTGGGGGTGGGGCCTGAGAAGGGAGGGGATTGGGGAGGGGAGGGACTTCAATGCCATAGAGTCCAATTGCCAAAGTGGCCATTTTCTCCAGGAGAACTGATCTCGATCAGCTGGAGATCAGTTGTAATAGCAGGAGCTCTCCAGCTACTGCCTGGAGGTTGGCAACCCTACCCCCCCTTTCCCCAGTACTATCTGCTATCAAGAAATCAGCACCCTGCATATAAACCCTGCCCGCTGTATAAGCAGAGAGCCATTGACAAAAATAGAAACAAACATACAGAGAAGTGAAATTGGGAACATTTGCTCCTCCTTTGCTTGTTTGTCTGCCATTGTTTGTACGTTGCCTATTTTCTCCTCTTTTTAAAAATTGCTGCATTAATTCCTGGTTGCGTCGCTCATTTAGTGATTCCCCCCCCCCCCCAATCTATTTTCAGCCTCTGCTTGATTGGTTTTCATGGCTGTTGTGAGCTGATGAAAAAGGACTTACAAAAATATTTAGAGTGCAGAATGTAAACCTTTTACATAAATAAACCAGACGATGGGCACGGTTGCCCTTATAGCTCCTCGAATATACATAGAAACTTACTTTTAACAAACTCTTGTTTGAAAATTCAGGGAATATACTTGTAAAGTGTAGGTTGTCTAGGGTTGCCAGTAGGGCTGTCAGTTCGAGGGGAGATTTGGGGGGCGGGCCTGAGGAGGGCAGGGTTTGGAGAGGGAAGGGACTTCAATGCCCTAGAGTCCAATTGTCAAAGCGGCCATTTTCCCCGGGGAACTGATCTCTATCGGCTGGAGATCAGTTGTAATAGCAGGAGATCTCCAGCCACCAACTGGAGGTTGGCAACCCTAAGGTTGTCCCATGGCTATGGCTGCAGCTGTGGTTGTTGTTATGCTCCTCCCCAAGATGTCAGAATCATGCTTCCTCTCTAGGGTTGACAACCTCCAGGCACTAGCTGGAGATCTCCTGCTGTTACAACTGATCTCCAGCAGATAGAGATCAGTTCACCTGGAGAAAATGGCAATTGGATTCTATGGCATTGAAGTCCCTCCCCTCCCCAAACCCCGCCCTCCTCGGGCTCCGCCCCGAAAACCTCCCGCCAGTGGCGAAGAGGGACCTGGCAACCCTATTCCTCTCCCATGGCTATAGGGGAAAACTTTAGGACTTAGCTGCATTCAGCTGCCCCAAACCCTTTTGATAGGTAAGCTGGGCAATCTCTGGGTGTCTGCTGCCCCCTTGTGGTCTACGGCAATATTACTCACTTGAGAAGGAGAAATAAAGTCTTTGGTGAAAGAGATCACAGTCCCTCCATCTAAGCCCTGAACCAAAACGGGTGCAACCTTAGTAAAGCTGGGACACTGTTTTTATGACCCTATCTGTGTGACAGGCTCAGACGTCCAGGGTACACAGAGAGGCTCACTCGTAGGGATGACAGCTCCGGGTTGGGCAATTCCTGAAGATTTGGGCAGGTAGCAATGCAGAGTAGCCCTGTGCTTGGCTTATTCCTGGGCTTTTATAAAGTTCCCAGTCTCTCCTTGCTTACCTGTTCAGGAGGGTGCAGGGTAGAAGCCAAAGGTGTGTGTGTACTGGGGGGGGGGTATTAATTATTTTGATTAGGGATTTCAGGCTCCAGCTGGGACCTGGGGAATCTCCCGGATTTACAGCTCATCTGGAGGTTTTTAAGCAGAGGCTAGATGACCATCTGTCAGCAATGCTGATTCTATTACATTAAGCAGATGATGAGAGTGAGAGCATCTTGGCCATTTTCTGGGCAGGAAGTAGGGTGTGAGGAGTGGAGGTAGTTGTGAATTTCCTGCATTGTGCAGGGGGTTGGACTAGATGACCCTGGTGGTCCCTTCCAACTCTATGATTCTGTGATTCTATGATTCCAGACTGCAGAGATCAGTTCCCCTTGGGAAAATGGCTGCTTTGGCAATTGGACTCTATGGGATTGTATCCCACTGAGGTCCCTGTCCTCCCCAAGCTCCATCCCCAAATCTCCAGCAGCTTCCCAGCCTGGGTCTGGCAACCCTACCCCCATCCCCCGCCAGTGGCCAGGGGGGTACCTGGCAATGGGTTCTGCCATCTCACTCAGGAAAATCAAATTTCAAAGTGCACTGAAAGGTTGAAGGAGCTGAGTATGTTTAGCCTGCAGAGGAGAAGACTGAGAAGGGATGTGATAACCATCTTCAAGTACTTGAAGGGCTGTCATATAGAGGAGGGTGCCGAGTTGTTTTCTGTTGCCCCAGAAGGTCAGACCAGAACCAACAGGTTGAAATTAAATCAAAAGAGTTTCCGTCTAGACATCAGGAAGAACTTTCTAACAGTTAGAGTGGTACCTCGGTGGAACAGGCTTCCTTGGGAGGTGGTAAGTACTCCTTCCCTGGAGGTTTTTAAGCTGAGGCTAGATGGCCATCTGTCAGCAATGCTGATTCTATGACCTTTGGCAGATCATGAGAGGGGGGGCATCTTGGCCACCTTCTGGGCATGGGGTAGGGGTCACTGGGGGTGTGGGGGGGAGGTAGTTTGGAATTTCCTGCATTGTGCAGGGGGTTGGACTATATGACCCTGGTGGCCCTTCCAACTGTATGGAAGCACCGCGAATATAGACTGAGCTGGCCATGCAGGACTGTTGTGAGGCTAAAACTGAGACGTGAATAAGCGATGTAAATGATTCCCCAGCTCTTTGCTGGGAGAATGAGACACGAATTGGCGAGCCAGGAGAAACTCATTCCTCAAAGCACATGTTTATTTATTTTGAAGACAGGCCTGGTGCTACAGGGCAAGAGTGATGGTGGAAAGCATGTGGGAATGGACAAGAGTCGGGGTGTCCTGGAGAAGTGGCGGGCGCTGATGCTCCAAGGTCCTGAGTTCTAGAGCCGACGGGCATCTTCCACAAGGCACAGCCAGGTCAGCGATAGAGTCTGGCTAGTGGCAAGCGGCCCACATGGTCCAGGATCTGCTCAGGCGTCGGGGAAGAGCAGGAAGCCCGAGAAGATGCTGTCGGCTCCCTCCGTCCCCCCGATCAGCGAATTCTTCTCGGTCGGCTCCAGCCAGACGGACTCGCCCGCTGCCATGCGGAGCACCACGCCCCCCGTGGTGGCCTGGAAGGTGTTGTGGACGTAGTCGCAGAAGCCCACCACCTTCTCGCCCCGGCTGCCCTGCCCTTTCTTGATGTGGACACAGAGGTTGCCCCGGGAGGTGACGTGGTAGGTGAAGTAGTAAAGGCCCGGCATCTCGCAGGTGAAGCGGCCGTAGCGGTTCTCGTAGTGACGGTTCACGTTGACGAGGACCCGGTCGAAGCGGACGGGCTGCCCGCGCCGTGGCAACATGGAGACCCCCCTGGCGGCCGAGAAGGCTGACTTGAGAGTGGTCTTGTAGTCTCCGGACATTCCTTTGGGACCGCGGGGCCCTAGTGGGCCAGGGGGACCTTTGGAGCCTGCTGGGCCTTTGGGGCCAACTTTCCCCGGATGGCCGTCCTCCCCAGGGTCTCCTTTTTCCCCGACGTCTCTGAGGTCATCAGACCTCCCGGGAGGACCTAAGGAAGGGAAGAAGGAAGATGGAGAAGAACAGGAAGAGATGAGGCAAAGGACTGAATGGTCAGTAAGGGCTGAGCGAAGTGTCAGCTAGGAGGGGTATCTGCTGAGGGCCACGACCCTTCCAGAAGGTCCCCACCCAACCACAGACTTCTGGCTTATCTACTCCCACCAAGAATGGGAGAGCTGCCCAGCAGCTCATGTAAGGACCCTCTGGGGCAATCTCTAGGGTTGCCAACCTCCGGGTGGTGGCTGGAGATCTCCTGCTATTACAACTGACCTCCAGGCAACAGAGATCAGTTCCCCTGGAGAAAATGACAGCTTTGGCAATTGGTAGGGTTGCCAACCTCCAGGTACTGGCTGGAGATCTCCTGCTATTGCAACCGATCTCCAGCCAATAGAGATCAGTTCACCTGGAGAAAATGGCTGCTTTGGCAATTGGACTCTATGGTATTGAAATCCCTCCCCAAATCCCACCTTCCTTATGGCCTGCCCCAAAAACCTCCTGCCAGCGGCGCGGAGGGACCTGGGAACCCTAGCAATTGGACACTATGGCATGGAAGTCCCTCCCCTCCCCAAACCCCACCCTCTCCTCAGGCTCCACCCCCAAAATCTCCAGGTATTTTCCAACCTGGAGCTGGCAACCCTAGCAAACTCTCATTTCATGCTGGGCAATCCACAGCCCTCTTACCTCGTTCGCCCTTGGGCCCGTCTACTCCATCTTGGCCGTTGGCACCTGGGGGGCCAGGCATACCAGGGATCCCAGGAATGAGTGCAGGTCCCTGGCAACTGCTGGCACTGGCCAGCCAGGCTGCCGGCAGGCACACCAGCACCAGACAGACAATCTCTTTGGTCCTCAGCATCCTGGAAGGGGAAAGGGAAAGAAGAGAAGGTCATCAGTAATCAGGAAATACTTGCATTGATAGGGTTGCCAACTCTTGATTGGGAAATCCCTGGAGATTTGAGGGTGAAGCCTGGGGAGTAGGATTGCCAGATCCCTCTTTGCCATCGGCGGGAGGTTTTGGGGGTGGAACCTGAGGAGGCAGGGTTTGGGGAGGGGAGGGACTTCAATGCCATAGAGTCCAATTGCCAAAGTGACCATTTTCTCCAGGTGAACTGATCTCTATCGGCTGGAGATCAGTTGTAATGGCAGGAGATCTCCAGCTAGTACCTGGAGGTTGGCTACCCTACTGGGAAATGACCTCAGCAGGGTATAATTCCATAGAGTAAACCCCACCCTCCAACGCAGCAATTTTCTCCAGGGAAACTGATCTCCATCAACTGGAGATCAGTTGTAATTCTGGGAGATTGCCAGGCCCAATCCTGGAAGTTGGAAACCCTATCCACTGAGTCTCCTTCTGTGCACGCTGGCAGAAGCAGAAAACGCCTCTTTGCTTCCTAAAGAAACTGTAATATGATTCCTTCATCCTAGACCCAACCCCAAGAACCCCCTTCCTTCACCCCGCCCTGCTTGACACCTCATCCCCCCATCAGAGGGCCTTGCAGGTTGTTAACCAGTACCCAGAAAATCTCCTTCCTCTTCCTCCTCCTCCTCCTCCTTCTCCAACCATGCCCCAAACAATCTGGATCAGTGGCAGAACTTCCCTTCCTGGTGTGCTGAGGACCACAAGTGGATGGAACCATGGATTTTTCTCATTGATCATCAGCAAGTAGGGTTGCCAGGTCTCCCCTGACCACCGGCAGGAGATAAGAGATAGGGCTGCCAGATCCAGGTTGGGAAACTCCTGGAGATTTGGGGATGGAACATGGGGAGGACAGAGACCTCCGTAGAGTACAATGCCATACAATCCAACCTCCAAAGCATCCATTGTCTCCAGAGGAACTGATCTCTGTCACCTGGAGATCAGTTGTAATAGCGGGAGATCTCCAGCCATCACCTGGAGGTTGGCAATCCTATCAGCAAGAGCTTTCCCTATGTGCTTATGTAGTATTTTACTCCTCAATGCCCGGTTCTAAGCTAGTTCCATCAAGCAAAACAGTGTCTGTTCTTTTAGTCCAAGATATGCTGGGAAGAACGAATCTGCCACGAATCTGCCCATCATAACACATAGCCACTGACAGACATATCTTCCATAAATTTCTCAAAAGACTCAAGCAGGAGGCAATCACCACACCCTGTGGCAGTAGATTCCACACACCGATGCCATTTATGCATGGGAGGTTTTGCCTTGGATTTGCCGCTCTTTAGATGCACTTTCCCCCCCATCCATAGTCTCAAAACTCAACAATAAGCCCCCAGGCAGAGTTTTGAGAATTCAGATGGGGAAAATGTGCATCTAGAGAGTGGCAAATCCAAGGCCAAACCTCCCGTGCACAAATGGCCCATCTGTCCCTTGAGGGCAGAAAAATATTCTTTTGCCTATCCCGACTTTAGCCCCCTGACTCTTTTTGCATTTCATGGGCTGATGCGGGAACAAAATTTTGTCCACCTTTAAGGTGCTTCAAGGCTCCCGAATTTCACAGACTGACCTGGTGTTAGAGGAGACCTGGTGTTCCGGTTGGCAGCAGGGAATAGGACTCACAATAATGGTGGAAAGGTACTGGCTGGATATTAGGAAAAAGATTTTTACAGTAAGAGTTGTTCGACTGGGGAATCAGCTACCCAGGGAGGTGGTGAGCTCCCCCTCACAGGCAGTCTTTAAGCAGAGGCTGGACAAGCACTTGTCAGGGATGCTCTAGGCTGATCCTGCATTAAGCAGGGGGGTTGGACTAAATGGCTTCTATGGCCCCTTCCAACCCTATGATTCTATGAGATGGAGAAAAAGTCTTCCCTCCCCATTTGAATACATCGTGCAGGAGATGATAAATCTCTGTTACGTCCCCCTTTCTAAACCAAAAGCCTCCAAACTCTTTCGCCTTTTCTCGGAGGAAAGGTGCCCCCTAAGCCCAAGATCATTCTGCTTTCTCACCCAACGGAGAAAGTGTCCAAAGTGCATTGGCTAGGGCCTGTTCCTCCTTCACCCCACCAGGTCTAGGAAACGAAAGAGCCGGACAACAGGAATCGGCCTTACCTCGCAGCCTCCCAAATCACCACCGAGACGGCAAAGCTGGCTGACTGAAGACACTTCCTCCAGCACAGATGGGAAGGGAGAAGCACACGCGTCCCCTCCACATTCACACACACACACCAGAAATCATGCAGTGCCCCCCCTTCCCCGTCCCGTGTTTGTTGCAAAACAGAAATCAACGGTTCCCCTCCCGCCCCCTGGTTCATTTTCATGTTTCCTACCTGCTGTGGCAGCACTTTCACATCTGCAGTTGGGCTGCTGCGCAGGGAAGTGCTGAGCCTCCCCTCCCGATATTTCTGGAGATTCTCTTTTGCAACTTCTGCAACAATTATGGGGAACCTGATCTTGCGGTCGGGAGTTTTCCAAGCAACGCTGAGACCCCAGCGGCTTGTGGTTTGGGCCAGTTGCGGAAGCTTGTGAGGACAGCTTGCTGCTGGAGTGTCTGGAGTGGACTCTCTTCTGGGCAGGAGCCCTGTGACCTCAGTGGCCCCAAGCTAGGGTTGCCAACCTCCAGGTACTAGCTGGAGATCTACTGCTATTATTGCTGATCTCCAGCCGACAGAGATCAGTTCACCTGGAGAAAACGGCTGCTTTGGCAATCGGACTCTATGGCATTGAAGTCCCTCCCCTCCATTCGTTTTCACTGTTTTCCCATTCCTTGATGCCAGCTGTTAGGAAGGTGCTGTGAGATCCAGTGCAATCGAGGGGTGGTGAGTGTGTGGGATTAGGGTCTGGGAGACTTCGCCTCAAATCCCCCATCAGCCACAGAGCTCCCCTTGGGACTTTGGGCCGGGATCTTCTGCTCAGCCTGGCCTACCTCGCGGGGTTGTGTTGTGATGATAAAAAATGGAGGTTCCAGGTGGGAGCAGGGGATGGCCGTAGCGTGTCTCCTCCAAATGAGCCTCTTGTGTACATAATTCTGAAGGTGAGGGGAAGGTCTTTCGGCAACCATGCACAAAGCTAGGAAAAACTTCTGCCAAAGAAGTCTTTGCCATCTTCTAGGAATGGAGTAGGGGGTCACTGTGTGTGTGTGGGGGGGAGGTAGTTGTGAGTTTCCTGCATTGTGCAGGGGGTTGGACTAGATGACCCTGGTGGTCCCTTCCAACTCTATGATTCTAAGTGTGCCAGTTGAAGTAAGGCTTTGGACCACTGGTGTGGTTCAGAAAGGAAAACTTCCTCCATTTCATCATAGGATTGCAGAGGGCTTCCATGACTCTAAAGGGTGTCTTAGGCACCTGGGATTTCTTCCAAAGCAACAAGCACAGACTGCTCATTTCCAGGCCCCTTGGAATCATAGTAGATCACACACATGGCATGCACAAGGTTCCACGGTCAGCCCTCCACTGTTACCACAGAGGAGCAGGGAAAGACCTTTCTCTGCTGCCCCTCAGAGTGGACAGGATGGTCCATCCCAACTAAAACACGTTCTTGTGTATAATGTATACATTCAAGGGTCTCTCTGTACTACAACTCCCTGATCACTTTTGATTGGACTTTGCCCACCACCCCTGCTTCCCTGAGCACTTCTTGGTTGGATTTCCCTCAACATCCCTGCCTCCCCAAATGTTTTCTGATTGGACATTCCTCAACATCCCTAAAGTACCACCCATCATATTTCTTTTTTGAAGTGATCGCATCCCGCTGCTGGCAATGAACTCAGATCATTTCTCCCCGAGTCCCTTTAAGTCTCTTCGCACTCTCCCAAGTCTCAGTCTCCATCCACAGTTCACAACCTATTAGAATTGTTAGACAGATTCATGAAGGATAGGTCCCTCAATGGCTATTGCCAGTAAATGGCTATTACCAGCCACTCAGGGAAGGGGCAAGGACTGGTTTCGACCTCTGTGCCCTTGCTTGAGGGTCTTCTGGGGCAACAGGATGGCACCTGAGGATTCTGGACTAGATGGATCTGACCTATTGTAACAGGACTCTTCTTATAGTTTTGACCTCTGTGCATTTGCTTGAGGGTCTTCTGGGGCAACCGGATGGCCCCTGAGGATTCTGGACTAGATTGATCTGACCTATTGTAACAGGACTCTTCTTATAGTTTTGGGTAACAGAACTGGCAGAGGTCTTTCATTCACTTCATTGGAAGTGAGGGGGGGAGAGAACAGTATGTGTTTTAAATGGAATGTGTGTGTGTAAAGTGCCGTCAAGTCGCATCAGACTTATGGCAACCCTTTATGGGGTTTTCATGGCAAGAGACCAGCAGAGGTGGTTTGCCAGTGCCTTCCTCTGCACAGCAACCCTGGTATTCCTGGGTGGTCCCCCAACCAAATACTAAGCAGGGCTGGCCCTGCTTAGCTTCCAAGATCTGACGAGATCAGGCTGTACCGTGCTGCCTTCCCTCCCTTTAAATGGAATACGTAACTTTTACAGAATGATATATCTCCGCTCATAGATGAAGATCCTGTTTTAGGCATGGAGCATTGACTAGGTATATGGAGTGTGTGTTGAATGTGTTGTTTTTATGTTGTTTGGAAAATTAATTTTTTTAAAAAAAAATAGGAATACATAATTTTTTGGCGTTCAACTTACAACCAAGTTAAGGGTGACCACAGAGGCCTCTCAGTCTAAGAGACTAATAGAGGCGGTTTTGCCATTGGCTGACTCTCCCCAGTAATCCTGGCCTTCCTTGGTGGTCTCCCCTCCAAATACTAACCAGGGCTGACCCTGCTTAGTTTCTGAGATCTGACGAGATCGGGCTAGCCTGGACTATCCGGGTCAGGTCAAAAATAAAAGCCGATAGACGATTTCAAGCAGAGATGGCAACCAGTCTTTGATAAACACACACAATCTTAAAATATTTCGTGCTTAAGAACGAAAGATGTAACAGGCAGTTTTCTGATAAAAATAAAAATCATCTCATGATCTCATGAGAATGACAGCAGCTCACGCCAAGCGAGACTGTTCTTACTAGTCATCATTTAATGTTGATATAACAAAGTATCTCATAACGATCTATCAACAGATATTTTAGATAGTCAGAGCTTTAATTAAGTGGTTATAGGAGGTAGCAATGTTTTTTTTCTTCTCTTTTTTGAATAAAAGTCTTTAATAAATGTTAACGGTATAGTTTTGCTAATTTAGAGCGCCCTACAAGAACGGTGGTTCGTTGGGGGATTGATATAGAGATTGACTAGATCAACTTGAGCACGTATAACTTGTACATTATGTTCTTTCCCCATGTGTTCTTCTTTCCCTTTCTTTTCTTTTTCTGTACCCTTATATTAAAATTAAAAAAAAATTAAAGCAATTTTCAAAGCAAAAACAATTTTATTGTTAACATTTATGACAGCTCGAAAATGTTTTGGGAAATGGGGGTGGGGGTGGAGGGTACCTATGCAAGGAGCTTGGATGCGCGGGAAGCGGGGATGCCCCGTTGCTCGCCAAGCCCCTAGTCTGGGAAGAGCAAGAAGCCCGAGAAGAGGCTGTCAGAGCCTGCGATGCCCACCATGCCGTTGTAGTCGTTGACCGCCAGCCACACCTGGTGCCCCGCCAGCATCTGCAGGAGGACGCCACCGGAGCTGACTTGCTTGGTGTTGGCCATGTGGTCGCAGAAGCTGGCCACCTTCTCCCGGTTCAGGTACATGTTCACGCAGAGGTTGGCCGTGTGGGAGGTGTAGTAGGTGAAGTAATAGAGGCCGGGGATGCGGCAGGTGAACTTGCCGGTATTGGTGTCGTAGTCGCCGTTGATGTTGGTGACGGCTCGGTTGAAGATCACTGGGGTGTTCTTCTCGGGGTACTGGCTGGTTTGGCGCATTACGGTGAAGGCCGACTGATGGTTCCGCTTGTAGCTGCCGGTCTCCCCCACTTCGCCGACCATCCCCTTCGGGCCAGGATCCCCTGGCTCACCCACAGCACCTCTGGGCCCATTTTTCCCAGGTATGCCTGGAAGACCAGGGTCTCCTGGCTCCCCCCGAGGACCTTGGCTTCCATATACAGCTGGTTTGCCTGCGAGGGTTGAAGAAAGCATCGGTCAAGGTCAGAAGAGAGCTAACCAATGTGTAGGGAGGCTTCCAAAAGTCTCTCTACCCAATTCTGGACATTTTGAATAATCTAAATTGAAATAATGCATTGGAAAAAAAACTGGTTTGCATACAGAGTGTTGTTCATGTGCAGCTTATGGTAGCTTTCACTTTTGTAATCTTTTGCTAGGGTTGCAGGTCCCTCTTCACAACCGGCGAGAGGTTTTTGGGGCAGAGCCTGAGAAGGGTATGGTTTGGGGAGGGGAGGGACTTCAATGCCACAGAGTTAAATTGCCAAAGCGGCCCTTTTCTCCAAGGGAACTGATCTCTATCGGCTTGAGATCAGTTGTAATAGAAGATCTCCAGCTAGTACCTGGAAGTTGTCAACCCTATCTCTTGCACATATTACAGATGTGCAAGTGAACATAGATAAAACCAGGCACACACACACCAAATCCTGTGGTGATGTTACCTATAGTTGTTGTATCCTACATTGTGGGAAGGGGCCAGGGCTCAGGGGTAGAGCGCATGAGTTGCACAACAAAAAATTCCAAGTTCAGTCGATTGCACCTCCAGTTAGAAATATTCAGGCAACCAGTGTTGAGGGAGACCCATCCATCTCTCTGCCTGAGGCTCTGGAAAGGCAGTGTCACTCAGAGAAGACAACATTAAGCTCAAGGATGATGGTCTGACAGTATAAAACAGCTTCACATTTTAGATTCTTTTTTGTGGCATTTTAGAAGAAGAAGAAGAGTTGGCTTTTATGCCGACTTTCTCTACCACTTAAGGAAGAATCAAACTGGCTCACCTTCGGCAGGTGAGGCTGAGAGAGTTCAAAGAATTGTGACTAGTCCAAGGTCACCCAGCTGGCTTCAGATGGAGGAGTGGGGAGTCAAACCCAGTTCTCCAGATTAGAGTCCACCGCTCTTAACCACAGCTCTTAACCTCTACATCACACCGGCTCTCATATGCAAGAACATATGTGTACATGGGTAAAACACCACACAAAAACTACTGTGGGATGCAATTGCATCAAGATTGCTTCCCTCCCCCAAGTTTTTGCTTTTTTAAAAAAAAGGAAAATCTCATTTTAATTTTACCTAACATTCCTTAGTATAGGTTGACTAGAAATGATTACATTCTTTAGTCAGGACACAGGAGGCTACAATCTAGGATGAGATCAAGGTTCCTCAAATGTAGAAACTGTCTAAAAGACAACATACTGATTGTATCAAAGAGTTACAGCTAGATTCGAGTCCAGTAGCACCTTAAAGATAAATCTGACAAAGGGAAATTTGGCTTTCGAAAGATGATACCCCGAAAACTTTGTTGGTGTCTAAGGGACCGCTGGACTCGAATCTAGCAGTTCTACTGCAGATCAACATGGCTACTCCCTGAAATCATCACACAGTATTCTACCATATTTGTCTCACTCCTTCGGGACATGTGCCAAATTCCCTTTCGGAGTCAACGAACGATAAGAAGAGCACCCATTTGTCTACATAAGAGGAATTTTGCATGGCTTTAATTCATTCGCTGTTCAAAATTACCTGCGTCGTACCAAGGATTTACGGCAGGTGTAAGTTGGTTCTTCCTAGACCTGCAGTTTGCATTTTTGCAGTGAAAAGCGGGAAGACTATTAATTCCTTGTGAATCTGTTAATTCAATGCACATATAGGGATGCTGATGATATAAGGGGGGAGGGGCTTGTGACTTGCATAACTTGTGTGAACGGAGGGGGCTGAACGCTGCAGTGGATCCCTCATGCCCCAGTTCTGGAGTTTATTTTAGTAATCCTGTTTGCAGAACTGGAATTCTAGAGTGGAACAAGCACTAATGCTATTTGGGAGAGATGTTGGCTCAGTGGTAGCTTACGTGCTTTGCATACAGAAGAGATCCTGGTTCAGTTCCATCTCTAGTTACAGGATCTCAGATTATAGATGATGAGGAAGACCTTGCGATGCCAGAGCAGACAAGGTAGACCAATAGTCAGCCCCTAGTATAAGGGCAGCTTCAGGTGTATCAGGTATGGGTCAAGTCGTTCAATCCCTGTTATATAACCTTGGGTGCTGGGAAAGCCCTTTCAGAGCCCGAAACTCCAGAAAGCCAATGCCAGTCCACATAGTTAGTACTGAGCTAGCTGGATCAATGAGTTGACTTGGAAGAAGGCAGCTTCATACATTCATACAGAATCATAGAGTTGGAAGGGCCACCCAATCCAACCCCCTGCTTAATGCAAGATCAGCCTAGAGCATCCCTGAGAAGTGTTCATCCAGCCGCTGCTTAAAGACTGCCAGTGAGGGGGAGCTCACCACTTCCTAGGTAGCTGATTCCACAGTTGAACAACTCTTAACTGTAAAAAAAAATTCCCCTAATGTCTAGCTGGTACCTTTCCGCCCACAATTTAAACCCATTATTGTGAGTCCTATCCTCTGCTTCCAACAGGAACAGCTCCCTGCCCTCCTCTAAGTGACAGCCCTTCAAATTCTTAAAGAGAGCAATCACATCTCCCCTCAACCTCCTCTTCTCCAGACTAAAAATGCCCAAGTCCCTCAGCCTTTTCTTATAGGGCTTGGTCTCCAGGCCTAGGGTTGTCAGGTCCTTCTTCACAACCAGTGGGAGGTTTTGGGGGCGGAGCCTGAGGAGGGTGGGGTTTGGAGAGGGGAGGGACTTCAATGCCCGAGAGTCCACCTTCCAAAGCGGCCATTTTCTTCAGGTGAACTGAGCTCTGTCGGCTGGAGATCAGTTGTAATAGTGGGAGATCTCCAGCTAGTACCTGGAGGTTGGCACCCATATCCAGGCCCCTGATCATCCTCACCACTCTCCTTTGCATCTGCTCCAATCTGTCCACATCCTTTCTGAAGTGAGGCCTCCAGAACTGCACACCATACTCCAGGTGTGATGCACAGTGGAACTATGACATCTTGCGAATTGGATGTTATGCCTCTGTTGATGCACCCCAAGATCACATTAGCTTTTTTTGTCTGGCATATAGATGTGTTTGGGGGCAGGGTAGAGCACCTGCTTAGCATGCAGAAGGTCCCAGGTATGACTCTCTGGCAGGTAGTGTTGGAAAAGGCATTTCTGTGCCTGAAACCCTGGAGAGCCACTGCCAGTCTGAATGCACTGTACTGAGCTAGCTGGATCAGCGTCCTGATTTGGTGCAGCTTCATACGTTCGTTCTTAATAAGCATCTGAGCTATTGAGTGTTGATCACATGAACACATGAAGCTGCCTTATACTGAACAAGACCCTCAATCCATCAAAGTCAGTATTGTCTGCTCAGACCAGCAGCGGGTCTCCAGGGTCTCAGGCAGAGGTCTTTCACATCACCTATCTGCCTAGTCCCTTTAACTGGAGATGCCAGGGATTGAACCTGGAACCTTCTGAACGCCAAGCAGAGGCTTTACCACTGAGCCACAGCTTCTCCCCAATGACAGCAAGGAGCCATCAATCGGCATCTCAGTATGAACAAAGACAGCAAAGAGAAGACTGCACCTTCCTTGCGCCAACCCAAGCAGGCAGGCTGGGGCTTCCAAGAGTTCGGTTACCTGGCTCTCCCTTGGCTCCTTTCTGGCCGTCTCTGCCATCCTTTCCCGAAACGCCTGGCACACCGGGCAGGCCTGGTATTCCGTAGCAGTGGCGTGAGGGCTCCGCTTCGGATGACAAACTCGCCAGAAGCAGGACAAGGACGAATCCACAGCCCAGGAGCATCTTTAAGTCGAAGCCCATCTTTGTCCTGCTAAGTGGGGGATGGGAAGCACAGAGCGCGTACAGGGAGGGCATGGCCAAGATCCTTTATGGGCTGGTCACACAGCAGAACCTTTCCCAGGGCCACCAAGGCAAGATAAGACATCATTTTTTATAAGCAGCTACTTCATTGCAGTAAGAAACCAAGGCGATGGTCTCTTTGTCTCTTATTATCTAGTTTTCAAGAGGACTAGTTTCTTAGGACCCTGACCTGGATGGCCCAGGCCAGAATGGACAGGGTTAAAATGTACTCAGTAGAGACAGATAAGTGTCCTGTCAAGAAAATATTGTACTTGTCAACATGTAAGAAACCATTAAAGAATAAAGCAGCCATCCTAGGAGTTATAGAGAGAAATCAAACAGGTTACTCAGAATCCCAATCGGGTTTGTTTAATAGGGCTTACTCTAGGGTTGCCAGGTCCCTCTTCGCCACTGGTGGGAGGTTTTTGGGGAGAAGCCTGAGGAGGGCAGGTTTTGGGGAGGGGAGGGGCTTCAATGCCATAGAGTCCAATTGTCAAAGCGGCCATTTTCTCCAGGGGAACTGATCTCTATTGGCTGGAGATCAGTTGTAATAGCGGGAGATCTCCAGCTAGTACCTGGAGGTTGGCGACCACAGCTTACTCCCAGGAAAGTGTCCTTAGGTTTTCAATGATAATCTATCAGATTTCTTCTCTCTTCTTGCTCATTTTATCCTCACAACAACCGTGTGTGTGTGAGAGAGAGAGAGAGAGAGAGAGAGAGGGACGGAAGGAGAGATCACCCGGTAAGCAGAGTATGGCTTGCAGCCCTGATCTCCCTAGCTCTGGTCAAACATGCTCCACAACCCACATCAACTGCTCATTACCACCATTACCACCAAGTTGCCACCCTGCCATCGTTCTGATGGGAGACCGAAATCACATGTGCCATTGAAAGAGTCCCCACCCCACATACACGCACCGAGAACCCACATGTGCAAAGCAGGTTTCTGACAGGTGAAAGACCAGAGCCAGTGTTTCAAATGTGCTCATACCTGCTTTCTGATTCAACTGATGGGACTGCCAGAGGGTTGATTGACAATCATGGTCCAGCCCTCCTGCCTTTCACAACAAGGCAGGTGAATGCTGGTTCTAAATGAGAGCCAGCAAAACTATTAGAAGGAAGGCATTTTTTTTTTTTTTGCAAGGAGCACTTAAATCTGTTTAAGATAAATTATTCATTTAGATATTTATACCTTGTTTTTCTCCCCACTGGGGACCCAAATCAGCTTTCAATACCCCCCTCTCTTCCCCCATTTTATTCTCACAACAACCCTGTGAGGTAGGATAGGCTGAAGTCCTTGAGAGAGTCTCCATGGGAACAGAGGGATTCAAATCCGGCTCCCCCAGATCCTAGCCCAACCACTACCCATCTCAATTCCCAGAAAAGACCCTTTCTAAAAACCCACGGAAAGTGGCCTCCCCTCTTTCAAACTCTACAACATTCTCTCGCTTTTTTCTCCCCTCCACTCCCCCTTATGCTCACAACAGCCTTGCAAGGTAGATTAGGCTGAGAGAGAGAGAGAGAGAGAGAGAGAGAGGTCCCAGATCACCTGGCAAGAGTCAAGTCAGAGGAAGGAACTGAACTCTGGAGTCCAATGCTCTACCCACTACGCCACCTGGCCACCCAATTGCCCTTCTGGGACGGAGCCCCGGCTGTCAAGATTTCCCCTGCCTTTCCAGTGCCTGGGTCTTCCCCAAGGTCTTGGGGGATCAGAGATGGGTGAGGGTCTTGTTGCAGGCTGGCTGTTCTTACCTCTTAGGACAACAGTTGGACTCAGGGGGCTTGAAAACTGCTCTGCGTGGCAAGGGAGTTTCAGGCCACCGTTGGTGCAGGACTGGAGAGGGTTCCTGCTTGCGATATCCTCACGCTAAACAGGGAAGTTGGTGGCCTCGGAGAGCTGGAAAGTAGCCCCACCCCCATTGCCTTCAAAGCCCTACTGGGCAGGCATTCTATGCCTAGCAAGATTCGAGTCCAATAGCATCTTCAAGAAGAAGAAGATTTCCAGGAAGATAATTCACAGTGGGTCGCCGTGTTAGTCTGTCTGCAGTAGTAGAAAAGGGCAAGAGTCCAGTAGCACCTTCAAGACTAACAAAAATATTTTCTGGTAGGGTATGAGCTTTCGTGAGCCACAGCTCACTTCTTCAGATACCAATCTAAGCATTTTGAACATCTAGGTCTGATTTTTGCTCCACAGCTGAACAAATAAATATAGGAATGGTCTAGTGATGTTACAGGTCTCACCTCAAGGATCACCACCGACCGAGTATGCATCTCCTCCCTATCACACACACCCTTGAAACCCATACTCTGCCTTCTGGATACGCTGTTTGTGACTCAGCAATCACCAGTCTTGCCCCAATTTCAAAACCAGGAGGGGTTTTGTTCTGTCGGGGAGATCTATATTAGAGAAGACATAATTGCCCTACAATCTGTTAGCAATGGTGGCTCAAAGATACCTTTGCATCTGCCGTGCATGGAACGGCTGGCTGCTCACTGCAGGGTGCCTTAGCATTCATGTGCAGATGCGAGAGATGGCGCATCTGCTCCCCGCTATGAGATTTAACTTCTATGGATCCTGGAGGAGGACCTGCACCCCCACAGAATAACAACTCGAGCGAGTCGTAATAAGAAAGCATTTCTGAAGTTTCCCCGAAACACAAACATTGGGAACAAACGGGCAGAGTTTTACTAGCGACGGGCATCAGAGAACAAGGATGCATGCTTGAACAGAGTGAGCCTTTTCTCTCTGTACCATATTACTGGGACCCGGGGGCACCCAATGAAGTTGACGGGCAACAGGCTGAGGACAGACAAAAGAAAATACTTCTTTAAAGTTAAAGGCAGTCCCCTGTGCAAGCACTGGGTCATTACTGACCCATGGGGTGATGGCACGTCATGACATTTACAAGAAGAAGAAGAAGAAGAAGAAGAAGAAGAAGAAGAAGAAGAAGAAGAAGAAGAAGAAGAAGAAGAAGAAGAAGAAGAAGAAGAAGAAGAAGGTTTTTATATGCTGACTTTCTCTACCACTTAAGGGAGAATCGAACCTGCTTACAATCCCCTCCCCTTCCCCTCCCCACAATAGACACCCTGTGAGGTGGGTGGGGTTGAGAGAGTGTGACTAACCCAAGGTCACCTAGTTGGCTTCATGTGGAGGAGTGGGGAAACCAACCCAGTTCACCAGATTAGCCTCTGCGGCTCCTGTGGAGGAGTGGGGAATCAAACCCGGTTCTCCAGATCAGAGTCCACTGCTCCAAACCACCGCTCTTAACCACTATACCACGCTGGCTCTGGGCAGACTGTGTTTACGGGGTGGTTTGCCATTGCCTTCCCCAGTCGTCTACCCTTTACCCCCAGCAAGCTGGGTACTCATTTTACCGACCTCAGAAGGATGGAAGGCTGAGTCAACCTTGAGCCGGCTACCTGAAACCAACTTCTGTGAGGTCATGAGCAGAGCTTTTGACTGCAGTACTGAAGCTTACGACTCTGCACCATGGGGATCCTTTAGTTGATGAATAATTAAATCGTGGAATTCATTGCCACTGGATGTCGTGCTGGTCATGAGCACAGATGTCTTTAAAAGGGGGTTAGACAGATTCATGGAGGAGGGGTCCATCAATGGCTACCAGCCATGGTGACTAAAGGGAACCCCCACAGTCTGAAGCAGTCAACCTCTGAATCCCAGATCAAGGAAGCAACATCAGGGGAGGGCCTCAGCCTCTACGCCCTGTCCATAGGGTTGCCATTGCCAACCTCCAGGTGGTGGCTGGAAGCCTCCCGCTATTACAGCTGATCTCCAGGCAAAAAAAGAGATCAGCTCACCTGGAGAAAAGGGCCACTTTGGAAGGTGGACTCTATGGTATTGAAATTCCTCTCTTTCACAAACCCCACCCTCCTCAGGCCCCACCCCCAAAATCTCCAGGTATTTCCCAACCTGGAGCTGGCAACCCTACTTCTCCGGTAGCCCTTCAGGGCCACTGGTCAGTCATTGTGTGAAACAGAAAGCTGTGCTTCACTAGGACTCTTCTTAACGACAATCCCTGAAAAACAAGTTTGCCAGGTCCCTCTCTGCCACCGGCAGGTGGTTTGGGGGGCAGAGCCAGAGGAGGGTGGGGTTTGGGGAGGGGCGGGACTTCAATGCCATAGAGTCCAATGGCCAAAGCAGCCATTTTCTCCAGGGGAAGTGACCCCTATCGGCTGGAGATCAGTTGTAATAGCAGGGGATCTCCAGCTAGTACCTGGAGGTTGGCAACCCTAAGTGTAGTGGTTACAGTTCCAAGCTAAAACAGGTTCAAATCCCCATTCACTCATCAATTCACTGAAAATGAAAAGTAAAGGGGGGAAAGTAAATATTTATATGGGGAGTGGGGACCAGTGCAGAAGTTGAAGTACCCCCTATATGCCTCGTGATTCCTTCCCTGTCATCCTGAAACACTCGGCAGTTTGGCAAACGAACATTTCTCCAATTCAGCATCTCCCTCACACACATCCTCAAAAACACTTCTGCTTAAATTGTTGTTGCGGGGTGTGATTTATGCTGAGCCCTTCGTTTCAGCATTTTTTTTCAGGCAGAAGTTGGCTTCTTCCCACCCCCCACCCCCACAACCCCCTGGGAACAAAATGAAGAACTAATTCTTCATTTTGGCAATATGGTAATGGAGAGTTTGAGCCAAGTAAATAAAGGCCGCTGCAGTCAAGCTGGAGAAGTGTGGGGAAAGCCCAAGGCTTGGGTAAGAAGTGATGAATGCGTCCCCCTCTGTTCCGTTCCTTTCTGGGGCTGGAATTCCCTTGCTCTGCGGTAGCAACATGCATACTTTGAGTAGGGTTGCCAACCTCCAGGTACTAGCTGGAGATCTCCTGCTATTACAACTGATCTCCAGCCGATAAGAGATCAGTTCACCTGGAGAGAATGGCACTTTGGGCAATTGGACTCTGTGGCATTGAAGTCCCGCCCCCGCCCCAAACTCCTCAGGTTCAATCCCCAGCTTTTCCACTTTTAAAAAAATCAGTAGGTGATGTGAAAGACTTCAGCCTGAGATTCTAGAGAGCTGCTGCCAGTCTGAGTAGACAATACAGACTTAGATGGACCGGCCATCTGACTCAGCATTTTGGATCCTTTTTGTGAGCCTTTTTCAGCTGCTCAACATCCTGCATGTACCCACCAACATTTCAGGGATGAAAGAGGGAGATGCAGGGGAGGGGATTCCAGCTTTGAATAGTCCTTTGCAAACTCCCTGTAAATGTTTGGGGAGGGGCCGTGGCTCAGCGGCAAAGCATTTGCTTTGTACGCAGACGGTCCCAGGTTCAATTCCCAGCGTCGCCTGTTTAAAAAGTCACATAGAAGAGGACATGAAAGATGCCCAGCTGAGACCTGCACAGCTGCTGCCAGTCCGAGTAGTCAATTTTAACCTTGACAGACTCCCTACCCCAGGATGTGGTGATGGCTGCCAACTTGG
The DNA here is from genome assembly GCF_029931775.1 of Euleptes europaea. NCBI lineage: Eukaryota > Metazoa > Chordata > Lepidosauria > Squamata > Sphaerodactylidae > Euleptes > Euleptes europaea. Next base: position 10,252,712 of record NC_079330.1, on the reverse strand, counting down.
GAGGCTTTAAGAGGGTAGTGGACATGTTCATGGAGGAGAGGGCTATCCATGGCTACTAGTCAAAATGGCTACTAGTCATAATACATACCTATTATCTCCAGGATCAGAGGAGCATGCCTATTATATTAGGTGCTGTGGAGCACAGGCAGGACAATGCTGCTGCAGTCGTCTTGATGGTGGGCTTCTTAGAGACCTCTGGTTGGCCACTGTGTAAACAGACTGCTGGACTTGATGGGCCTTGGTCTGATCCAGCAGGGCTTTTCTTATGTTCTTATGTTCAATCATGGTTTGACTCAATATAAGGCAGGTTTGTGTGTTCAGTCATATAAAGGTAGGGGCTAGGCTCGGTGGTAAAACATCCCAGGTTTGATCCATGGCACATCCAGTTAAAGGGACTAGGCAAGTAGGTGATGTGAAAGACCTCTACCTGATACTATAGAGAGCCACTGCCAGACTGAGTAGACAATACTGAATTTGATGGACCAAAGATCAGACTCAGTGTAAGGCAGCTTTATGTGAAAATAGGGACACGCTTGGATTACCTGCATTTTTATCCCACCCTTTTCACATTGGTTCTTCTCTGCCTGTTGTGTTGTGAGAGCCAGAGTGGTGTAGCGGTTAAGAGTGGTGGACTCTAATCTGGGGAACCAGGTTCGATTCTTGGGTCCTCTGCATGAAGCCTGCTGGGTGACCTTGGCCTAGTCATAGTTCTCTCTGAACTGTCTCAGCCCCACCTGTCTCACAAGGTGTCTGTTAGGGGGAAGGAAAGGGGATTATAAACTGATTTGAGACTCCTTAAAGGTAGAGAAAAGTGGGGTATAAGAACCAACTCTTCTTCTTCTTCTGTATTCAGCAATTGCTAGTCTTGAGTTCTGTTAAAAGCCAAGAAACGGTTTTTTGTGTGTGAACGACATGCCAGTGACACCCGATTATCCCCCCCCCCCGTCACCTGCTATTCAAAACGCACCTCACCAGCAGAATTGCCAACCTCCAGGTACTAGCTGGAGATCTGCTGCAATGACAACTGATCTCCAGCAGATATAGATCAATTCATCTGGAGAAATTGCTTTGGCAATTGCGCTCTATGGCATTGAAGTCCCTCCCCTCCCCAATCCCTGCCCTCTTCAGGCTCCACTCCATAAATCTCCAGGTATTTCCCATCCCAGAGCTGGCAACCCCACTCACCAGCTTTTGAAATGGCAGGCAGTGCGCATGACATGGTGCCTTCATGCTCATGTGTGTGTGCCATTTCCCGCCCCCAGGCTCTTTGAGGGATATACAGCTAAATCCTTGCATCTGTTACCTCAAGAAACAGCCAGGCAACGAGAAGTTCTAATTCTGTGGAAATTTTATTTAGCGCTCACTGAAAGCTACCCCCCCAAAAAAATTCAGAAATGGCATAGATGCGGGAAAGGGGGAAGCATACATGCGCACCTATGCACTTCCGTGTGGGAGGTACCCCCCTTTGGGGCGTAGCCATGCTAGAAGAGGGAGCTGCAGGGAGGATGGCGGGGGCTGCCGTCGGAGGCCGGGACATGTTCCCCTCGCTCCTCCTCAGGCCGTCGCCGGGAAGAGCAGGAAGCCGCTGAAGACACTGTCGGCCTCGGTGCCCTCGTAAACCTTGTTCCCCGCCTCGGGGTCGCTCTCCAGCCAGACGGTGTCCCCCGCGGCCAGCTTCAGGACGCTGCCTCCCGAGTTGACCTGCGGGAGGCCATCGCTGTTGTCGTCGCAGAAGGTGGCGACTTTGGTGTCCTTGTGCACCAGGCTGAGGCACAGGTTGCCGGCGGAAACCACCTGGAAGGAGAAGTAGTAGTAGCCGGGGTCCTTGCAGGTGAACACACCCCGCTGCCCGCTGTAGCCGTTGTCCTGATTGGTGATGATGTGGTCGAAGACCACGACGTTGCCGTTTGGCTCCGGGCTCTGCCGAGAGGCCGAGAAGGCGGCCCTGGCCTGGTGCCTGACGTTGCCGACTTGGCCCTTTGGCCCTTGGTCGCCTTCTTCCCCCGGAGGGCCCTGGGGCCCGTCTGGACCTCTGTAGCCTTGGTTGCCTGGGATTCCTGGTACGCCGGGCTCTCCAGGGTCACCTTTGGGCCCCCGGATCCCCATGCTTCTTCCGGACGGCCCTCAAAGGAAAGCAGAGAAGGGTGTGCATGTTAGCATTGTGTGACTCGGTTGGGGCTAGGGTTGCCAGCTTTGGGTTGGGAAATCCCTGGAGATTTGGGGGGTGGAGCCTGGGGAGGGCAAAGTTTGGGGACAGGAGGGACCTCAGCAGGGTACGATGCCGTAGGGTCCACCCTCCAAAGCAGCCATTTTCTCCAGGGAAACTAATCTTGGTCATCTGGATATCTCCAGTAGGATTGCCAGGTCACTCTTCGCCTCTGGTGGGAAGGTTTTGGGGCGGAGCCTGTGGAAGGCGGGGTTTGGGGAGGAGAGGGACTTCAACGCCATAGGATCCAATTGCCAAAGCGGCCATTTTCTCCAGGGGAACTGATCTCTATTGGCTGGAGATCAGTTGGCATAGCAGGAGATCTCCAGCTATTACCTGGAGGTTGGCAACCCTAATCTCCAGTCCTTACCTGGAGATTGGTAACCCTGTGCCTTACTTGGACACTTGAGTCTCAGTAAAGTGTACCCCATGCAGACCCTACGTTGCTTGGTTCCTGTTGAGCATAGCTTGGCCCTGCCTTGCTCAACACTCCAGGAGGGATAGTGAGCAAGTTTTTTCCCCATGGGGAGATCTGTGAAGGATGGGATCCACCAGTGGGGGATGGGAGGGGATGGGTTTCCAGATTCAGGCTGGGAAACTCCATGAGTCATGGGGATGGAGCCTGGGGAGGACAGGGACCTCAGTGGGGTACAATTGCATAGAGCCCACCCTCCAAACCACCCATTTTCTCCAGGGGAACTGATTTCTGTTGTCTGGAGATGAGCTGTCATTTTGTGGGATTATGGCTGCCAACTCCGGGTTGGGAAATACCTGGAGATTTTTGGGGCGGAGCCTGAGGAGGGCAGGGTTCGGGGAGGGGAGGGACTTCAATGCCATAGAACCCAAGTGCCAAAGCGGCCATTTCCTCCAGGTGAACTGATCTCTATCGGCTGGAGATCAGTTGTAATAGCAGGCAACCCTATATTGGCAACCCTAAATGGGATCCCCAGGTTCCATCTGGAGGCTGGCATCCTTAGGAGCAAAGCGGGGTAGAAATAAATAGATGCAATGCAAATGCATGCACTGAAAGATGGCAATCCCAGAATCTGAAGGAATCAGTCGAACAGTAACTATCCAATGAGGCCTTACCTGGTTCTCCAATGTCACCCTTCTGTCCCGGCCGCCCGTTTAAGCCTGGAACCCCTGGGTGTCCATCTTGGCCATTGGGAGCTTGGCAAAGGTTTTCCTGAGGTGCTGCCACAGCCAGGATCAGGGCCAGGGTGCCAGCTGCCAACCAGAAGCCGGTCGCCATTCTGCCTCTGTAGATGTTAGCAGATGCCAGTGTCAAAGTCTCGCCCCAAACGTCAGCAAATCAATTACAACCAGCACGGGGCAGACAGGGATATTTCACATGTTTAATATCCCTACAGAGGGGGAAAGAGAGGATTGTGGCCCTTCAATAACATTGTGGGTCGAACTGCTTTTCAGATTTGGAAGGATACCTTGTAGGGCAAATTTCGCATACAGCGAAGCATTTTTATACTCTGCTTTCCACCCTGATGAAGACACAAAGCATCTTACAACAGCATTCTCCCTTCCTCCAACTTACCCTCACTACAACAACCCTGTGAAGTAGGTTAGGGTGTGAAGGAGTGACTGGTTGGCCCCTGTGTGAACAGACTGCTGGACTTGATGGGCCTTGGTCTGATCCAGAATGGCTTTTCTTATGTTCTTATGACTGGCCCAAGGGTCATCCCCTGAGCTTCCATGGCAGCGTCTGGATTTGAACCCGAGTCTCCCAGCTCCTAGACTGGCACTCTAACCACTATGCCACGCTGGCTCAATCCAGCTGGAAGATCTTGAGTACTGGGAAGGAGCCGAAACCCTGAAAAACTGCCGATAGTAAGAGTATAAATGATCTGACTTTGTTTAAGGGAACTTCATGTTCAGGAAACCAATACGGCTGCCCTGTGAAACTATCTTCGTGTTCAGTGTTTATAAGGGCTGTGGCATAGCAGGGAAACTATCCCAGGTATCAATCCTTAATTCCTCCAGTTGAAGCCTCTTCAGGCAGCAGATGGGGGCGGGGGGGCCTTTCTTTGCCTGAGACTCCAAAGAGCCGCTGCTGATCAAGACAGCCCTGAGTTTGATGGAGAAATGCTCTAACTCAGCGGTCTTTTGTGCATGGCTGTTTCCCTCGCTGTCACCCCCTGATGACTTTGGGTCTTTGTGTTGATTGTGTTTTATCTTGAATTTGAAAACATGGACTAAACGCGGGGAAAGGCAGGAAGAGACCGAGATGACCTCGGACAGCCCGAAACAGCATGCATAATCTACACAAAGACTTGAAGTTGTCGGAGGAGTGACGGTGAGTGAAACAGCCATGCATAAAAGACCAGTATGTTCAATGAAGAAAGCTGATAGGAAGAAAGCAGAAAGTAGATTCCTTTGAAATATGGTGTTGGAGGAGAGTGTTACGGATACCGTGGACTGCCCCCCAAAAACAAAACCAGTGGGTTCTAGGTCAAATCAAGCCTGAACTGACCCTAGAAGCTAAAATGGCTAAACTGAGGCTTTTGTACTTCGGTCACATTATGAAAAGACAAGTCACTGGAAAAGATAACAATGCTAGGAAAAGTTGAAGGCAGCAGGAAAAGAGGAAGACCCAACAAGAGATGGATTGACTCTATAAAGGAAACCACAGCCCTCAATTTGCAAGACCTGAGCAAAGCTGTTAAGGAATAGGACTTTTGAAGGACACATGAACACATGAAGCTGCCTTATACTGAATCAGACCCTTGGTCCATCAAAGTCAGAATTGTCTACTCAGACCGGTCGCAGCTCTCCAGGGTTTCAGGCAGGGGTCTTTCACATCACTTACCTGCCTAGTCCCTTTAACTGGAGATGCTGGGGATTGAACCTGGGACCTTCTGCATGCCAAGCAGATGCTCTGTCACTGAGCCACAGCCCTTCCCCATTGATTCATAGGGATACTGATTCATAGGGTCACCATGAGTCGGAAGCGACTTGATGGCACTTAACACACACACATGTTCAAGAGAACAAAGGAGCAGAAAGGGAGACTGGTGGGGCGCCAGGCATGGGAGAAATGCCACAAGGCAGGCGTCTGTCAAAAGCTCTCCAGTGCCTGTACAGATTTCAATGCGCAAACTAGTCCCTGCGCTAAGCAATCCACATCTGAGAGCATTTAAAAAATGGTGTCGCAATGTATGGGACAGTTACTCTAAGATGGTTGTATCAGCAAAGTACAGGGCAGGAGTCATTAACTGAGCTCAACTGAACTGGAATTTTAAAAAATTGTAAGAAAGCAGAAAGAATCGCTTACCTCCTGGCCAAGGGTTCTCCACCAGATTACTCAGAAAGAGAGCCTCTGTCGGGCATGAAGGAAGAATTATGAGTGGAGGGGGGGGCAGATGGGCTTTGTTGAGTCACAGAAAATGAAGTTTCCCTTCCTTTATTTCTCCTTCTGATGGCTTCCCTTTCTCTCCCCAGCCCCCACCGCGTGAGCTCAGAAGAATCTCAGTGGCTACAGCACCCTTCTCTCTGCGGGACTCATTTGCTACCGGATAGCCAGATGGGAAACCACCAAGGAACTCCTGACCTGTTATGCAGAGGCAAGCAATGGCGAACCACCTCTGAACTTCAATGCCACAGAGTCCAATAGCCAAAGAGGCCATTTTCTCCAGGTGAACTGATCTCTGTCAGCCGGAGATCCGTTGTAATAGCAGAGATCTCCTGCCTCTACCTGGAGGTTGGCAATCCTAACAATGTAGTAAGCTGCTTCCCACTGGGGAGAAAAGTGGGGTATAAATGTAACTTATTTTGGAGAGAGACCTGCTATTGGCACTTGGTCACAAGGCCAGTTTATAAGCCGATCAGCTGGGGAAAGCTCCCGACAGACCCCTGTCTGATCTCCATTAACCGGAGAAGACTCAGGCCCAGTTGGAAAGGAAGAGGGAAATGAAGGAGCGGCAAGATGTTATAAAGGGAGAATGAGAAAATAGCATCTCTGACAACTCTCAATCATTAAGGATGCTATTGTGCCACTTGACATAAGGTAAGATGCATGGGGAGATTTTAATTTGCCCGGGGCCATAAAAACCCTTGGGCCGTCCCTGACTCTGAAACCCCGTGGAAGATGCCGGTTCCCGCAGTTCACTCTCCGACCCATTCCAAGCCGCTCTTGCATTTCATGTCCAAAACCCAATGACCTTAATTTCCTCTGACAACCGTCGGACAGTCTGAAAAACTGACATCCACGGATCAAACGGTCACAGCCGTCTTCTTTTTTCCTGGCAGAAAACAGCATCTTCCTTCTCTTCTTAGACACTCTTTGCCTTCATGCAGGGATCAATCGCGCCGGAGAGACCCAAATGGGATGGCTGCATCGGACTGCAAGTAAATGATACAAGTCCCAGAGCGCTCCAAGCGCTGGAAAAGGGCAGTGTTGCCTAGTTATCCAAGGGATAGGGTTGCCAACCTCCAGGTGGGGCCTGGAGTGTCTATCAGTAGGGTTGCCAGCTCCGGGGTGGGAAATACCTGGAGATTTTGGGGGCGGAGCCTGAGGAGGGTGGGGTTTGGAGAGGGGAGGGACCTCGATGCCATAGAGTCAAATCAAAAGAGTTAAATCTCAAGTTAAATCAAAAGAGTTTCTGTCTAGACATTAGGAAGAATTTTCTAACAGTTAGAGCGGTTCCTCAGTGGAACAGGCTTCCTCGGGAGGCAGTGAGGTCTCTTTCCCTGGAGGTTTTTAAGAAGAGGCTAGATGGGCATCTGGCAGCAATGCTGATTCTATGACCTTAGGCAGGTCATGAGAGGAAGGGCATGTTGGCCATCTTCTGGGTAAGGAGTATCGGTCACTGGGGGTGTGGGGGGAAGGCAGTTTGGGATTTCCTGCTTTGTGCAGGGGGTTGGACTAGATGACCCTGGTGATCCATTCTCACTCTATGATTCTTTGAGTCCGATTGCCAAAGTAGTCATTTTCTCCAGAGGAACTGATCTCTGTCGGCTGGAGATAGGGTTGCCAATCTCCAGGAAGTAGCTGGAGATCTCCTGCTATCACAACTGATCTCGAGCCGATAGAGATCTGTTCACCTGGAGAAAATGGCCGCTTTGGCCATTGGACTCTATGGCATTGAAGTCCCTCCCCTCCCCAAACCCCACCCTCCTCAGGCTCCACCCCAAAAATCTCCAGGTATTTCCCAATCCGGAACTGGCAACCCTAGCTGGAGATCAGTTGTAATAGTGGGAGATCGCCAGCCACCACCTGAGGGTGGTGCCTCATCTATTAGGCAATATGGTACGGTGCAAACTGTGTGGTGACTGGGCACACATCTGGAGCATAAATGGGTTGCGTGCCAGTGACGGGCCCACCATGTGCAGCTGGCCTGCAGACTCCCCTCCAGTGATGCCTGAACACTAGATGGCGCTAGCACACAAATGATGTACGCAATACCTTTTCCCCTAACAGTGTCAAACGGTCTCCTTCTGAATTAATGTATGATGCAGGGCAGTCTTTGTGATCCACAAAAGCTTGGCAGCGGTGCCACTAATGGCATTTGCTCACTGTCGGAGATGGGCGAAATTGCCCCCTTTGTGCTATTGAATTCTTGCTCTCCGCTGCCTGGAGAAAAATGGCGCTGTGGGCGATTCTAACCCAGCATTTGATCATCCTTCCAGTCACATCTGGTTCTGCCGTCCCAGCTGTTTCGCACAAGATTGAATAGAGGCACTTCCCCCAGGAACTGATCGCTGACTCCCTCCCCCCGTATTTTATTATATAGAGCTTTGATACAAAAATACTTTTAAAAGCAAGGAAGAATGATACTTTAATTAACAACCTCCTGCTTGCCCCTTTCTCTGCCGCTCCATTTCCAGCAAACATAAAGTCAATTTCTACTAGGGCTACTTTAACTCTCTTTTCTTCCTACAACTACTTGCACACTTGCTATTGACGTCCCTTTACTGCTTTTTCAGCAGTTGCTTTCTGACAGTTTTACAGCAGTTGCAGTGAGTAAGGTAGGGGTGGGGAACATCAGGCCCGGGGGCCGTTTAAGGCCCGCAAAATCATTTGTTCTGGCCCTTTGTGGGTCCTGGCAGATCTCTAGCTCAGAAGGATCTAAGACTGGTGATCCGCCCCCTCCCGCGGACAGGAATAGCCTCTATTCAAGGTGGATGTGAGTTTCGTTTGCCAGAGAAAAGGAACCTTTTTCCCCCCTTGCAGAAGAGTCATTAGCAATGGAGCTGCTAGGACCGCAGAAGAAACTGTGTTAACCCTTTCCCACCCGGGCCGTGGAGAAACGTATTCCCTCTGTACTACAAGAGGGCTGGGGCAGAAGTGGCAACAATGGAGGGGTTAAAGAGGACAGGGCCAGAATGCGCGCACACACGCGCGGGGGTGTGTGTTAATTCTTAGCCAGTGGTTCCTCATTTCATTCCTGCAGGCAGAGGTAGCAGGAGCCAGCTGTAGAATCCAGCCCCTACCATAGAGTAAAACCATAGAGTTTCCAGCAAGTCATAGAGAGGACTACCATCACTTCCAGGTTTTCTTGGAAGCGTCTTTAAGAATTACCTAGGTTGCAGAAATGCTGAACAAATTCTTCACATTGCTCTTCCCAGTGGAAAATATTGGAGACAATGCTTGAACCTGTGTTTTGGCAGAGGGTATCTGAAGAATTTAGTTAAATAGAAGTGACTAGAATGCCATAGGACTGGTTCAGCATGGTGTAGTGGTTAAGAGTGGTGGACTCTAATCTAGAAAATTGGGTTTGATTCCTGCTCCTCCACATAAACGGCAGACTCTAATCTAGTGAACCGGGTTGGTTTCTCCACTTCTCCTCATGAAGCCAGCTGGGTGACCTTGGGCTAGTCACAATTCTCTTAGGGCTCTCTCAGCCCCACCTATCTCACAGGGTGTCCGTTGTGGGGAAGGGAAGGCGACTGTAAGCCAGTTTGAGGCTCCTTAAAATTAGAGAAAATCGGGGTATAAAAACCAACCTCCTTCTTCAGAAGCTAAAAATTTAACTGTTCAATGGGTCCATCTAGCACAGTTCTTGGAGAACTCACATGGAATACTGTCATCTGATGGCATCTCCCCATGTCCCTGCCCCCACCCCCCACAATCTGGATCCTCCCGCTAACCAGACAGCAGCATGAGCTATACCAAGTTGCAAACACGTGACAGGAAGTGACATGATGCCCCAGTCATGTGACATTCATGTGACAGGAAGGGGAGATACCCTGCCTGAGATCAAAAGGAATCTTGGCCAGAGAGTGACCTCACCTCACTGTCCGAGTGTTCTTTTCAGTGTGCCTGCAACAAAGCAGGTCTTCTCATGAAAACGGCGGCTCTACGGGGGCTAACAATCCCGCTGAGAGCCCTCCTGACTTATGGGGTGGAAGAACGACGGCAGCGTTCTGTTTGTGTCCTTGCTTTCTTTTTCTTTTCTTTTCCCCATTAACCATCCTTACCCGTGCGCGCTGTTTAGCTATTCTGAACTTGCAAACAATGCGGATCGGATCATTAAGATGGAGGCGATTAAAAATTTATCAGCTCTGCTTTGCTGACGCAGGCGTGTTTGAAATTCCCCGGTTCTTGGGTCTTGTTTCCGAGGAGATTAAAAGGTGTCTTGAAAAGCCAGAATGTCTCCTTTGCCTCCCGTTTCTCTTTCAAGGCCTCTTCCTCGGCGTTCGCTCCCGTGTTTGACGCCAACTCCAGGCCCGTCTCTCAGTTCTCGATATGTTTGTATCCCTTTGATTCCCTGCTTCTTCATCTCTGTTTGCCGGGCAGCTGCGCCGTCGCGCAGCCGACACTCGCTCGCCTTTTAAGCGATGGTAGTGTCTCGCCTTTCTTTCCGAGGTTCTTTCCTCTTCTTCCTCTCTCCCTTCGTTGCATCTCTGGTGCCAAGGCATGCAAATGTGGATCGTTCTGTGTGGCAAAGTTGGCAGAAAGTTCCATGGTCTCTGTAGATGGGCAATGGACGGAAGCCATGGTGGACCTCCTCGAAAGGGTCACCACGTGGGTAATCCAAAGAGACCTCTGATTCCCAAAGCCCATCTTGGATCAGGTATCAGGATCCAGACCACAGGTGTTCCTAGCATGAAGCGGCCATATTGGACACCTTTGTCAATTCAGATCGCCACATATATTCATTCATTTATATCCTGTTTTTCTCCCCTTCTTCTATCTTCACAACAACCCTATGTGATTGTTAGGCTAGGTCACAGAGAGTAAACTGTAGTACTGCAGTCAAAAGCTCTGCTCATGACCTGGAGTCGGCAATCCTTTACAGGGCTACACTTGCTCACCTATGGAATACACTCCTGTCAGATGTTCACCTTCCACCTGACCTTTTCTCATGTTTCTAAGGAAGAAGAAGAGTTGGTTTTTATATGCCGACTTTCTCTACCTTTTTTTTAAGGAGAATCAAACCGGCTTACAATCTTCTTCCCTTCATCTCCCCACAGCAGACACCTTGTGAGGAAGGTGGGGCTGAGAGAGTTCAGAGAGAACCGTGACTAGCCCAAGGTCACCCAGCAGGCTTCATGAGGAGGAGGAGGAAACCAACCCGGTTCACCAGATTAGAATCCACTGCTGTGGAGGGGTGGGGAATCAAGCCCGGTTCTCCAGAGTCCACTGCTCCTAACCACTACACCATGCTTTCTCTCACTCACGAAAGGGTATCCCAAAGTAAAACAGAGTCTTTAAGGTGTCACATGACTTTGCAACATAGCCATTCCTCGGAATTATCACCGAAAATGGAGCCTCACGGGCTTGATTTGTGCAAAGAAGAAATGAGATTGAGACGGAGATTATTATTTTTTAAGGTCAAAAGAGCAGCAACAGTTAGGGGAAGGGCCGTGGCTCGGTGGTAGAGCATCTGCTTGGCATGCAGAAGGTCCCAGGTTCAATCCTCGGCATCTCCAGTTAAAGGGACTAGCCAGGTAGGTGATGTGAAAGACCCCTGCCTGAGACCCTGGAGCGCCGCTGCCGGTCTGAGTGGACAATTCTGACTTCGATGGACCGAGGGTCCGATTCAGCAGAAGGCAGCTTCATGTGTTCAACAGTTGACCCTTAAGGCCCTGGCTTTATCGAGCGGCCCTCTTTCCATATGGCCCTCGATCACAGCCCTTCGTTTGGCCGGCAGGGGGAGCCCTCTCCTCAACCAGCCGCCAGAAGTCACATTTTTCTTTTCCCTTTTTTAATTTTCAAGGCAGACTCTCTCCTTGTGCATTCCCTACAGGATTCCATAATGGGGAATCGTTAGATTCCAAATTAAAATATCCTCAAAGAGGGCCACGAGGCGAAGAAGATTGGCCTCCGACCTCCTCGGGAAAAGCACGTTCGCGCTTCATAATTAGCCACATTCGCGCAAAGACAAAAAGTTCCCCAGGTTTTAAAGGGAGGCTTCACGCAGCCGCTGTGCCCAGAAGAGGGGCTGGTTGGCACCCTGGGGACCAAAAATCTGTGATCCCTCCCCTCATCTTCTTTGAGAACCATCATATTCCTAAACACAGAAAATAGACTGCGGGGCAGTGGTCACCTTCCCCCCTGCCCATTCCCTCCACTTTGGGGGTCCTCTTCTGCTTCTCCCCGTTGCGCTTCATAAGAATGTGACCATAAAGGACAACTCCTACCCCGGCCTGCAGAGGGCGGAGAAGAGGACTTTTGGGGTCTCCTGCCTGGCACTTGCCAACGGGAAAAAAAGCACAGCTGCTCTCCCCATAAGAAAGAAGGAAGGGGTTTTTTCAGGCCTAGGGGCCTTGCCAACTCTTTGTTGGGAAATTCCTGGGGGGTGGAGCCTGCAGAGGGGGGTATGGGGAGGGGGGACCTCAGCGAAGTATAATACCATAGAAGCCACCCTGCAAAGTTGCCATTTCCTCCAGGGAAAGGGAGGGTCTGTGGCTCAGTGGTAGAGGATCTGCTTGGCGTGCAGAAGGTCCCAGGATCAATCCCCGGCACCTCCAGTTAGAAGAAGAAGAGTTGGTTTTTATATGCTGACTTTCTCCACCACTTAAGAAAGAATCACCTCTTACAATCACCTCCCCTTCCCACAACAGACACTCTGTGAGGTAGGTGGGGCTGAGAGAGTATGACTAGCCCAAGATCACCCAGCTGGCTTCATGTGTAGGAGTGGGGAACAAATCCAGTTCATCAGATTAGCCTCTGCCACTCATGTGGAGGAGTGGGGAATCAAACCCGGTTCTCCAGATCAGAGTCCACCGCTCCAAACCACCAGTCTTAACCACTACACCATGCTGGCTCTCAGTTAGAGGGACTAGGCAAGTAGGTGATGTGAAAGACCCCTGCCTGAGACCCTGGAGAGCTGCTGCCGGTCTGAATAGACAATACCGACTTTGATGGACCTAGGGTCTGATTCAATATACGGCAGCTTCATGTGTTCATGTGGGATCTCTGTCGTCTGGAAATCAGTAGTAATTCCTGTATGTCTCCAGGCACCACCTGGAAGCTGGCAACCCTACAATCTACTCCCACTTCACACAACAGAGCCATTTTCTTTCTGGTTTCCATATATTGTCATCAGCCTTTCAGTTTAGCCCATTTTTATTGCTGGGGTTCACACCGTTTGTGCCTTTTTCAGGATCTTTACCCCAAATGTCCTGCCTGTTTCGGAATGCACTTGGTTATTTTGGCGCCATCTTCACGCCCTTTGCGGGCCACCGATGCAAAATCAAGCATACATTTTAGTGGCGTTATTTCTAATCGACTTCTTTTAGAATAGTCAGAAAAAGACACAATCGGTATTTCACCCGGACTAGGGAGAACCCGTAGCAGAACCTGGAACTTCGGAGACAAAACAGAATTTTTATGAAATTCATCAGCATTCCTTTAGTAAACACATATCCCTTCCGCAGGGCCTACATTTAACAACACCAACAACGTTTAAAATAAGGGGTGAGCGGAACCAGTCACCGCCGAGCATTTTCCGCACAAATGAGGGACAAGGTGACCCCTGAACGTTTCCTGTAATCTGTCTGCTATTTAGCTTTTTATCTTGAGCAAATTGAATCACGCAATGTGATTTTCCCACACAATATATGCATTTTGCAAAAGCATGTGCATAAATAAACCACCGCTACTTACTATCGGTATATTAAAGGCATAAAATGGTAGAGATTCATCATATAAATACCGTTGGGTTGGCTCCTGACTCCTCTTCCTGTAGAACAAATTACGATTCCACTCCCATGGGGTGGGCTTTCTGTGGAATCCCACTGTGTGGCCCCATGTTGATCATTGCACCCCCCTGCAAGTTCACTGTCAAGCGCGCCCAGACTTTATTTTGGGGTGTAGAAGTGCTAGTGGGAGGACTACAGGGGGCTACAGCTCAAAGGTAGAGTATCTGCTGAGGATGCAGAAGGTTCCAGGTTCAATTTTGGGCATCTCCAGTCGAAAGGATCAGGTGGTAGGTGATGTGAAAGAACTAGGGTTGCCAGGTCCCTCTTCATACAACTGAACCACATTTTGGGTTGCCAACTCTGACTTCGAAAATACTGGGAAATTTGAGGGTGGAGCCTGGGAGGATGGGGTTTGGGAGGGGAGGGACCTTGGTTAGGGTTGCCAGGTCCCTCTTCGCCACCAGTGGGAGGTTTTTGGCGCAGAGCCTAAGGAAGGCGGGGTTTGGGGAGGGGAGGGACTTCAATGCCATAGAGTCCAATGGCCAAAGTGGCCATTTTCTCCAGGTGAACTGATCTCTATCGGCTGGAGATCAGTTGTAATAGCAGGACATCTCCTGCTACTACCTGGAGGTTGGCAACCCTAGAAAGAACTCCGTCTGAGTTTGCAGCTGATTTATGGTGACCTAGGGTTGCCAGCTCCAGGTTGGGAAATACATGGAGATTTTGGGGGCGGAGCCTGAGGAGGGTGGGGTTGGGGGAGGGGAAAGACTTCAATGCCACAGAGTCCAATTGCCAAAGCGGCCATATTCTCCAGGTGAACTGATCTCTATCAGCTGGAGATGAGCTGTAATAGTGGGAGATCTCCAGATACTACCTAGAGGTTGGCAACCCTATGGCGACCCCATAAAGTTTTCCAGGCACAATCGAGGTGGTTTGCCATCGCCTACCTCTGCATAGCAACCCTGGGCCTGCTTTGGTGGTCTCCCATCCAAGTACCAACCAGGGCCGACCCTGCTTAGCTTCTGAGATCTGGCGAGGGGAGGGGCTGTGGGTGGCTCAGTGGCAGAGCCTCTGCTTGGCAAGCAGACGGTCCCAGGTTCTATCCCAGGCATCTCCAGTTAAAGGGACTAGGCAAGTAGGTGATGTGAAAGACCTCTGCCTCAGACCCTGGAGAGCCGCTGCCGGTCTGAGAAGACAAGACTGACTTTGCTGGACCAAGGGTCTGATTCAGTGTAAGGCAGCTTCATGTGCTCATGAGATCAGGCTAGCCTGGGCCATCCAGGTCAGGGCGAAGAGAGCATTACAATTCGAAAAGAAACCCACAAGCATGTAAAGGTTCCCCGAGCGCTCCCTCTCTCCCACCCCACTCCAGCTTCCCCCTCCATATCACTTTAGTCTTGCCTGACATGAGAGTCTCGGCAACAGAAACGCACTCTGGGGCTTTCTGCGCTGCGGGTTGTGTCGGGAGGAGGAAAGAAAAGAAAACAGCAAAGATGTCCGAGCCAGACGGATTTGCGTGCCAAGGAGACGAGCGGTGCCAGTTCGGGCTTTAGGGATGACACTGAACTTCTCATCTCTGCTTGTGTGACCCAGACTGCCCCAATTCTGCCTTGCGCAAATCGGACCTCTGGTGTTTTATTGCCACACTGTTTTCTGTTCCCTCGTCCGAAAGCGTTCCCATAACATGCACGCCTTCCCAGCTTTTGCTGCCTCAATTGGCATAGTACGTTACATGTTGTATTTTATATAGGAAGAAGTCCGTCAGACACTGCTGAGAACATCGGTAGGTCAATAATTTTAAAGGGTAGTATATATTGTTTGCAAAGAGTGCAAACAACTTTTTTATACTATTTGTGGATAGAGCTTAATACTAAGGGTTTTAGTGGTAAGTTGTGAAGAACTGCTGATCTATGACTGTTTTTAATAAACATTGATTGATTGATTGATTGATTGATTGATTGATTGATATAGGAAGTAGTGAGCTGTGGCTCACAAAAGCTCAGACCCTGCCAGAAATTTTGTTAGACTTTAAGGTGCTACTGGACTTTGCCCTTTTCTACTTATATAGGAATGATATCAGTGCCGGATTTAGGTTTGATGAGGCCCTAAGCTATTGAAGGTAATGGGGCCCTTTATATGTCCAGCTATCCTTTGTCAACAACAAATTGTCGCTGTTTTTTTGTGTTGAATATATGCTATACGGTAATTTATGCACCTAATAGGTATCTAAAGCCATTTGCACATAACAAAATATGTATTTTATCAGGCTAGCAAGTGGGGCCCATTACTTACATCATAGGAGCCTACACAACACAAAACACTGTTGCTGTATGTAGGTTTTATTTTATTTGTTTTTTATCTTATATTTTGGAAATGTACATCCAGTTTTTTTTCCTTTAAATTTTTTTGGGGGCCCCAAGAGAGTGCGGCCCTAAGCTATAGCTTGTTTAGCTTATACGTAAATCCGGCACTGAATGATATACATTGTACATGATCGCCGACGGATCTTTGAGTACTGGGTTTTGACTGCCCTTTCCACCACCTTTGGGTTGGTTCCCTTTTGGAACCAACTGGTTCAAAATATTGTCGTAGGCTTTCACGGTCAGAGTTCATTGGTTCTTGTAGGTTTTCCGGGCTGTGTAACCGTGGTCTTGGTATTTTCTTTCCTGACGTTTCGCCAGCAGCTGTGGCAGGCATCTTCAGAGGAGTAACACTGAAATGAACCAGTAACACTGGTTCATTTGGACTCCAAAAAAATCTTCATACAACTGAACCACATTTCGGGTTGCCAACTCTGGCTTTGAAAATACTGGGAAATTTGATGGTGGAGCCTGGGATGGGGTTTGGGAGGGGAGGGACCTTGGTTAGGGTTGTCAGGTCCCTCTTCGCCACTAGTGGGAGGTTTTTGGTGCAGAGCCTGAGGAGGGCGGGGTTTGGGGAGGGGAGGGACTTCAATGACATAGAGTCCAATGGCCAAAGCAACCTTTTTCCTCTAGGTGAACTGATCTCTATTGGCTGGAGATCAGTTGTAATAGCAGGAGATCTCCAGCTGGTACCTGGAGGTTGGCAACCCTAACCTTGGTAGGTGTAATGCCTTCCATGCAGTCCATCTTCTGGGAGCCAGCATGGTGTAACGGTTAAGAGTGACAGACTCTCATCTGGAGAACTGGGTTCAATTCCCCACTCCTACACATGAAGCCTGCTGGGTGAGCTTGGGCTAGTCACAGTTTCTCAGCCACCTACCTCACAAGATGTCTGTTGGGGGTGGGGGAATGGAAAGCGATTGTACACTGCTTTGAGACTCCTTAAAGGACAAAGGTAGAGAAAAGCCGGGTATAAAAACCAACCTTCTTCTTCAAAGCATCCATTTTCTCCAGGAGCAGTGGAATAAATGTTTTAAATAAACAGATAATGAACGAATGAATGATGTAGTATGCAGATCAGTTGTAATTCCAGGAGATATCCAGTCTCTAGCTGGCGATTGGCACCCTTTGATTGATTCTCTGCAGTGTTTTAGCAATCCATTTCTGTTTTTTAACGCAATGGAAAAGGCTGGCAGGAGAAGTGGAATAAATGTTTTAAATAAACAAATAATGAATGAATGAATGAATGAATGAATGAATGAATGAATGAATGAATGAATGAATGATGTAGTCTGGAGATCAGTTGTAATTCTAGATCTCCAGCCCCCACCTGGCGATTGGCAACCGCCGATTGCCTCTCTGCAGTGTTTTAGCAAAGCACTTGTGTATCTAGCTAGCACATAGGGGAGATGAAACAGCCGCTCAGCCCCGGGACCAACTGCATGCCAGAGGGCTGTCTTCCCTTTAAGCCAACCTGCAATTGCACTGCAGGGGTGTGTATTGTGCGTGTGCACGCGTGTGTGTTTTAATGCAATGGAAAAGGTTGGCAGTAACTGGGTCACAGGAGCCGCGGGAAGTCAGGCCCGGCTGGAGACGAGGGCCACGTGCTTCCTGATGGGTTGCGTCTCCGCTTCCCCGCCAGTGACCTTGGCTGGCAGATCGATGGGAAGTCGGCTGCCGCTTCTTCTCGTGGCCGGCTCTATTGGGAAGAGGGTTGCCAACCTCCAGGTACTAGCTGGAGATCTCCCGCTATTACAACTGATCTCCAGCCGGTGGGGAGGGGAAGGGAAGGAGATTGTAAGCTGGTTTGAGTCTCCCTTAAATGGTAGAGAAAATCGGTATATAAAAACCAACTCTTCTTCTTCTTCTTCTTCTTCTTCTTCTTCTTCTTCTTCTTCTTCTTCTTCTTCTTCTTCTTCTTCTTCTTCTTCTAGACTGTTGCTCTCTTCTGCTGCTACAGACAGCCTAACATGCCTACCCATTGTGATCTATTAATGGGTGGGTTACACAAGCCCTTCCTGCTTGCTGATTCTAAGGACGCTTCCAAAATTCTCTCTGTCCAATTTCCATGTGGATTTGGAAGTTCTGAATGCCCTGGTCAGAATACAGAATACAGTACCTTTATTGGCATTTACAGTAAACAAACAGGTAAAGCAGCTAGATATGGATCTAAAAAAGGAATGAATACACAGTTCATCAGTAAATTTTATAATAAACAATTAAATGAGGGTCTTGTCTCCAAAGGGAGACCAATTCATTAGAAATTGCCCTCTTTTATCTCTCCTGCGTAAGCTGCACTGATAAAACTAAGGGTTTATTTTATTTATTTATTTATTTATTTACTTGTTCCCCTGTTGGTTAATAGACAGAAAGTCTCAGATTCTTTTAACGTTTCCTATTTATTGAACAGCCCTGACCTGGATGGCCCAAGCTAGCCTGATCTCGTCAGATCTCAGAAGCTAAGCAGGGTCAGCCCTGGTTAGTATTTGGATGGGAGACCACCAAGGAAGTCCAGGGTTGCTGTGCAGAGGAAGGCACTGCCAAACCACCTCTGTCAGTCTCATGCCATGAAAACCCCAAAAGGGGGTCGCCATAAGTCGGCTGCGACTTGACGGCACTTTACATACACACATTTATTGAACAATCGTTCGCCCCATACATTGGAGACGGTGGCACAGTTCTTACAGTTTGTTTTAAAAGCCCACCAAACAGTTTATCAGATGGCAGTATCAACAAACAGCGCTATTCGATGTAACTATGCTGTAAAGGGCTCTTTTTAAATATCTCCATTCCTTTTGTACCCTTCTGTATTATGTTTTTATGCCAATAAAGCAAGGGTGGGGAACCTTTTTTCCGCCAAGGGCCGTTTGGATATTTAGAACATAATTCGCGGGCCATACAAAATTATCAACTTAAAAATTAGTTTCTTGGGCGGTCCTAGCAGCTCCATAGCTAACGACTCTTCTGCAAGGGGGAAAATGTTCCTTTTCTCGGCAAAAACTCACATCTGCCGAATAGAGGCTATTCCTCTCCGAGGGAGGGGGTGGATCACCAGTCTTAGATCCTTCTGAGCTAGAGATCTGCCAGGAGCCACGAAGGGCCAGACCAAATGATTTCGCGAGCCTTAAGCGTCCCCCATGCCTGACGTTCCCCATCCCTGCAATAAAGGAATGATGATGATATTTATTTGTTCAATTTATAACCCACCCTTCCCAGCCAAGACCAGGCTCAGGCCAGGGAACATCATCAACATATCAAACATTAACAATAAAAGTAATAATTATAAAATTAAACATTTAAACCCAATTAAAAACCCTCAAAAACTCCAGGTGGGGCTTAATTTGACCCATAGTGCCCGGAATAAGCAGTAGGTTGCCCCCCCCCCCCAATAATGAGAATAACATAGAACAACGGGGGGGGGGGAATAGGGAGGCCAGCTGAGAACTCCCCTTTCTCTTGTAATGTCCTGCAGACAAGAAAGCTGACACCTTCTCATCCCTCCCAGAAAGGAGGGGAAAAAAGGATTAATCCTCCATCAAATATGGGTTACGAAGAAACGATCAAGCCGCTTAGACAGCAGGCAAATATCCAGCCCCAAGTTATTCTTTGCATTGAAGGGGGGGGGGACCATAACTATTTAAACACACCCTTGCGTGCTTAAATACCTGTTCCAAATGTGAATCGATGTTAATTTCGGCATGCAACTGAGAAGATTTACGCTGGGCGGCTGCGTGCTGGGGGTACATTATGCAGACGAATCAATTGCAGACGTGTTCGTCGCAGTCCTCTTTTAGTTCTAGGTTTATACGGAATTGTTTCGCAAGGAACGGGTGTCGAGCAAGTCTGCCAGCCCCAGGCACGCATGAACACATGGAGCTGCCTTATATTGAATCAGACCCTGGGTCCATCAAAGTCAGTATTGTCTTCTCAGATCGGCAGTGACTCTCCAGGGTCTCAAGGTAGAGGTCTTTCATAGAATCATAGAGTTGGAAGGGACCACCAGGGTCATCTAGTCCAACCCCCTGCACAGTACAGGAACTCACAACTACCTCCCCCACACACACCCAGTGACCCCTACTCCATGCCCAGAAGATGGCCAAGATGCTCTCCTTCTCATGATCTGCCTAAGGTCATAGAATCAGCAGTGCTGACAGATGACCATCTAGCCTCTGCTTAAAACCCTCCAGGGAAGGAGAGCTCACCACCTCCCGAGGAAGCCTGTTCCACTGAGGAACCGCACTAACTGTCAGAAAATTCTTCCTAATGTCTAGAAGGAAACTCTTTTGGTTTAATTTCAACCCGTGGGTTCTGGTCCGACCTTCCGGGGCAACATAAAACAACCCGGCACCATCCTCTACATGACAGCCCTTCAAGTACTTGAAGATGGTTATCATATCCCCTTTCATAACATCTTTAACTGGAGATGCTGGGGATTGAACCGGGGACCTTCTGAACGCCAAGCAGATGCTCTGCCACTGAGCCACAGCCCCTCCCCTCAGGCGGTTATGAATCCCCTGTGGAGGTTGGGTGAGCTAATCCTACCGTCCCACCCCATGATCTTCATCTGCGCATGCCATAGGGTTGCCAGCCTCCAGCCATCGTCAGTGAGAATGTGCATCCCCCAACGCCTGCCAGCATCCCCACAAGCTCTGCCAAGGCAGCCAGAGAAGCAGACGGAGCATGGCACTTGCTGGGTTTTGATGTGTCTCACCGTTGGTTCCTCTCCCGTGGCGTTCCTTGAGCGCTCCTCCTCGGCTCCCCACCCGCCTGTCTGCTGCGGGATCGACAACAAAGCGAGTATCAAAATAGCAGATTACAAAGAGGCAAATTAATGAGGGGGGGAATCACTCCGACAGGCGCTTGGCACAGCTCTGCGTGTGGAATTCCCAGGTACGACAAGAGTCTCAATGTGACTCCCCATAGGGCAGACTTTCTAAAGTTCACATCATCTCTCCACTCCTACACATGAGCAGCAGACTCTAATCTGGAGAACTGGGTTTGATTCCCCACTCTTCCACATGAGCGGTAGACTCTAATCTGGAGAACAGGGTTTGATTCCCCACTCCTCCACATGAGCGGTAGACTCTAATCTGGTGAAACGGGTTGGTTTTCCCCACTCCTACCCATGAGCAGCAGACTCTAATCTGGAGAACCGGATTTGATTCCCCACTCCCTTACATGAAGCCTGCTGGGTGACCTTGGGCTAGTCACACTTCTCTTATAGCTCTCTCAGCCCCACTTACCTCACAAGGTGTCTGCTGTGGGGAGAGGAAAGGAAGGCGATTGTAAGCCAGTTTGATTCTCCTTAAAAGGTAGAGACAATCGGCATATAAAAGCCAACTCTGCTTCTTCTTTAAAAATGGTATTCGTTTCAATCGCCATTCTTCAGGATTCAACTCCTTTCTCAGGGTTAGGGATGAGACTGAAATTGACGAGTCCGCCGATTCAATTCCAACAGCCCCCCCTCTTCAGATTTGTTTGAAACAAACCCATTACTCTGTATATTGTGACTGTCTTCCAACATGAAATGCAAGACTGAACGTGTAGCATTGGACATGTGACCCTGCCTTCAACTGAATCAGACCACCGGTCTATCAAGGTCAGCCTTGTCTTTTCTGGCTGGCAGTGGCTCTCCAGGGTCTCAGGCAGAGGTCTTTCGCATCACATCCTCTCTTGCCTGATCCTTTGAACTGGAGAGGCTGGGGGTTGAACCAAGGACCTTCGGCATGCAAAGCAGATGCTCTGCTATTGAGACACAGCACCAGCCCATGTCCAGGAGGTCTCCCATCCAGGGCATGATCAGACCCAGGAAGAAGAAGAAGAAGAAGAAGAAGAAGAAGAAGAAGAAGAAGAAGAAGAAGAAGAAGAAGAAGAAGAAGTTTTTATATGCCAATTTTCTCTACCTTTTAAGGAGAATCAAACCAGCTGCTAGATGGACCTATTGAACAGTCAAATGCTTAGCTTATGAAGATTTCTACCCTGAGAAAGAAATTTCTACCCCGAAGAAGAAATTTCTACCCTGAAGAAGAAGAAATCTACCCTGGTTTTCTCTATCTTTAAGGAGAATCAAACCTGCTTACAATCGCCTTCCCTTCCTCTCCCCACAACAGACACCTTGTGAGGAAGGTGGAGCCGAGAGAGTTCGGAGATAACTGTGACTGGCCCAAGGTCACCCAGAAGCCATTTTCTCCAGGGGAACTGATCCCTGTCTCCTGGAGATCAGTTGTAATCCTGGGAGATCTCCAGCCACCACTGTGGTTGCTATGCAGAGGAAGGCAATGGTAAACCACGTCTGCTCATATCTTGCCCAGAATGCCCCACAGAAAGGGTCTATTGCGACTATGAGTCTATTGCGACTTGATGGACGTTCATCTTCATGCCTGTTCATCTTCATGACTGTTCAATGGGTCAATCTAGCAGCCTCACCTACCTCAGTCACAAGGTATCTGTTATGGGGAGAGGAAGGGAAGGAGATTGTAAGCCAGTGTGGTGTAGTGGTTAAAAGCTGTGGTTTGGAGTGGTGGACTCTGATCTGGAGAACTGGGTTTGATTCCCCACTCTTCCACATGAGCGGCAGAGGCTAATCTGGTGAACTGGGTTTGTTTCCCCACTCCTCCACATGAAGCCAGCTGGGTGACCTTGGGCTAGTCACACACTCTCAACCCCACCTACCTCACAGGGTGTCTGTTGTGGGGAAGGGAAGGGAGGGTGATTGTTCGATTCTTCCTTAAGTGGTAGAGGAAGTCAGCATATAAAAACCAACTCTTCTTTTTTCTTCTTCTCCTCCTCCTCCTCTTCTTCTTCCTCCTCCTCCTCCTCCTCTTCTTCTTCTTGTTCTGGAATGGGGATGTAGCTGGAGACAGTATGAAGAATAGGACCTCTCTGCAAACAGCAGGGCCCCAGCAAATTCCCATATGCTCGTGTTTTGAATCTACAGCTTACTTAGCATAATGACAAATCCATTCCTGGCTCACACAGCTGCAAAGAGTGCCTCACCCGGGCAGCCCCCGTGTGTTTGCTTAACATCTGCCCACAACATGATTGCCTGTGTTAATAGTTCCCATTAAGAGATGCTGTTCAGTCAGATGCCGCAAGCAAACCCCCCTAAGAGGCATGCTGAAGGGCTCCGGCCTCTTCCCCTTTGGCTTCCTGTGCCCCCTGCAAGGCAGGCGGTGTCTCCCCCGTCCAAGGGTGCACTCAGGTGAGAAGAACATAAGAACAGCCCTGCTGGATCAGACCAAGGCCCATCTAGTCCAGTGGTCCATTCACACAGTGGCCAACCAGGTGCCTCTAGGAAGCCCACAAGCAAGACGACTGAAGCACCATCCTGCCTATGTTCCACAGCACCTAATATATTTGGCATGCTCCTCTGATCCTGGAGAGAATAGGTATGCTTCATGGCTAGCATTCATCTTGACTAGTAGCCATGGATAGCCATTTCCTCCACACAGACCAAGGCCCATCAAGTCCAGCAGTCTGTTCACACAGTGGCCAACCAGGTGCCTCTAGGAAGCCCACGAACAAGAGGACTGCAGCAGCACTAACCTGCCTGTGTTCCACAGCACCTAACATAATAGGCCTGTTCCTCTGATTCTGGAGAGAATAGGTATGCATCATGGCTAGTAGCCATTTGGACTAGAAGCCACGGATAGCCCTCTCCTCCATGAACATGTCCACTCCCCTGTGAAAGCCCTCCAAGCTGGCAGCCATCACCACATCCTGGGGCAGGGAGTTCCACAATTTCACTCCACATTGTATGAAGAAATACTTCCTTTTATCTGTTTCGAATCTCTCACCCTCCAGCTTCAGCAGATGACCCCGCATTCTGGTATTACGAGAGGGGGAGAAAAGCTTCTCCTGTCCACGCTCTCCATATTATGCCTAATTTTATAGACCTCTATCATGTCACCCCTTAACCGCCTTCTTTCCAAGCTAAACAGCCCCCGAAGCGTTTGAACCGCTCCTCATAGGGCAGTTGCTCCAGCCCCCTAATCGTTTTGGCTGCTCTTTTCCACAGGATCCTGGGGGCTCAGAGGAAGCCGCCCCGCCCCTCTTTTTAGAGGCACTGTTAATGGAGCCGCCCGAGGATTGATGCCAGCAACTAATTTAGTGGAAAGGCCCCCCACTAGGCTACATTGGCAGGTTTGCCACTAAAAGCCCGACTTCGCGAGTCAGAATAAAAAAAAAGGCAGAGAGAAAAGCCAGACCCTTGTCCTGCGCGGAGCTTCAACAAGGGAGTCCGGAGGTCCGAGAACAGCCGCGGCAAAGAGTGGGGCCGTTTGTGCCGTCCCTGGTGGAAGGACCAAACAGGGAGCATTCTGGGATCTGAAGCATGCATGCGCCCAGGACAGAGGACAGGTGAGTTGTGGCTTTGCGTGGTGTGGCGAACTTTGCGCCGGTTTTGATGCATGGTTATTTCCATCCCTGGCATGGCTTATGGGGACACCCCTGCCTCAAGGCGTGAGTGGGGTTTCTGGTTCCTTATTCTAGCTTGTGATTGGGCACGGCGGTCACATGGTACGATGATGTGCCGTGCTTGGCCTTACAGTTTTCCAGCGTAGGGAAGACAATTTGCAACGAAAATCTAGTTTTGGCGAAAGCAAACGTCTCATCTTGCTAGAACAGACCGAGGGTCATCTTGGCAAGTCGAAGGTGATTTTGTTTCTGAGTGTTTACAGGGTGCTAAGACCCCGGGCTAAAGGGCAATAGCTTTCCCCTGATGCTTGTTCCCAATGCCTGACGTTCAGAGGTACGCTGGCTCTGAACATGGAGATTCCGTTTTGTTATCAGGGCTAAGAACCGTTGAGAGATTTCTCCATGCGTGTGTCCAAACCTTTTTTTTAAAGCCATCTAAAACAAGGGGCTAGTGTCTTGTGGCAGTGAGTTCCAGAGGTTAATTCTTTTCTGTGTGCAGAAATGCTTTCTTTTGTGTCTGGGACATTGCTTAGAACTGCATTCCAGCCAAGAAGCGTAGAAGAAGAAGAAGAAGAAGAAGAAGAAGAAGAAGAAGAAGAAGAAGAAGAAGAAGAAGAAGAAGAAGAAGAAGAGAGGAGGAGGAGGAGGAGGAGGAGGAGGAGGAGGAGGAGGAGGAGGAGGAGGAGGAGGAGGAGGAGGAGGAGGAGGAGGAGTTGGTTTTTATATGCCAACTTTCTCTACCACTTAAGGGAGACTCAGCCCAGCTTACAATCACCTTCCCTTCCCCACAACTGACACCCTGTGAGGTAGGTGGGGCTGAGAGAGCTCTTAATAGAACTGTAACTTGCCCAAGGTCACCCAGCTGGCTTCTTGTGTAGGGGTGGGTAAACAAATCCAGTTCACTAGATTAGCCTCCGCCGCTCATGTGGAGGAGTGGAGCATCAAACCCGATTCTCCAGATCAGAGTCCACCGCTCCAAACCACCACTCTGAACCACTACACCACGCTGCCTCTAGCAAGATTTCCTCTGTTGCCACCACACAGGTAAGTGGAGATGATGGGAGTGAGAGAGCACGGTGGGAGGGGGTTAAGTTTTCAAACTCAATGTGAGCATTATTGGTTGTATTTATGACAGACAATCGAGAATCCATCCAGAGAAGTCCTGGGCAGCCTGCTAGTGGCTAGGGGTGTTTCCCAACTGCCTCCCAGATGTTGGAATTCCAGAATACCTAGTCAGAGGGAGGCAGTGTGGTGTAGTGGTTAAGAGCAGTGGTTTGGAGCAGTGGAGTCTGATCTGGAAAACCGGGTTTGATTCCCTGCTCCTCCACATGAGCGGTGGTCCGCGGAGGCTAATCTGGTGAACTAGATTTTCTTTCCCCACTCCTACACATGAAGCCAGCTGGGTGACCTTGGGCTAGTCACAGCTCTCTTTGAGCTCTCTCAGTCCCACCTACCTCGCAGGGTGTCTGTTGTGGGGAGAGGAATGGAAGGTGATTGTAAGCCGGTTTGAGTCTCCCTTAAATGGTAGAGAAAGGCATATAAAAACCAACTCTTCTTCTTCTTCTTCTTCTTTCCCTCTCTCTACATTTGTGGTACACACATGCAAACTGGTAACAACCGGCAATCGTCTTGTGATGGTATGTGACGATTGCGTTGAGATTCTTGTCGCACGCCGGAGCATGTGCGCGTGTCGCTAAAGCACCATGTGAAAAGAATTGTGATGCGATCGCCAGATATGATATCAAGAGTGCTGATTTTCCGTGTTTTACCAATGAGCTCTTGTTTCTCAGTAACAAGCAGGTGTGGGAGGGGAGGAGAAGAAATGCAAATGAACAACACGCTCCTTCATTCCACAATTAATTTGAGACATTCTCTAGTTAAGCTGAAATGGAGAAGGAAGAGCATGGAGAAACTGCAGAATGGGGAAAGAAATAGCCCAGACTAGCCCAATCTCAGAAGAAGAAGAGTTGTTTTTTATATGCCGACTTTCTCTACCACTTAAGGAGGAATCAAACCGGCTTACAATCACTTTCCCTTCCCCTCCCCACTACAGACACCCTGTGAGGTAGGTGGGGAGAGCTCTTAATAGAACTGTGACTAGCCCAAGGTCACCCAGCTGGCTTCGTGTGGAGTGGGGAAACCAACCCGGTTCACCAGATTAGCATCTGCTCTCATGTGAAGGAGTGGGGATTTGAACCTGGTTCTCCAGATCAGAGTCCACCGCTCCAAACCACTGCTCTTAACCACCACACCACACTTGCTCAGCAGCTCTGGGAAGCTAAGCAGGGCCAGCTCTGCTTAGTACTTGGATGGGAGACCACCAAAGGTTGCTACGCAGAGGCAGGCAATGGCAAACTGAATGGCTGTTGCTTTGAAAATCCCATGGTTGTGGGGTCGCCATGAGTCACTCGAGACATGACGGCACACAATTGTTATTATATGGAAAGTTTTGGCGTGGGTTCCAGGGTTTAGAAGGCTGACAGCAAACTGACCTCTGTTGAGTTACCCTACATCATAGAATCATAGAGTTGGAAGGTACCACCAGGGTCATCTAGTCCAACCCCCTGCATAATGCAGGAAATTCCAAACTATCTCCCCCCACACACCCCAGTGACCCCTACTCCATGCCCTGAAGATGACCAAGGTGCCCTCCCTCTCATCATCTGCCTAAGGTAATGGAATCAGCATTGCTGGCAGATGGCCATCTAGCCTTTTTTTAAATACCTCCAGGGAAGGAGAGCCCACCACCTCCTGAGGAAGCCTGTTCCACTGAGGAACTGTTCTAACTGTTAGATGTATAATGTAAACATACTCTTCTTCCAGGAGGAGAAGAAAAAGAGTTGGTTTTGATATGTTGACTTTCTCTACCACTTAAGGAAGAACCAAACCGGCTTACAATTGCCTTCCCTTCCCCTTTTTGCTGCAAATATTGTGCATCAAGAGAGCAGCCTATCCAATGGAAACAACTTGTGCATAAAAGGCCTAACTCTTTGCCGGAGAGGGCAGATGTGGTGTGACACCCGTCTTCGCACCGAACTGTTTCTTATATGTTCAGCTGACCGCAATATAGCCGTCCCAAGGAATGCCAGGTTGGAGCTGATTTTGTGAAAGGGGAGGAGATAGAAAGTGAGCCACCAACACCCCCTCGATAGCATCCTAAGCGGTGGCTCCTAACAGCTAAGGCCAAACAGCGGAGCAAAAGCAAATCATATCTGGTCGGTGCTCCTGCCGAACAGGCGAATGATCTGCATGCACGGCGCTTTCCGAACTCGCAACAAGCTTGCCTAGCGGAGACAGGAATCAGGGCGGCGGGAAAGGTTTATTATACTTGGGATTAGGGAACTGTTTGACAACTGCTCGCGGTAAGCTGATCGGAGGGAAGGAGCCGTGCGCTGCTTTGCATTCTGATGAGGTTTCGATGGAAACAGGCAGTAGCGGCGACAGGATTGCCCCCCCACCCTCCCCCTAAACAAACACAGTAGGCGTTTGCCTCCACTGTTTCCTTCTGCCAGGTTTTTGCCTCTTAATTTTGCTCCACCTCTAATTTTGACTCTTAAGTTTGCACTAAAAGAGGGGACTTTTAGTAGCTTGGCTGCTCTGGTCAGCCAAGGCAGACCTCTGTCATGAATCCAGCATGCAAAACCATTTAGGGATGAGCAAATATTTACTGTTTCATTGCTCTCTCTCTCTCTCTCTCTCTCTCTCTCTCTCTCTCTCTCTCTCTCTCTCATTTTCAGCAATGTTTACTCATCAACGCTTTTGGTCCTCCGCTTTTCACTCGTGGTTTTGTTCATTTGCGTTGTTTACACAAGTTGTAGGGTTGCCAACCCCCAGGTGGCACCTGGAGATTTCCTGCTATAACAATTGATTTCCAGATAGGGTTGCCAACCTCCAGGTACTAGCTGGGGATCTCCTGCTATTACAACTGATCTCCAGCTGATAGAGATCAGTTTCCCTGGAGAAAATGGCCGCTTTGGCCATTGGACTCTACGGCATTGAAGTCCCTCCCAAACCCCGCCCTCCTCACGCTCCGCCCCCAAAATCTCCCAATGGTGGGGAAGAAGAGCCTGACAGCCCTATCTCCAGATGACCAAGACCAGTTCTCCTGGAGAAAATGGCTGCTTTGGAAGGTGGGATCTATAGCATTATACCCTGCTGAGGTCCCTCCCTTCCCCAAACCCTTCCCTTCCCAAGCTTCACCCCCCAAATATCCAAGTATTTCCCAACCCAGAGATGGCAGCCCTAGTTTTCATGCTTACCATAATCATACACGCATAGTGTAGGAATAGGATTTCCAACTCTGGGTGGGGAAATACCTGGAGATTTTGGGGGTGGAGCCTGAGGAGGAGAAGAAGAGTTGGTTTTTATATGCCAACTTTCTCTACCACTTCAGGAAGACTCAAACCAGTTTACAATCGCCTTCCCCTCCCCACAGCAGACACACTGTGAGATAGGTGAGGCTGAGAGAGCTGTAAGAGCTGTGACTAGCCCAAGATCACCCAACTGTAGGGTTGGCAACCTCCAGTTACTAGCTGGAGATCTATTACACCTGATTTCCAGCCGATAGAGCTCAGTTCACCTGGAGAAAATGGCCACTTTGGCAATTGGACTCTATGGCATTGAAGTCCCTCCCATCCCCAAACCCCGCCCTCCTCAGGCTCCACCCCAAAAATATCCCGCCAGTGGCAAAGAGGGATCTGGCAACCCTACCCAGCTGGCTTCATGGGTAGGAGTAGGGAAACCAACCCGGTTCACCAGATTAGCCTCCGCCACTCATATGGAGGAGTGGGGAATCAAACCCGGTTCTCCAGATTAGAGTCCATTGTTCCAAACCACCTCTCTTAACCACTGTGTGTGTTGTGTTAAGTGCTGTCAAGTCGTTTCCGACTCATGGCGACCCTATGAATCAATGTCTTCCAAAGTGTCCTATCCTTAACAACCTTGCTTAGATCTTGCAAACTGAGGGCCCTGGCTTCCTCTATAGAGTCAATCCATCTCTTGTTGGGCACTCTTTTCCTGCTGTCTTCAACTTTTCCTAGCATGATTGTCTTTTCCAGCGACTCTTGTCTTCTCATGATACGTCCAAAGTACGACAGCCTCAGTTTAGTCATTTTAGCTTCTAGGGTCAGTTCAGGCTTGATTTGATCGAAAACCCACTGATTTGTTTTTTTGGCAGTCCAGGGTATCCGTAACACTCTCCTCCAACACCACATTTCAAAAGAATCTACTTTCTTCCTATAAGCTTTCTTCATTGTCCAGCTCTCACACCCATACATAGTAATAATAATAGTAACTACACCACTCTTAACCACCACATGCTGGTTCTCCGGGGTTTAGGGAAGAGAGGGACTTCAATGGGGTAGAATGCCAAAGAGTCTACCTTCCAAAGCAGTCATTTTCTCCAGGTGAACTGATCTCTATCACCTGGAGATCAGTTGTAATAGCGGGGGATCTCCATCCACTACCTGGAGTTTGGCAACCCTATGTAGGAAGCTGATGTACTGATGCAGAAATAACATGAGGAAAAGGCTTGCATTTTGGGAGGGAAATGAGTGTGAGGATACCAAAAATGGCACACACCCCAAATCAAGATTGATTGCCCATGTTGAAACTGGGCTTGGAGAGAGAATAAGATTCAAAGAGTGGCACGCTGTGAGATAAGGTGGGGGAGGACAGATTGCGCCTCTTACCTGTGCATTCCAGTTTCATTTCAAAAATAGACCATTCGCTTGAGATACGAACGGGTGGACTCTAGCACTGGTGGTGTGCACAAAGATCATCCGACAGGAACAAAGAAACCGTCGCAGAAGCCCACACGCAGGCAAAGAGGAGAAACCAACCTACACAGAGATCGATGGCAAACGGAGCACATGTGCAAACTCGGCTGCAGAAGGCAGCTGAACATCACGAGGCCTGCAGAAGCCGAGCTCCAACAAAGCACCACCTACACACAATCCAAATCCCCGTTTGTTCACGTCGTTTACCAAAAACAACACACCAGGGTAACCTTGCCAACATGAACGCTTCTCCACTGAGCATGCCAAATCCAAGGATGTTCTCTGGGTTTGGGGGTCATAGAATCATACAGTTGGAAGGTACCACCAGGGTCATCTAGTCCAACCCCCTGCATAATGCAGGAAATTCACAACTACCTCCCACGCACACACCCCAGTGACCCCTACTCCATGCCCAGCAGAGGGACAAGATGCCCTCTCTTTCATGATCTGCCTAAGGTCATAGAATCAACATTGCTGACAGATGGCCATTTAGCCTCAGCTTAAAAACCTCCACGGAAGGAGAGCTCACCACCTCCCGAGGAAGCCTGTTCCACTGAGGAACCGCTCTGTTAGAAAATTCTTCCTAATGTCTAGATGGAAACTCTTTTGATTTAATTTCAACCCATTGGTTCTGGTCCGACCTTCTGGGGCAACAGAAAACAACTCAGCATCATCCTCTATGTGACAGCCCTTCAAGTACTTGAAGGGTCCCCCACTAGGGTTGGAAAATACCTGGAGATTTTGGAGGCAGACACTGGGGAAGGCAGGGGTTTGGGGAGGGGAGGGACCTCAGCAGAATATAATGCCATACCGTCTACCCTCCAAAGCAGCCATTTTATCCAGGGGAATTGATCTCCATGGCCTGGAGATCAGTTGGAATTCTGGGAGATCTCCAGCCATGATCTGGAGGTTGACAACCCTACTATTTATGTTCTATAACCAGACCCACAGATTATGCTGCTGGACAACATGGGGAGCGGAAGGACCTCTGAACGATCCTGACTTTTCCTTCGGAGCAGCGTATGGCTGCTCTGAGGACTTCTCAGTTCTCCCCAGGCATCACGAGGGAATCGCAGCCGCGAGGATGTGACACGCGCTGCCTTGTGTCCCATCGATATTCCTTGCGCATAGCGCATTTCTGCAACTTCAGCAGCACTTCTTGGAGACAGCCGGTGCGTCTCTTCTTTTCAGACACAGCCTTCCAAGAGTCTGTGATCTGTTCCCTCAAGGAGATTTCTTTTCTTCTCCTCGCCGCTGCCACACTTCCGAGAGTCTAACTCAGGTCAGAGGGGCACGGTATGCACAAATCAGTCCCAGTCGACGCATGATTGCGACGGACTCGCGTGTCAGACAGAGGTGACCGATTTAAAAAGCAAACCGGGTGAGCCAGAAGTCCAGTTTCTTGCACCCAGGCAACGTGCCAAGACTACCCCAGCCATATATTTAAAAAGGGGGGTGGGATTTAAAAAAACAAAAAGGTCAGGGGTGTGGGGTGCTGAATTAGGATGGGTGGATTTCCCCCTGTTCCTTTACATTTTGGGGAGGGGCTGTGGCTCAGTTTGTAGAGCATCTGCTTGGCATGCAGAAGGTCCCAGGTTCAATCCCTGGCATCTCCAGTTAAAGGGACTAGGCAGGACCCCAGCAGGAAGACATGGCTCAGTAGCAGAGCACCTGACCTGCATGCAGAAGGCCCCAGGTTCAGTCCCCAGCATCTCCAGTTAAAAGGTTTAAGTGGCAGAGAGACTACCCTTGACTAGGGAGGTTCCTATCTTCCCCCATTTTTCTCCCAACAAGGAACTTAGAAGGAAATACTTTTTTATTTCATTTTACTTCATTTAATACCCCACCTTTCTCCCCTAAGAGGACCCAAAGCAGCTTACATGATTCTCCTCCCCTCCATTTTATCCTCACAACAACCCTATGAGGGAGGTGAGGCTGAGAGGGGGTGACTAGCACATTTTTATTCTGCCCGTCTTTTCACTTTATTGTGCCGTGCAGATATCGCGTTTTCGAGCAAGTCTATCGGCACCATTTTCCCAACAGTGTGTGCTCACTTCGAGTCTCTGTGTCACATTTTGGTAATGCTCGCAATGTTTCAAACCTTTTCATTATTTTTACGGTACATTTTTAAAGACATAATGCTATTGGACACTTCATACACTACAGTATAGTGTAAACATTTCCTGGAGATGAGCTGTAATAGTGGGAGATCTCCAGCCACCCCCTGGAGGTTGGCAACCCTACTCCAAAAACCCGAGGAGAAGTTTGGATGAAGATTTTGGAAACAGTTGGGGCAGAAGCCTCGAAACAGAGAAACCTTGGCCTTATTGAGGCTAACCTTCCTGATAAACCGCAGAGCCACGCAGTAACCTTTTCGTTCCCATCCCTTTGTCTCTGCCTCGCTGTCTTCCTCCTCATCGGTGTCTACCTTCTTTCTCCTCGGTACATTCTTTCCGTCCCGTCCTGGCTTAAAGGCTGGAGACGAACAATCGTTTTTCAGAGTCGGGAAGACAGAAGTCCCCTGGCCCTGCGGTGTTCACGTTCGCCCGGCTATTGTCCCCGTTCGGAGATTTTGGCCGCCTTTTGTCATGTCTCAAAAATCTGCAAATCCTGTTTGACCGGAGACAGGAGGAAGAAAAGCATACACCGTAGGGAAACAATACCTGGTATCATACCACCTTCCCTTCTCCCTCCCATTCACATTAAAAAAAAAATCCATTGTTTGTCTCCAACTTGGGAGACATAAAAGCTTTTCCCCGCCTCCTCCTGTTCTTCTAGCCTGCAAAGCAATTTGTGTCAGGAGGAAAAAAAAATTGCAGTGAATTCCTCTTGCGAGGGTACGTGGCAAAAAGCGATCAGCAAATGTTCCCTAATTTGATTCATTGTAGATTCTTTTTCCTCCCCTTCCCCAGTGATTCTCTGTTTTTCACTGTTGGTTTTGAAGATTTGCATGAATCGTGTGTGCGAGGTTGTACACTACTTATACAGACTCTAGATGTGCAACGTTCAGTGTTTGTGTGCACAATGTGTGGATTAGGGCTGTCAAAAAAAAAAAATTCGGTACAGTTCGGATTCGGCCGAATTTGGCCCTTGTGGGTTCGGTACGTGCCGAAGTCCGAACTCCCCCACTTCGGATCCGTTCAATTCGGCGGGAATTCAAAGTTCGGGGAAAAAAATTCGGCCGAATAAAGCCATTAAAAACACAACCGCGCCTTTCCGCGGCTCTGGGGGGGGCATTTTTGGGCTTAGAGGTCCCAAACTTTCAGCAGAGCTTCAAAGGACGTATATTGAAAGACTCCCCAAGTTTTGTAAAGATTGGGTCAGGGGGGGCTGAGATATGGGCCCTGAAAGGGGTTCCCCCCACCCTTAATGTGGATCTCTCCGCAGAGCTTGCCGCCCACGCACAAAGCTCCCGGCCCGACAAACAGCTGATGAGAGCAAGGGCGGGGCAGGTGCTAAGAACTTTGCAAAGCAACACAACTGCAGAGCAACCCCTTTGCAAATATGCAAAGGGCGGGGCAGGTGTGAAGAATTTTGCAAAACAATACAACTGCAAAGCAACACAAGCACGCAATGCAAAACCTTTGCAACAGTGCATAGCAACACCTGACACCTGGGAGTTTGCATACCATGGAAAGGGACAGAGGCAGCTAGCTATGCATAATGAGCAGGAGGGGGTGGAATGTCTCCTTTTGCATTGGACTTGGGACCAGGCAGATGCATTCTTTAAGTCACCATTTGAAAACCAGTTTTGAGCAAGCATCAATAACCTAACTGATCTTATGAATGAGGAAAAACCTGAAGAATAAAAATGAAGCCCCCCCTCAAACCAGGGAGAGAGAGACTGGAGGGGGAACACACACCCCAGGCAGAACCGGCAAAAGCCCCCTTTGCCTTCCCCCCCCCACCCACAGAAACTGCTCCCTCCCCACACACACACACAGACTCTGCTTTCCCCCACACACACACACAGAAAAGAAAAAATATAGATTAAAGCCCCCAAAGGGGTCTTACTGTGGCTGTCTTCTGTTCCAGCAGGAGGGGCTGGGAGGCTGGGTAATCCAATATGATTCCATTTGTATCCAATATAAGATCCATATGTATGCATCTCTCGAGGGTGATCCATTCATCCCAATAGGGGAAAGGGGAAAGCCCATATCTCGGGGGGCCCTGACCCAATGTTTACAAAACTTGGGTGGTCTCTTAAAAAGCCTTGACTGAAGCTCCGCCGAAAGTCTGGGATCGGCACACCCAAAAATGCGCCCCCTGCAGCCATGGAAAGAGAAAAGGGGGGGAGCCAATATTTCAGCCCCCACTGAACCCATCTTTACAAAACTTGGGTGGTCTCTTAAGAGGGATTCTCTGAAGCTATGACAAAAGTTTGGGGGCTGAACCCCCAAAAAAGCGCCCCCTGCAGCCACGAAAATGGAAAAGGGGGGAGAGGAAAAAGGGGTGGAGCCCATATCTCGGGGGGCCCTGACCCAATGTTTACAAAACTTGGGGGGTATCTTAAGAAGCCTAGTCTGATGCTCCGCTGAAAGTTTGGGGTCGGCACACCCAAAAATGCGCCCTCTGCAGCCATGGAAAGAAAAAAGGGGGGGAGCCCATATCTCGGGACCCCCTGACCCAATGTTTACAAAACTTGGGTGGTCTCTTAAAAAAACCTGTCTGAATATCCCTTGAAAGTTTGGGGTCGGTACCCCAAAAAATGCGCCCCCTGCAGCCACGGAAAGGAGCGAATGTGCACAAGCACCCCCTCACACACACATGAGGATTTCCCTCTCTCTCTCTCTTTCCCCGGCCGGCCTCACATCAGCTGATTCCTCCAGCACTCAATCCTGACTGATTGGCCAGAAGAAGACCCAGCTTGGCCACCGATTGGCCGGGGGAGGAGAATGCTGCTTACTGACGGTTATGCTGCTTACTGACGGCCGAATTGGCCGAATTTATTCGCCGAACTCCCGAACTCGCTGAATTCGGCCCCCCCGGTTGCCCGCCAGTTTTGAGTTCGGATCCGTCCGAACTAAAAACCGCCGAATCAAGGGAAATTCGGCTGATTTTCAGTTCGGGCCGAACCGAATTGACAGCCCTAGTGTGGATAACACTGCTTTACAATAAGGCTGGGAAATGTGTGCATTTTATGGGGGAAGTTCCATATAACTGACAGAGAATCATAGAATCATAGAGTTGAGATAACCAGGGTCATCTAGTCCAACCCCCTGCACAATGCAGGAAATTCACTACTACCTTCCCCCCATACACACTCCCAGTGACCCCTACTCCATGCCCAAAAGATGGCCAAGATGCCCTCCCTCTCATCATCTGCCTAAGGTCATAAAATCAACATTGCTGACAGATGGCCATCTAACCTTATTAAAAACCTCCAGGGAAGGAGAGCTCACCACCTCCTGAGGAAGCCTGTTCCACTGAGGAACCGCTCTAACTGTGAGAAGGGGAAAGGCATTGCCATTATTGTTAGTGCTGACTTGATTTCTGGTTTTTATGTTTTGTGTTGAAGATGAATAAGAGTTGGTTTTTATATGCTCACTTTCTCTACCACTTAAGGAAGAATCAAACCGGCTTACAATCGCCTTCCCTTCCCCTCCCCACAACAGACATCCTGTGAGGTAGGTGAGGCTGAGAGAGTGCGACTAGCCCAAAGGTCACCCAGCTGGCTCCATGCGTTGGAGCGGGGAAACAAATCCAGTTCACCCAATTAGCCTCCGCCGCTCATGTGGAGGAGTGGGGAATCAAACCCAGTTCTCCAGATCAGAGTCCGCCACTCTTAACCACTACACCACGCTGGCTCCCAACCACTACATCACGCTGGTTTGTTATTTTGTGGAAGTTTAGTTTTTATTTTGCCAGGTTCCTAGAGGAGGTCTCTGGAGGGGCAGCATCTCCATTTTCTAAATCAAATAAGCAGCCTCAGTGCAAAAGGCAACAGCACCACATCCGAACGGCCAGCAGAACGATGGCTTCCTGTTCTTAATGCATTACGCACCGTTCCAATAAAGTACTGGTGATGCTGTGACGTACAAAAACAGTTTTGGAGAGGCAGTGCGGTGTAGTGGTTAGAGCTCAGGACTGGGGTCCGGGAGACACAGGTTCGAATCCCCACTCTGCCATGGAAGTTCATTATGTGACACTGGGCCATTCCCTTGCTCTCAGCCTGACCTGCCTCACAGGGTCGTTACTGGGAGCCGGGGTGGGCTGGGAGTGAAAAACAGCCCTGCGAAGGAAACTCTCCTTCTGGTCCCAACACTCCTGCTGGGAAAGGGAAGGAGGAAGAGGGGCCAACCTTCCCTCCATGGAGGGTAGGGTTGCCAACCTCCAGGTACTGGAAAAGATCCAAACAGCACTACAAGGTAATATAAACGCAAGATAAATTTATAAAGGTGCAGGTAAGTGCAAGGAGTGAACATATGTACAAAAATTAAGGGAAACACAATCAGGGTTTTTTTTTAAACAATTAGCATAAATAGTCCAGCAAGATATGCAATATGACAAAAGAAATTGTCCAATGGATCACATAAAAACAATATAGCTGTCCATGTAAGACTTTCCTGTACTTCTCGGTAGCTGGACACAAAATGTCAAAAATGAGGACCACAGCGAGGAGGTGCCAGAAGAGGTGCCCGGACGTGTCGTCTAGATCATGCACACGTTTCGCCCATGGCTTCATCAGCTACACATATCAGAAAAGTTTATAACAATCATATCAATTTCAAAGAGGGACCGAGAGGATTTCTATATAGGTCTCCAGAGCATGCTTTCTTTTGTCATATTGCATATCTTGCTGGACTATTTATGCTAATTGTTTTTTTTAAAAACCTGATTGTGTTTCCCTTAATTTTTGTACATATGTTCACTCCTTGCACTTACCTGCACCTTTATAAATTTATCTTGCGTTTATATTACCTTGTATTGCTGTTTGGATCTTTTCCATCATCTATACAGCACTGAGCCTTCATTCTCTCCAACCTCCAGGTACTAGCTGGAGATCTCCTGCTATTAGAACTAATCTCCAGCCGATAGATATAGAGATGGAAAAAATGGCAGCTTCAGCAATTGGACTTTATGACATTGAAGTCCCTCCCCTCCCCAAACCCTGCCCTCCTCAGGCTCCGCCCCAAAAATCTCCCGCTGGTGGCGAAGAGGGACCTGGCAATCCTAATGGAGGGAAAAGAGAAGGAATAGGCCTGCTGTGTCTTCTGTGTCTTCCCGGGGTGTGTGTGGCTCAGTGGTAGAGCATCTGCTTGGCATGCAGAAGGTCACAGGTTCAGTCCCCGGCATCTCCAGTTAAAGGGACTAGGCAAGTAGGTGATGTGAAAGATCTCTGCCTGAGACCCTGGAGAGCCATGAGGTGGGGCCATGGCTCAGTGGCAGAGCATCTGCTTGGCATGCAGAAGGTTCCAGTTTCAATCCCCAGCATCTCCAGTTAAAGGGACTAGGCGAGTAGGTGATGTGAAAGACCTCCGCCTGAGACCCTGGAGAGCCGCTGCTGGTCTGAGCAGACAATACTGACTTTGATGGACCAAGGGTCTGATTCAATATAAGGCAGCTTCATGTGTGTTAAGTAATTCAATAGATTTTAGGGGAGGGGCCGTGGCTCAGTGGTAGAGCCTCTGTGTTGCATGCAGAAAGTCCCAGGTTCAATCCCTGGCATCTCCAGTTAAAGGGACTAGGCAAGTAGGTGATGTGAAAGACCTCTGCCTCAGACCCTGGAGAGCCGCTACCCGTCTGAGAAGACAAGACTGACTTTGCTGGACCAAGGGTCTGATTCAGTAGAAGGCAGCTTCATGTGTTCATGTGTACAGCTCCCACCCATGTTGTGCAGGGCAGGGACAGCTTGCTCCTACTAGGCAGTGCTGCTGGCTTCTACCTTGCTGAGCTCCTTTCCCTCCCCCAACCCAGCCGTCCCCAAGCTCTACCCCCCAAATCTCTAGGAACTTCCCAACTCAGAGCTGGCAACCCTACCCCCCCCCCCAAACAATGTATAATTAACATCTGGAATTGGCCTCCAGGAGAGGTGCTGATGGTCACTGTTTTTTGATGGCTTTGAAAGGAGATTAGAGGAATTCATGGGGGAGACATCAATCAACTTCTACTAAGCACGAGGGCTAAATGGAACGCCACGTTCAGAAGCAGCATTGCTCTGAATACCAATTGCCCGCGTGGGTCAAGCCAGGGAGGGATGCTGGTTCCTTATTGCCCTGCTTGTGGACTTCCTGGAGGCATCTGGTCGGGCATCGTTGGCACCAGGATGGAGGAATGGATGGACCACTCGGGCAATCTCGCAGGCCTCTCCTTGTGTTCTTAGGATTACCCCCAGCCACCTTGTAGTTGCCGGCGAGATGAGGAGTGTCGCCGCCGCCGCAAAAAAAAAAAAAACATGCTCTCGTTTGGTTGCAAATAGGCTCGCCGCCTTTCTGAGTTTGCAAAGGGAACCGGGGAGAGGGGGGTGCGGGGAGAGAGAAAACTTGAAAAGCATAATGAACGTATGTTTTATGCTTTTTAAGATGTCGAATGGAGTACAAAAGTTCATCTTTAATAGGAGGGCAGCGCCGGCTGCTTAGAGCGGCAGTTTGACACAGATATGGAGCTTCAAATGTCTTTGAAGTCGCGTCTGATTTTTCATGCAGCCTGGAGTAACTTTCTTATTTATGCGGCAGCTGGGAAATGGTCCCCGGACGCCCGAGCTCTCTTTGCCAGTGCTGGCTCAGAAGCCGGATGCTCGGCCGCACCCCCACACTTTAAAAGCTATTAGACAGTGTCTCGGTCTTCGGGGGCTGCAAGCCCTGTTTTCCGAGTCCCCCCCCTTTCCTAAAACTATTTCTCGGTAATTCCGACGTGTTGGAAGTGCCTTCAAAGGATTTGCGTGGGGAGTTTGCTCAGGGAGCAGAAGGGGAATCGGTTTCATTTGTTTGAAAGCGGTTTCGGGAGTATTCGTCGGGAGAGCTTCGGGAGGAAGGCGAGGAAGGGACTCTTTCCGAGCCCTTTTTGGGAGGCCTCGCAAAAATGTCTTCCT
This sequence comes from Euleptes europaea, assembly GCF_029931775.1. Lineage (NCBI taxonomy): Eukaryota > Metazoa > Chordata > Lepidosauria > Squamata > Sphaerodactylidae > Euleptes > Euleptes europaea. The sequence continues at coordinate 10,213,820 of NC_079330.1, read as the reverse complement.
TAAGGGCCAGGCGAGGTGTTATAAGCAAATTGGTGTGTAGCATTACCCTGACAACCTCCTGCTTAAACAGGAACCATTACATCCAAGAGGATGGCCAGGATATGGAGGAGGGATGGTGTTGCCTAGCAACCAGCAGGAGACTGGTGGGAGCAGGGATGTGGGAGTGGGCGCTGTTGCCAGTGGTGTGATGTCACTTCAAGGGAAAACCTGGAAGTGGTGCCTTGCCTCTCTAGGAATCGGTGGAAACTCTGTGGGGAAACCAGAGAGCCAGTGTGGTGTAGTGGTTAGGAGCGGCGGACTCCAATCTGGAGAACCGGGTTGGATTCCCCACTGGTCCACATGAGTGGTGGACTCTAATCTGGTGAACCGGGTTGGTTTCCCACTCCTCCACACGAAGCCAGCTGGGAGACCTTGTGTCTAGCCCAAGGTCACCCAGCGGGCTTCATGTGGAGGAGTGGGGAAACCAACCCAGTTCACCAGCTTAGCGTCCGCCGGTCATGTGGAGGAGCGGGGAATCAAACCTGGTTCTCCAGATTAGAGCCTACCGCTCCAAACCACCGCTCTTAACCACTACACCATGCTAGCTCTCAAGATATCTCTACCTTGGGGGAAGCAGAAGACACTGGAAGGTTTGCCTGTCTTTCTGAGTGCCTGTCACCTGAAGTTGAAGTTGGGACTCAAGGGACGACAGGGCAGATGATCCCAGAAGCATTTTGTCTCGTCTCTTGTAATGAGGCACTAATCAGCTCTCCCAACTGGGTGTCTGGCTGCTGCGGGCCCGTGCCGGGTTGTTATCTTTCAAGTCCTCCCTGCCGACCAGACACTGTCATGCAAAAGTCCAACCTCCCTCCTGCCGTGCTCCTCCCTAGATAATGTGATGTGTGTCCTCTTTTTGGACTTTGTTCAGTGGGGAAGGGAAACGGCGTGATAGGCAATGAGTAACAATGAGAGGATGTCGGAATAAAATGGCAGGCCAGCACTGCGTTGGTTGGTCTTCCCGCATTTCACGGCAGCATGCTTTATGGTTGCTTTACAGCGGTTTTGCAGCAGTAGCCTGCACACGGCCTTTTAGCAAGGGACAGCTGCTGGTTTTTATCTCTAGGTCACAGGAAGAGCTCAATCCATAAGATAAGCAGGAATAAAATACGTTTTTTAAAAAAATCTGGCTGCCCCAAATTTGCTTTTTTGCAGTGTTTTACCCATGTGCAAGTGCACATCAAAAATGTAGTAGAAAGGGAAAGGCGCTAATTAACTGAAGAAATGGAAAAAAATGCAGGTTATTTTGAGTAGGTGCTGATGCAAAATTCAGAAAGGAAGGAAGGAAGGAAGGAAGGAAGGAAGGAAGGAAGGAAGGAAGGAAGGAAGGAAGGAAGGAAGGAAGGAAGGAAGGAAGGAAGGAAGAAAGGAAGGAAGGAAGGAAGGAAGGAAGGAAGGAAGGAAGGAAGGAAGGAAGGAACAGAAAGTTGCCAGTGTGTTAGTTGTACTTCAAAGCAAGATCAGATGGAATTCCAAAATCTGGAGATAAATTCAGATGAGAATTTCAGAAGCATCCATATCCCCTATTTGTGTCACTGCTCCAGTAGCCTTTGCTAGGGTTGCCAACCTCCAGGCAGAGCCTGTTGATCTCCCAGAATTCCAACAGATCACTTGACTACAGAGATCACTTCCCCTGGAGGAAATGGCAGTTTCAGAGGGTGGACTCTGTGGCATCACATCCCTGCTGAGCTTCTACCCCTTTCCAGACTCCACCCCCAAATCTCCAGGAATTTCCCAACCCAGAGTTGGCACTGGCCACCCTTCTTGCTTGTCATGCAGAAATAAGCAAGAGGCACATTTGGGAGGAACTTGCATTTCACCTCCCTGCACAATTTTGAGTTTGCTTTTTTTGGGTGTGAATCAAACCCATGGTTTCTTTAGTTACGGGCTATTTCCATCTCGCCAGTTTTCTCCGTAAACTGTGCATTGCATTTAAAAAATATACACCTGTAAAGTGTGTGTGTGTGTGTGTGTGTTAAGTGCTATAAAGTCGTTTCCGACTCATGGCGACCCTATTAATCAATGTCCTCCAAGGTGTCCTATCCTTAACAGCCTTGCTCAGATCTTGCAAATTGAGGGCCGTGGCTTCCTTTATAGAATCAATCCATCTCTTGTTGGGTCTTCCTCTTTTCCTGCTGCCTTCAACTTTTCCTAGCATGATTGTCTTTTCCAGTGACTCTTCTCTTCTCTTCTCTTCTCTTCTCTTCTCTTCTCTTCTCTTCTCTTCTCTTCTCTTCTCTTCTCTTCTCTTCTCTTCTCTTCTCTTCTCTTAATATGTCCAAAGTATGACAGCCTCAGTTTAGTCATTTTAGCTTCTAGGGTCAGTTCAGGCTTGATTTGACCTAAAACCCACTGATTTGATTTTTTGGCAGTCCAGGGTATCCGTAACACTCTCCTCCAACACCTCATTTCAAAGGAATCTACTTTCTTCCTATCAGCTTTCTTAATTGTCCAGCTCTCACACCCATACATAGTAATAGGGAATACGATGGCATGAATTAACCTGATCTTGGTTGCCAGTGACACATCGTTGCACTTCAGAATCATTTCTAGCTCCTTCATGGCTGCCCTTCCCAGTCTCAATCAGGATGCTGCTGCAGTCATTCGTGGGCTTCCTAGAGGCACCTGGTTGGCCACTGTGTGAACAGACTGCAGGTCCTGATGGGCCTTGGTCTGATCCATCATGGCCTTTCTTATGTTCTTATGTACAATATAAATACATCTGCAAAACTAGGAGGAGAGATTAGAACCACAAAGCCCTAGGTGAAAATATAAGCAAACGTTAAAGGAGATGCAACCAGGAACATTTGTTCATCTCTAGAACTGCTTTCTCTGCCCTGCCTCTCTCTTCCCGAGAAAGCTTCACAGGTGAAATCCCCAAGGTGTCAAAAAGAACAGGCGTATCATCAGCAGGGGAAAAGGTGGCCATCCTAGATAAAAGCAGAAGAAATGTTTACTTCCCAGTGAGGAATCCCTGGCCTTGGCTGTTAATGTCTAAGCTGTTAATGGGGCCTCCCGCAAGGGAAGAGGAAAGCCAAGGGGTGCCGAGAGGCCTGTTTGGGAAGATGCAAATCCCCTATGCCCCAGGAGACCGACATAAGGAATCAAACCCTCGAAGGGGAATTAATAGAGCAGAAAATTCCAAATGGGGTGGCAGTAATTTCTTCGGTTTAAAGAGGGTCCCCTCGAGTGAAATTTGAAGCCGCGGCAAGGTCCCCTGTAGGCAAATCACCGCCTGGGCCAGCGGGGGGGGGGGGGCACAAAAGTAAAAAGAGGGCACATGAACAAAGACACGTTTGGCTCTCGCCGAGGCTAGGCCTGTGGGAGCAGGAATCTCGACGGAGCAGGACCACAGCAGGGGAAGACATGAAAGGGATGGAGATGAAGCCTGGGAGATAATTAGGCAATATAGGTGATTAGCAGCCGTCCAGGTATAGCCTCTTCTGGAAGGGTAGGGGTGTATGTGTGTGTTTTTGTCTGTGTGTGTGTGTGTATATATGTGGGACTGTTTTGGGAATATGTGGAATGCAAGAGCTTAGCCGGTGGGACCCATTCACCCGGCAGTACGAAACCTCGCCACAGCCGAGGCAGAACTGGGGTTCGATCAGAAGATACGGGAAATAAATATACCAATTTTATTTTATTCCTTTTTAAATTTCCTTTAAAAAAATGGGAAAAACAAAGAAAAAATGTAAAATGGAAAAAAAAAGATACACATAAAGACAAAAATATAACGACAGCGGTGGCGAACCTCTTCATAGGTTTCTAGAAACGGTTTCCAAATGCAGGTTGAGTATCTCTTATCCGGACTGCTTGGAACTGGAAGTGGTCCATATTTCGGATCTTTCCATATATTGGAATATTTTGGAATTTTTGCATATACATAGTGAGATATCTTTGGGATGGGACCCTACTCGGGGAGACCTTTAGTTTCAGAGCAGGTTTTTTTGAGGGGGGGGGTGATATTGGAGCCAGCTGAAGTCTCAACCATGGGGGACCAAACTCATCCGCGCAGCTCAGAAGTCTGCTTTGGAAGCCTGGTGGTAGCAGCAGTTGGAGCTGGCACTTTTTAGTTGGAGGGTAGATCCCTCCGGACAGGACTGGATGAGCCCTGTCTTTTAAAAAACCCTTATGCTTTATCCATATTAACCCAATGAACGGTGATGGATGGATGGCTGCATGGTTGGATGTTGGTCAGACAAAGTTGGCTCCGATTGCACGACCCTGACCTCAAAAGGGCCCTAACAAAACCAGCCAAAAAAAGAAAGAAAAAGGGGAGAAAGCACAGAGCCGTACCTCTGAGCAAAGGCAAATCACCAAACTCAAAAATAATCAATTATTTGGCTTTTTGGGGAATCGCCTATTCGGCTTTGGGGGACCCCCAGGTTCTGGCATTCGGTAAACCTGAAGCTTGAAAATTACCGAAATGGCTAATTTCGGGTTTATTTTCGGTTCGGGTTTATCGACATGTACAACCCTAGTTAGAGATTTGACGCTAAATCCCTATTCACTCATGAAGCTCAGTAGGTAACCTTGGGCCAGACACAATGACCTATGCTTCCTCCAAGGCAATGTGTATCGTGCTGTGTGTTCTCTACACAAGAACCCTGTGAGGTAGGTCCAGGTGAGACAGAAATACCGGTCGCCCAGCGATTAGGGTTTAACGCCTGGTCTCCCACTCTGTCCTCTTCATTATACCGGCTCTGTTTGCAAGCCTGCCTCAGGGTATTGTGCAAATGGTATGGGAAAAGCAACGTATACTGCCCAGAGCTCCATGGAGGAAGGATGGAATAAAAAAAGTGTGATAGAAAAACCTAACTTTTCCTCATGACAGGTTCCTATGGGGAGCTCAAACGGGTAACATGACCGCGTCCCAGAACTGCCATCCCTTAACATTGCCTGAGGAGGAAGCAGGTGATTGCATACATTAGCGCATGGCTCAGACAAACGATCCTTTCATGTGGCAGACAGCTCTATTATCAGCAGCCGAATCAAGGTTGCAAACGGGGCCTCCCAGCCCAGGAACGGCAATAGAACCGTGCAGACACCAGGTGGAGCCAGTGACACAGGCTTGTGCCCCTAGCGCAGGGCAGCCCCGGAGAGAAAGACCGGTTCAGCGAGGAGAACGTCCTGACTGACAGAACAGTTCAGAGGTTTAGAAAGGCTGCCAAAATCAGGGTCAGGAGCTTCAAGGGCACACAGGATGCTGGAAGCCTGCTTTTCAGTAGACGGCTCAAATAGAAGATGAGGGACTGTGAACATAAGAACATAAGAAAAGCCCTGCTGGATCAGGCCACAGCCCATCCTCGGGTACCCAGCTTCTGTTTTTAGGTTGGGTCTCATTCCCCTCTTTTTTCTTCCGAGAATACATTTGCATCATAATCAGTATACATAAGAACATAAGAACAGCCCTGCTGGATCAGACCAAGGCCCATCAAGTCCAGCAGTCTGTTCACCCAGTGGCCAACCGGGTGCCTCTAGGAAGCCCACAAACAAGATGACTGAAGCAGCATTATCCTGCCCGTTTTCCACAGCACCTAATATAATAAGCATGCTCCTTTGATACCAGAGATAATAGGTATGTGTCATGACTAGCAGCCATGGATAGTCCTGTCCTCCATGACCATGTCCACTCCACTGTGTATGCTTTCAAAATTCTTCAGTCTGGATTTGGGAGGCCCAGGTTCCTAAATCTTCTCTTCAAAGTCCTGTGTTGTTCTGCTTGTTTATTTCCAAGTTATGCACAAAGCATTGTGCATGCACTGTCCAATTGCCAAAGTGGCCATTTTCTCCAGGTGAACTGATTTCTATCGGCTGGAGATCAGTTGTAATAGCAGGAGATCTCCAGCTAGTACCTGGAGGTTAGCAACCCTAACTAGCAAGCTTCTCAAAGTTTCCTTCCCTGCCACAACTAGGGTTGCCAGCTCCAGGTTGGGAAATACCTGGAGATTTTGGGGGTGGAGCCTGAGGAGGGCATGGTTTGAGGAGGGGAGGGATTTCGTTTGGGACTAATGCCATAGAGTCCACCTTCCAAAGAGGTCATTTTCTCCAGGGGAACTGATCTCTGTCACCTGGAGATCAGTTGTCATAGTGGGAGATCTCCAGCCACCACCTGGAGGCTAGCAACCCTAGCCACAACAGCCTTGTGAACTAGGTTATAGATTGAAAAGGAATGAGTGGCCCAAAGACACCCAATAAGCTTCATGGCAAACAGAGATTTGAATCTGGGGTGCCTTGGTCGAACGTCAGCACTTTATCCCAGGGGTCCCTGACCTTTTTGAGCCTTTGGAATTTGACATAGTGTGGTGGGCCAAGCCACAAAATGGCTGCCGCAGCTTACCTTCAGTCACACAGTGAAGATCCTTGTGCTGTGGGGGCAGCTCCTGAGGCCAAAGCAACATTTTTTTTTTCAAATCTGTACAGCCCATCAGAAGCCTCGCTGGAGAAAAGCTCCACCTGGCTCTGCCTGCTTTCTAAAAATATGTGGCAGGCACCAGGCATGGTGGAGGGCGCCATAAATTCCATGGAGACCACATTGGGGACCCCTGCTCTACTTCCTCAGGGGAGGAGCTGTGGCTTAGTGGCAGAGCATCTGCTTGGCATTCAGACGGTCCCAGGTTCAATCCCCGGCATCTTCAGTTAAAGGGACCGGGCAAGTAGGTGATGGGAAAGACCCCTGCCTGAGACCCTGGAGAGCCACTGCCAGTCTGAGTAGACAATACTGACTTTGATGGACCACGGGTCTGATTCAGTATAAGGCCAGCTTCATGTGTTCATGTGCTCTAGCAATGATCCTCTTAAGGACTAGTAGCTTTATAGTAAGAGGCTCTCTATGTCTCTTGTGCTGAAGATGGAGATGCAGTTAGCACAAAACCCTGAGCGGTCTGAAATTTCGAAGGAAGAGATCCCCATGAGGACTGAGGCGTGGGTACCGGAACAAGAAAAAAGACCGAAAGAGAGAGTGAAGGCAAAGTCAAGGGGAAAGAAGAAAGGCAGGGAGAGGGGAAAGAGAGGGCAAGGGAGGGGGAAAAAATCCTCTGCAAATACTGCTTCTGCCGTTCTTTTGAAGGCATTCATCTCCGGCTCCCCCTGGAAAATTGTGCCTGGCGTCTTTAAGGCCCAGCTGCCATGCAAAGGAAAAGAGCTGTCTCGAACCGTGTGTGCATGTCAGTCAGAGAAATCCCTGGCTAATTGCCGTGTTGTGACAGCGGTGGCGTGTAAAGGGCTGTCCGTGTGAGGGAAAGCATGTCAAGCGCTCCCGGGGGAGGCCGGGATCATTGCACGGCTGTTACGGCTCACCCCCCCCATCCCCGCCTGGAGTCGAAGGCAGAGAGAGGCACGCAGGGCGGGAGGAGGGCCAGAGGGAAGCACTGTGGGCTCCCAGCTCTGGTTGGGCAGGGGCTTTGGCCTCCGGCGGGTTAAGGCACCTCCCTTGCGTCCTCTCCCCCCCACCGCAGTAGTTAGGGGTGCTTCCGAAACCGTCCTTGATTGAATTCCCCCTCCGCCGAATCTTCGAGTTCTGAATTTTCTTTTCCTGTTTCCGAAGTAGAACTGATGCGAACCCTCTGATGGTCTTTTGTTTTGTATGAATTCCTGGGTATGCATGCAGGGCCCTGCATCTCCCCTGGAGGAGGAGGAGGAGGAGGAGGAAGAGTTGGTTTTTATATGCCGACTTTCTCTACCACTTAAGGAAGAATCAAACCGGCTTGCAGTCGCCTTCCCTTCCCCTCCCCACAACAGACACCCTGTGATGTAGGTGGGGCTGAGAGAGTGTGACTCGCCCAAGCTCACCCCGCTGGCTTTGTGTGTAGGAGTTGGGGAAACCAACCCAGTTCACCAGATTAGCCTCCGCCGCTCATGTGGAGTGGGGGATCAAACCCAGTTCTCCAGATCAGACTCCACCACTCCAAACAGCTGCTCTTAACCACTACACCACGCTGGTATAGAACAATACACCTCACTTTTCCTCCAAGTAGGGTTGCCAGGTCCCTCTTCACCACTGGCAGAAGGTTTTTGGGGTGGAGCCTAAGGAGACCGGGGTTTGGAGAGGGGAGGGACTTCAACGCCATAGAGTCCAATTGCCAAACCGGCCATTTTCTCCAGGGGAACATTTCTATCAGCTGGAGATCAGTTGTAATAGCCGGAGATCTCCTGCCACCACCTGGAGGTTGGCAACCCTACTTCCAAGACACTCAAAATATTGTGCAGCTTTCCTTTACCCTTCTTTCTATCCTCACAGCAACCTTGTAAGGTGGGTTAGTCTGCGACTTGCCCAATATTACCTCATGGGCTTCGCATAGGGTTACCAGCTCCGGGTTGGGAAATACCTGGAAATACCTGGAGATTTAAATCCCCACATGAAAAGGTGATGTGATTGAATGAACAGTTGTGTCATTCTTCTTTTAGTGTGGTGTTTATCAAAGGACCTATTGGTATAACAATGCACAAAAAAGAAACAGATTTAGAGTATTTGGTTTTCTCAGTACTCACAAGAGGGAAAGAGGGAAAAGGTGCAAGCAAACTATCTTGAAAGCCGCAGAACCTGCAAAACTGTTTTGGGGTTGTGGTTGTTTTGGTTTGGTTTGGTGTTTTTGCCATGTTTGATCGTTGCACATGTGTGTATTAGTCTATAGAGTAGGGAAAGGGAGATACCCATGAACTGAAGAAAATGAATTTGCGAATACAGGTAGAGTATCCCATTTCTGGACATCCCCTATCTGGACTGATTCAAAAACCAGACCCGTCGAGCCGGCATGCAGGCAGATCATCTGAGCTGCCTGCTTTCAGTGTTTCCTCTCACCTAAAAAAAAAAAAAATACAGTGTACTCAGGTGGAGACTGAAAGACAGCAGTTGTTAGTTTGTTGTTGCTCTTGTTTAACAGCTGATCTAGGTGTTGCTCTTGTTTAACAACTGATAACAGGTATTCTAGTGTGATAGTTACACCTTTACTTTCTGATGGCCCCATATCTGATGACAATGGAGGTGAACAAATTTAGAAGGGCTTTCACGGTAGCCAGATGTGGGGCTTTGCCATTGGCCGTCCTAGAAGGCAGATATAAAAAAAACCCTCCTCTTTCCGAGAGAGTTTGCCTGTGCAATGGTGAAGAAATTGAGACCCGCGAACACGTCTTTTTATACTGCTCTCTCCATCATGAGTTAAGGTCTAAGACTATCCAAGAAATTTTAAGAAATAATATAGGGCTACCTGATAAAATTTGTATCCAACGATTACTGGAAGATAGTAATCCACAAACTTCGAGATGTGTGGCTTAATTTTGTGTTGCTATATATAAGGCCCGAAAGGATGTAATTTACAAATAGGTATAATTTGATAAGATAAACATTTTAGAAGCTACCTTATTTGCCTTTTTAGATATAGGATTTTATTGATATATTTTATTTTGTGGACTTTTCGACTGACTGATATTGTTTTTTATTAAAAATTTATGTTACTGACTTTCTGATGGTTCAGTGTACAAAAAAATATTTTAAAAAATATTGTTTAAAATTCCATTCAAGCTATGTGTATAAAGTGTATATAAAGCATAAATGAATTTGGGTCCCATCCCCAAGATATCTCACTATGTATATGCAGAAATTCCAAAATATTCCTCTCTATGGAAAGATCCGAAATATGGACCACTTCCGGTCCCAAGCAGTCCGGATAAGGGATGCTCAATCTGTATTTGGAAACTATTTTTTGAAATCTATGAGGAGATTTGCCACTGCTGTTATATTTTTCTCTTTATGTTTTTTTTTTCATTTTAAGGTTTTTTTCTTTGTTTTGTCTCATTTTTTTAGGGAATAAAAAAGGAATAAAATAAAATCAGAGTATTTAAAATTACATTCAGGCATTGCGTATAAAGTGTATATAAAACATAAACAAATTAGGGTCCCATCCCCAAGATATCTCATTCTATATATGCAAAAATTCCAAAATATTCCAAGGCACTGAAAGATCCAAAATACGGACCACTTCTGGTCCCAAGCCATTCAGGTAAGGGATGCTCAACCTGTATTTCCATTCCAGAATTAATTTTAGAAATTAAACGTTCAGCGTTCGTAAGGAACGGAATGCCAGGCAGAGGAATCCCCTGGAAGATTAAATTTAGAGAAAGATGGCGTCTGTTTCATCCCTGCTGGTGAAATCATCAGAGCTAAGCAACAACCCTCGGCGTCCGGCCGCTGTATGTTATTTATCATCTCGCCACTCTCTCATGGCACCTTGAAACACTGGTCCGACCCACAGGTTTTTTTTACACATGTGGAGAGCCCAAACATATTGGATGAAAGTGATTGAAATCATACCCAACAGTCCTGAAATTGTTATTCCAGAAAGACCAGAAACAATTTTATTAAATTATTTTCCAGACAAACCAAAGGGTATTCCAGTCCTGTTTCTCCATATGTTAATGGCTGCTAGAACAAATCTAGCGAGATACTGGAAAGGCAATAAATTCCCTGACTTAAATAATTGGCTTGACAAGGTTAAAGAAACCTATACTTTAATTAAGTTGACGCATTATAGTAATGACAAAAACTGGACGCTCACTGGAATTCAACAATTTCAAGGATGGAAAAAACAGTCCATCGTGTAAATTGTAGATAAGTAGTGATGTAATAATCATGCGGATTTTAGATAAATAGATAACCACCACATCACGCTAAGCCCCTGCCAGCATTTGCCACAATAATTCTGTAAGTGGATTAGCATGATGTAGTAGTTAAGAGCGGTGGACTCTAATCTGGAGAACCGGGTTCGATTCCCCACTCCTCCACATGAAGCCTGAAGATAAATAGAGTATTACTTGGTTTTTTGTAAAAAAAAAAAAAAAAAAAAAAAAAATCATTTGTATCATTAGTATTTGGTTTTTTTAGTAATAGAATCATAGAGTTGGAAGGGACCACCAGAGTCATCTAGTCCAACCCCCTGCACAATGCAGGAAATTCACAACTACCTCCCCTCCCCCACGCCCCCAGTGCCCAGAAGATGGCCAAGATGCCCTCCCTCTCATGAACTGCCTAAGTTCATAGAATCAGCATTGCTGACAGATGGCCATCTAGCCTCAGCTTAAAAACCTCCAGGGAAGAGAGCTTACCACCTCCCGAGGAAGCCTGTTCCACTGAGGAACCTCTCTAACTGTTAGAAAATTCTTCCTAATGTCTATACGGAAATTCTTTCGATTTAATTTCAACCCGTTGGTTCTGGTCCGACCTTCTGGGGCAACAGAAAACAACCCGGCACCCTCCTCTATATGACAGCCCTTCAAGTACTTGAAGATGGTTATCGTGTCCCCTCTCAGTCTTCTCCTTTTCAGGCTAAACATACCCAGCTCCTCATTGTAAGATTAATGTTTACAATATTAATAATAATTAAGAAGACTGGTCCGACCATCTGTGCCCCCTCAAAAGCATCTTCCTTTCTGTCTGCAGGCGGAGCAGAGGACCAGACAGAGAAGCATCCCGGCCGCACGGCAGCGAGCGCGAGACGGCCCTGCACAGCGGGGGGCATTGATCTGTTTGCATGTTTCCGTGACAAGGTTTTCGTGCCTGGCTGGCGTGTGGATGGATTCCATTCCCTCCTTGTCACCTCGGCTAAAGCTCAGGCAGCAGCGATAGCGTGCTGGGATCCCTGTGAGTCAGGCGCAGCTGATGCCAGAGCGGGGAGCAGGGGCGGTGGGGGTGAGACAGGGAGCAGGCCGCCTTGGCATGAAATGCTGTTTGGGGCATCCCAGAGGGCGACAGAGTAGCGCAGACGAACCATCAAGGGGCGAAATTGAGCATGAGATGGCCCTGCCTTATGGGGCTCACAGCTGGGGAGATTTTCTGTTTCTTTTCTCTCTTTTTTTGGGAAACCTTGGCTGGATTCTGTTTGGGTCGCCAACTTCTGAACCGTCCCCTGGAGCTGCTCTTTTAACAGCTGTTTGATCTGCAGCAATTAGTAAGGTTAGCTAGCCAAAGCTTTACAGGCTGAAAATCTGCATCAGTAAAACCTTGAACGGGCGCCGTCCTCTTAAAGGCACAGGAGGAGATTTGGCGGGGGATTGGGGGCCAGCTGATAAACTGCTTGGGAATGGGAGGGAGGGCAGAAGAGAAGGCCTCAAAGGGGAGTAGGGTTGCCACCCTCCTAGGGTTGCCAACCTCCAGGGGTTGGAAGGAAAAATAGACACCACTGTACTAGTATCAAAGAGATTAGGAAATCAGTACAGGAGCGAAAAGAGTAACCAAGTGCAAAATACCTTTATCTATGGGCTACTTAACTATTTACAACTGTGTACATGAATATCAAACAAACAACAACAAGTAAAACCTACAATATGACAACAAAAAATCCTCCAATGTGAGGAAATATGAATGGAGAAAATTCAAAGATGATTTAGAAGTCTCTGGTAGAGTACACACGTAGTTGTCAGGCTGTATATCTTATAGTCTTGTATAGAAGAAGCGAAGTTCACAGTGAGGATACGGCCGTTTCAAATTCTTAAATATTAATTCTTCAGTCCTTCAAATAATATCCTTCTTACATGTTCACAAGATGTAGGTTACATTCTGCTTCCCACGAAAGGTAAGAGATACCTCCCCTCCCCAAACCTTGCCCTCCTTAGGCTCCCCCCCAAAACCTCCCGCCTATAGTGAAGACGGACCTGGCGAGCCTAGGTAGAAACTAGGGCTGTGCATTCTGTAAAACCTGAACCGAAAAAATACTGGAAAAAGCCATTTCGGTAAATTTTGTATTTACCAAGTCCACAAAAATGTGGAGGTCGGCAAAGCCAAATTTGCAAAACGGCTTTCCGCAGCTCCCGGGGGGCATTTTTGCAGGTAGAACCCTTTTCAGTGTGGCTCCAAGGGACTCTCCTTGCAAGAACCCCCCAAGTTTTCCGAAGATTGGGTCAGGGGGTCCAGAGTGATGGGGTCTGGAAGGGGTCGCCCCTATCCTCCTCCATAGAAAATAAATAGAAAGTGGCTGCATTCCGATTCTTTAGTGTGATCATCACTATGTATCTCAATGGAGGAGCCGGGCTTTAAACAGTGGGAAAGTTCGGCCCGCTTCTCCATTGAGGTACCGTAACCTGGAGAGCAGTTGTAATTCTGGGAGATCTCCAGCCACCACCTGGAGCATGGGAACCCAAAATGAAGATTTCAGGAACCTCTCTAGAAGGTGCTCTGCTCGGCTCTCGGCCACCGTTGTTGCAAAAGTTTAATCTTCAGCTGCTAGACGCTCCTTGTTGTGATGAGATTGGGGACAATAAAGCCTCATCTCTAGGAAGTCCTGTCCTCTGTCCCACCTCTCCTTTGGCCAGTTCTCCAGCTTTACCGTCCTTCTTCCCAGCTGCCAGCCAGGCAGGATGTCACATCAAAGTGAGAGCGCTTGTTTCTGCCCCTTTGAAGTTCATCTCTCGCAGTTGGTATTCCGCTCACAGTACCTGCTCCTTCGCTCCCACAACAAGTCCTCAGCGCCTCGCTGTTAAATTATCGGAGACACCCGGACCCAACAATTTTCATCTTTTATTCATGATCTTCTGCCCAGGCAAAAGTGTTAAAATTCAGAATGGGGTGGGGTGGGGGGAGGTGGAGGACAGGAAATTTTGCAAGTGCTTTTCGCTCCAGCATAGATGGGTACAAACACAAGGGGACAGTTTAACGCTCCACAGATCTCAACAGGGATGTCTCGGGTCCAGCGTGAGAACATTGGCGTGTGTGCAGAGCCATGCTCTGACCCGGGAGGTGATCTCTGAGTAGCAATCACTGGGTACTTATTGTTCCTTCCACACAATGGACTCCCAGCATGGTGTAGTGGTTAAGAGCAGTGGACTCTAATCCGGAGAACCGGGTCGGATTCCCCACTCTTCCACATGAGCGGCGGACTCTAAGCTGGTGAACTGGGTTGGTTTCCCCGCTCCTCCCCATGAAGCCTGCTAGGTGACCGTGGGCCAGTTCTTTTCGAACTCTCTAGCCCCACCTACCTCACAGGGTGTCTGTGGTGGGGAGGGGAAGGGAAGGCAATTGTAAGCCAGTTTGGTTCTCCTTAAAAGGTAGAGAAAATCAGCATATAAAAACCAACTCTTCTTTGTCTTCCTGCCTGATGCTTTTTGCTTACATGTGGTTTGAGCACCGCGTAGGGTTGCCAGCTCCGCTTGGGAAATACCTGGAGAATTTGTGGGGGCCATGAGGAGCCTGAGGAAGGGAGGGTTTGGGGAGGGGAGGGACTTCAGTGGGGTATAATGCCAAACAGTCCACTTTACAAAGCAGCCATTTTCTCCGGGGGAACCGATCTCTGTCGCCTGGAGATCAGTTGTCATCCCAGTTGTAACAATGGGAGATCTCCAGCCACCACCTGGAGGTTGGCAACCCTAGTGCCACATCTGAAAAGTGCTTTTGTGAATGGGGGAGGGGGAAATTATACATTTTAGCCATTGGGAGCCAACATTGTGTTGTGGCTAAGAGAAGTGGTTAGGAGCTGCGGACTCTAATCTGGTGAACCAGGTGGATTTTCCTGCCCCACATGAAGCCAGCTGGGTGACCCTGGGCTAGACACAGCTCTCTCCGAACTCTCTCAGCCTCACCTACCTCACAGGGTGTCTGTTGTGGGGAGGGGAAGGGAAGGTGATTGTAAGCTAGTTTGATTCTTCCTTAAGTGGTAGAAAAAGTCGGCACATAAAAACCAACTCTTCTTCCTATTCTTTTAATCAAGGTAACACCTGCTTTTGATAGTAATACATTGAGACCCAGTTTTAGGGTTGCCAACCTCCAGCAACTAGCTGGAGATCTCCAGCTATTACAAGTGATCTTCAGCCAATAGCAATCAGTTCCCCTGGAGAAAATGGCAATTGGACTCTATGGCACTGAAGTCCCTCCCCAAACCCAGCCCTCCTCAAGCTCCGCCCCAAAAACATCCCACTGGTGGCAAAGAGGGACCTGGCAACCCTATCCAGTTTCCACTTAGCTGACCAGGCTGTCTCTGGGATGTATCCTGTCAAATGTTGACAAAGACTCCTGTAATTGAAAGAGCTTCCCTTAAATTTGGGCATAGGAAATTAGCACACTGGGTGGGGGGGAGTTGTAGCCTAGATCTCTCCTAAATGTGCTGGTTTTCTAGCTGCAGGGAGTGGAGGGTGGCAGCAGTCCCTGATCCCCACTTCCACTTGCTAGGGCAAGTGTGGGGGTGGGGGGGGAATGAGCCAAAAACGTTTCTAGGCTAAAGAGAAAAGGGCCTCTTGGATTCTGTGAACCTGGGCAGAGGTTACTGGCAAAAGAGAACTTCCTGTCCGCCAATTTCCACACGCAGCACATGCCTACTGAAATACTGGATTCACACATTAGCCATAGTTAAAAGAAACCACAGTCATGTGTTACGATTTCTTGATTTCTTTAGGAGAAAGAGAAGAAGAGTTGGTTTTTATATGCCAACTTTCTCTACCCCTTAAGAATCAAACCCGTTTACAATCACCTTCCCTTCCCCTCCCCATAACAGACACCCTGTGAGGTAGGTGGGGCTGAGAGAATGTGACTAGCCCAAGGTCACCCAGCTGGCTTTGTGTGTAGGAGTGGGGAAACCAACCCAGTTCTCCAGATTAGCCTCCGCCGCTCATGTGGAGGGGAATCAAACCCAGTTCTCCAGATCAGAGTCCACCGCTGCAAACCACCACTCTTAACCACTATACCACGCTGGCTCTCTTTATAAACTTGTATTGTGTTTTTTTCTGCCCAAGGGGGGGAGCAGCTTACAACATCGTTCTCCCCTTCTCTATTCTATCATCACGGCAACAGCAACCCAGCGAGGTAGGGTTAAGCAGAGAGAATGTCCCAAGGTCCCCCAGCAAGCTTCCATGGCAGCAAGGGGATTCGAACCTGGGCCTCACTGAGAGTCTAACCACTGCACCGTGAGCTGCTCCTTTGGAGGAAGGAATCGAGACTGTCTGTGGAGCGGCAGTGACAGGTCAGGGAGCCCTTACGAGGAAAAGGTGAATGTGTGAAAATCGCCAAGCTCAACTCCCTCTTGTGAAGAAGGTGATCTATTGCATCAGGGTGACATATTGGGCACTTAGCACCAAAGTAGGCTAATATATATCACAGCAGGAGAGATTGTCCTTTGGAAATATCCATTAATGGCGATCTCAAGCAGATGTTCGAGATGATGGAAAACAGCTCCCTGCTTCCGGGAACGAGAGGAGGCCAGGTAATGAGGAATGCCAACTCTGGCTTGGGAAATTCCTGGAGATTTGGGAGTGGAGCCTGGGGAGGGTGGAGTTTGGGGAGAGGAGGGATAATGCCTAGGGTTGCCAACCTCCAGGTGGTGGCAGGAGATCTCCTGCTATTACAACTGATCTCCAGCCGAAATAGATGTTCACCTGGAGAAAATGGCTGCTTTGGCAATTGGAGTCTATGGCATTGGTCCCTCCCCTCCCCAAACCTCGGCCTCCTCAGGCTCCACCCTAAAACCCTCCCACCAGTGGCGAAGAGGGACCTGACAACCCTAAATATGCCTCAGAGCTCCCCCCCCCCCAAAGCAGCCATTTGCTAAAGGGGAACATTGGAGAGCAGTTGTCATTCTGGGGGGGGGTCTCCAGGCCCCGCCTGGAGATTGGCAACAGGAGACCAAAGACAGTCAATGAGAACAAGGAGGCAGGCAGTGAATGGAAGAGTTTATTTTCTGAGGGACAGGAATAGAAAGAGCAGCACGGATGAGTCTCCCCACAGCAGCTTGGTAATAACCCCCAACTCACCCCACCCCCAGGTCCTGGGACAAACCAATGCCATTCTGGGGAGCGAAGTCTGTCCAGCAGCTTCCACTCCTTGCATCCATCCTCTTCCTCCTTCTTCCCAGGAGTCACTTCGAAACTGGCTCACTTTCTGTGCTCACTATGCAAGTCCTGGGTTCCAGAGAGCCCTGGCCATTCGCCAGAGGCTGGCAGAGTTGTTTTCTCCACCGACCGGAGGTAAGTTTTAAAACAACATATTGAATTATTCCCCCACACACACACTTAATAATAGTCCTTCCATAGGAAGAAAACAAAAAGAGGCTGCTATACAACTGTAGAGAAGAACTGAGGTGGTATCATTTTGCCCTGCAGAGACGGCTAAATTTAGTCCTGATTATTGCATTCAGATCATGGCTCTCATTTCCCTTCCGGAGTCTGGTGAATCTCCAGCCCCACCTGCCCACAGATCAGCTCAAATGGATCATGTGAAGCTACCGGATCAGACCACTGGCCATTTAGTCCAGTACTGTCTACCCGGGACTATATAAGCAACTCAGCAGCCATGAAGAGAGGCAGTGTGGGGCAGAATGGCCTTTTATGCAGGGACTAGGGCGGTGCATTCAGTAAAACCCGAACTGAAACCCTCCTGAAAAAAATCCATTTTGGCTTTTTCGGGTTTGGGTTTTACTGGATGCAAAAAAGGAGGGAAAATATCCTAGCCGAAATGGGTGATTCTGGGATAAGCCAAAAATATATTCGGCTTTTCTGGGTTCAGCTATTTCCCTCCCTTGAAAGGAAAAAGTTCTCCTTGCTTCAGGCAGGCGGGGGAAGCTTCACGTAGGCCCACGCTGCCAGGCTTGGCAGGGTGGATCTTAACAAAGCGCTCCCCGCTCCCCGAATTTTTCCGGTATTTTTCAGGTTCGGGTTCACTAAGCCGAAATTTTTTGAAAAATCCGGGGTTTCTGGATTCTTGAAAATTTTCAGGTTCAATAAACCCAAACCCAAAAATACCAGAAAAAAATTGGTGCGCACCCCTAGCAGGGATGTTTCCCCACAGTTACCGACTGCTTTGGGGCTTCCTTTTGATTATGCATGCCTTTTCTGCCGGTCAGAGGTCACCTTGCTTTCCCTGCGCGTTTTGCCTCCATTTTCCAGATGTTGGCTAAAACAGCATCCAGAAAACACAGGCAAAACATGCGACCTCTGATGGGCGGAAAAGGCATGCATAATCAAAAGGAAGCCCCAAAGCAGTTGGGGGGGGGGACCATGGGGAAACGTCCCTGCATAAAAGGCCAGTGTAAACATTCAGGTTGACAACTTTGAAACTGATCTCGGTAGCTTTCCCTTTCGTATGAGTTTGATCTGCAGCAGTTATCAGGCGACAGCTCCATGCTGTGATAATCTTCAGCTGCCCATTTCTGCAAATTAAAACTCTATTAAAGGGACAGGAGGTTGTTCTTCCCTGGCCAGATGGCGAGTGTTGTAAACACGGATGAGCCGGAAGGAACAGGGAACTTGAAAATGGGTCAAATCTCTCCTGCGGCCCTCAGGCAGAAAAATGTCCTTTCATAGGAGAAGCCACAGATTGGAGCTGGAACCTTTTATAGGCAAGGCATGTGCTCTCCTATTCAATTATGGCCTCACTAAATCCTGGGTCTCTGCCTCTAGCAGGCAGCAAGCTCAGGTCGGTCCCTGTCAACCCTTGCTCACCCACACGTGTCGAAGGGGAGGGGCTGTGGCTCAGTGGTAGAGCCTCTGCTTGGCATGCAGAAGGTCCCAGGTTCAATCCCCGGCATCTCCAGTTAAAGGGACTAGGCAAGTAGGGGATGTGAAAGACCTATGCCTGAGACCCTGGAGAGCCGCTGCCAGTCTGAGTAGACAAGACTGACTTTGATGGACCAAGGGTCTGATTCAGTATAAGGTAGTTTCATGTGTTCTCTAGGGGAGGGGCTGTGGCTCAGTGGTAGAGCATCTGCTTGGCATGCAGAAGGTCCCAGGTTCAATCCCCAGCATCTCCAGTTAAAGGGTCTAGGAAAGTAGGTGATGTGAAAGACCTCTGCCTGAGACCCTGGAGAGCCGCTGCCGGTCTGAGTAGACAATACTGACTTTGATGGACCAAGGGTCTGATTCAGTATAAGGCAGCTTCATGTGTTCAAGTGTTCATAAGACTGCAGAAGCCAGGAAAAAGAAGACCCCGCTACCAAGTCAGGACCCCAAAGTCAGGTGAAGTCCCACATGTGGGTTTCAGATTAGAAAATGTGCCTACTCCCATTTCCATGACTCAAACCTGGGTCCTTCTGAGTGCAAATGGTGCACTCATCCACTAAGCCGTGGCCTCGCCCAGTTCTGGGAAAGTGCTGATGCCCTTATTCTGAGGAACTCAGCGAGGACTCAAAAAAGATGGACTCATGTTGGTGTTTCCCTGTCAGGGATGGGGAGTCTGTGACATGGGGTCATTTTTGCTCATTCAACAAAAAAATAAACGAGAATCAATTTGGAACCATGGTAGTAAATCCTATTTACAGGGAAGGTCGTGAGGAAGCCGGAGTCTTAGTCCTGCCCTACTTGTCTCATGCCTTTCCCTCCTGGGACCGCTCAATCCCTCCCCAAAAGGGAATACGGCATCCTATAATAGAGTGTCTGGCCTGCCAGAGGGATAGACTGACCACTGGAGAATAACAGGATTGCCCAGACCCGAATATTATGTTTGGAGCCAGAAACCCCATGGAATCCCTGTCGACCACCACCCTCCACAATTATAAAACCAGGAAGACTGTGATACGTCCTCGCTAAGCAGGACAAAGCCAAGCGTAAGGAAGTGTGTCCCACTCTGATTTTGGAAGTTTAGCAACTTTGCACGGGGTAAACAAACGTGAGTAGGTGAAGATCTTGGCTTGGAGCAGCAGTGGAAGAACAGACAGGATTTTTCCCCCCCAGGCAGCCCTTTGCCTGCCGTGGCCACCCAGACTGAGTATCTCAGGAGGATGGTGGTGGTAAACTGGAATCTAGGAAACCTGAGTGTGCGGCCTGAAATCCTGAGCTCGTGGTGTCAACATCTGGTAGAGTCTAGGGGTGGTGGGCTGGTTGGCTTTGCTTCCTTCTGGCAAATGTTTTCCACCCTCGAGGGAGTCTGCACTGTTCCAGGGAGCAGAAGAGGAATCTGCAGTCCTCTTTCTCCGCCCGCATGGGTCCTGGTGAGACCGTGCCCCCTTTCCCCGTGAGGGAGGATAGTTTCGGGTGCCTTTCAGAGCACAAGGATCTATTGCGACAAAATGAACAGCCCTTGAAGAGCCTCGAGAACCCTGATTGTCCTTCTCTGTCCCAGAACTTTTAGGCCCAACATGCATGGCAGAGGTGAGCCTAGCTGTGGTCCTTAGTCATCTTCCCCCAATGGCAAATCATGTCTGAGCTGGCCATGGAAACTGCAACGCCGAGGAGGTCCTCCGCAAGGGCGAACTTGTGGACTTTGGTGTGGTCCCTTCTCCCTTCCCCAGGAAGCAGACCATTTTTTGTGTCCATCCAGCCAGAATCTCATGGCTTCCACCATCGACGAAGGAGTGGGCGCCTTGCCTCCATGCTTCGAGGACTTCTTTTCAGTGCAGTTAGCCAGCGGGAACCAACTGAGGGAGACGGCGAAGCCAGCATCTGGAGTTCAGCAGGAAGGGCCTTCACAGATGTCTCCTGGAGCCCATGGTGCTGAGCAGCTGCGACCGCATGATCTGGATGCTGGTCAGAATTTTCCTCTGGTGTCCCACGAGGCTGATGCCTAAGTTCCGCACGTCTCTGTGGAAGCAAAACACAGCCTCAGGTGGGATCAAAGAAGACCCAAAGGTTCTGTCGCCTCAGAAGGTTGGACCAGAACCAATGGGCTGAAACTAAATCAAGAGAGCTTTCGGCTAAACATTAGGAGAACTTCCTGACTCTTAGAGCGGTTCCTCAGTGGAGCAGGCTTCCTCAGGAGGTGGTGGCCTCTCCTTCTATGGAGGATTTTAAGCAGAGGCTAGATGGCCATCTGCCAGCAAGGCTGATTCTGTGAATTTAGGCAGATCATGAGAGGGAGGGCAGGAAGGGTTGCATCAATTTTTGGCTTTCGTGGCCCTTTCTTACATGCCCATGGAAATGCCAATTTGCCACTTTGGGGTCAGGAAGCAATTTTCCTCCAGGCCAGATTAGCCAGGGATCCTGAAGGTTTTTTTTTTTTTTTTTTTTTTTTTTTTTTTTGCCATCTTCTGGGCATAGAGTAGGGGTCACTGGGGGGGTGGGGATGGGAGGTTGTTGTGAATTTCCTGCATTGTGCTGGGGATTGGACTAGATGTCCCTGGTGGTCCCTTCCAACTCTATGTTTCTATGATTCTGTTAGGGCTGAGGTGTGTGGGGGCATCCTGAAATAATTTTCATCTCCCCCATTTGATAATTTGGCAAGGGCAATCAAACTATGATGAAAATGTTGATTCTATGTGCAGGTCACTCCTTGTCAAGAGAAGAGAAGGTCCGGCTTTGCTTGTTGCATTGAAGAGCAGGATCACCTCCCTGAAAGAGGGTGGGGTAGGGCAGGGTAGACAGTGGTAGATAGGCTTGCCAGACTCCATCTGGATGATGGAGATCAGTTCCCCTGGAGAAAAGGGCTGCTTTGAGAACCACCTGAGTGGTCATCAATACAACTAAGCCAGAGATGCTAGATCAGAGGGGTGAAGAAGAAGAAGAAGGGTTGGTTTTTATATGCCGACTTTCTCTACTACTTAAGGAAGAATCAAACCGGCTTACAATCTCCTTCCCTTCCCCTCCCCACAACAGACACCCTATGAGGTAGGTGGGGCTGAGAGAGTTCTAAGAGAGCTGTGACTGGCCCAAAGTCACCCAGCTGGCTCCATGTGGAGGAGTGGGGAATCAAACCCGGTTCTCCAGATTAGAGTCCACCGCTCCTAACCACTGCGCTTAACCACTACACCACGTGACAACAAAGTGTCAGCATTATGTCTGGAAGCAAGACAGTAATGGCTGCTCATCTGGGCCAAATCATGGCACAAGAACTTACTCGATGTTCATCCGCATCACCAGCCCCAGGGATGTGTAGCCAGCCAAGGCAAAGTTCTCCTGGTATCGCCCCAGCCGAATGGAGTCCAGCCAGTCTTCAACGGAACTGCAGCTGGTGAAATCTATGCACGCTCGCTCCGAGATGGTTTGGGTGAACCTGGAAGGGAGGGGTAGGTTCCAGTTCTGTCTTGTCTACATGCAGTAATGGCGAAGAATAAAATTAAATAGGGGCAAAGGGTGGGGAGGGAAGGCACAAGATCTTCTCTGGCACAGAGGCTTGGGTAGGGGTTTCCGTAGCCACTGGGCATCTCGACCATCCCCTTACACAATATGGGTCAACTCATGAGAAACAGGTGCTCTCG
This sequence comes from Euleptes europaea, assembly GCF_029931775.1. Lineage (NCBI taxonomy): Eukaryota > Metazoa > Chordata > Lepidosauria > Squamata > Sphaerodactylidae > Euleptes > Euleptes europaea. The sequence continues at coordinate 10,191,687 of NC_079330.1, read as the reverse complement.
ATTCACTGCAAGTCTCTTCCTTGCAGCTAGACTCACTCACTGCCTTTTCTGAGGTCACTGCTATGGTCATTTCCAGGACAAGGGCGGGCAGGAAAGGGATCTCACTGAGAAGGGCGCATGCAGGTTGGCAGGAAGGGATGAGTACACTTTCTTCATTCTGGTCCCTTATGGTTCTCATGGGTGTGCACTGCCCTAGCATCCATTCCTCCTGAATTCTGGGTTTCATTTGGAGGATTTTAATCCCAGAACTGGGTCCTCCACAGTTGACTGCAGCCTTCAGTTCATTTGCATTTCTGCCCTTTTTGTTACCATCTGGACATGTACATGTGCATTGGTAAAACACTACAATTTTTTTTAGCATCTCTGTATTAATAAAAAGATGTGTCCCTTGCCTTTCTCTGAAGACTCAAGGAGGCCTAGAAACACAATACCAGGTTGCCATATTGATCAAAATGACATCATTCCATCAACACGTTTGCACTGTGTCAAGCGTCTGCACTGTTTTACTGATGCACACATGTACTCCCGAATGTTGGTAAAACACCACACCAAAAGAATCATGTACAGCCACACCAATGTTGCTTTTTTGCAGTGTTTTACCAAGGCACATTTACGTTTCTGTATTGTAATCAGGTGGGGGAAGGAAATACATGAAGGAACTGAAGGAATGGAGAGCAGCGGCAGACGACATGTGTACAAAATCCAGAAGTTAAAAATGGAATAGAGGAAGATTTCTAGTGTGACAGTTCCTCTTTGGAAACAGGACCAGATAACTTCAACGTCTGGGGGGAAACAAGACCAGGTAACTTCAACATCTGGGGGGAAACAAGACCAGGTAACTTCAATGTCTGGGGGGAAACAAGACCAGGTAACTTCAATGTCTGGGGGGAAACAAGACCAGGTAACTTCAACGTCTGGGGGGGGCAAAACCAGGTAATTTCAACGTCTGGGGGAAACAAGACCAGGTAACTTCAATGTCTGGGGGAAAACAAGACCAGGTAACTTCAACATCTGGGGGTGAATCTGGATGAGCAGAATTTAGGGAGAGCAGCTGTTTGTGGGGCCTTGCCAACTTCCACACAAGCCTGGCTTGGATGGGCAGCTCTCCGTGGCACAAAAGCAAATCTCCACTTCGTTAGAGACCACATACCGATTAACAGTAGATGTACACTTCAGGTTCTGCGGGATGCGGATAAGCTTATCCAGGACGCCCACAATCTGGGAGAAGCGTGGCCTGTCATTGCGGTCCTTCTGCCAGCAATCCAGCATGAGCTGATGGAGGGCCGAGGGGCAGCCCATGGGAGCAGGCAGCCGATAACCTTCTTCCACAGATTGAATGACCTACAAAGGAGGTTGGGCTAACATAAGCATTACCCTGTGGGGTCAGATCACTAAGTTAATCTCACTCTCAGAGTTAATTCTTCTGACATTGGCCATAAAGCCCCTGAAGAGCTTACAATGGTGGTCCTCAAACCCCTCTTGAGGTGGGTTGTGAAGCCCTCACCTGCTGTGTCACAAACCGTGTGGAGGTTTTTAAGCAGAGGCTAGATGGCCATCTGTCAGCAATGCTGATTCTGTGACCTTAGGCAGATCATGATAGAGAGGGCATCTTGGCCATCTTCTGGGCATGGAGTAGGGGTCACTGGGGGTGTGGGGGGGAGGTGGTTGTGAATTTCCTGCATTGTTCAGGGGGTTAGAATAGATGACCACAATGGTCGCTTCCACCTCTATGATTCTATGATTCCATCTCTATAATTCTATGATTCCAACTCTATGATTCTATGATTCCCTTCCCTATTGCGTTTTCCAAGCATGGCTTCTGAGCAAACTCTCTTTTCTTAAACAACTCTCTTTTCTTAAGCAAGCACAGCTGTCTTTCTTACGTCCCGGTTGGTCATGTTCCAGTAAGGCCGTTCCCCATAGGCCAGCACCTCCCACATGACGACGCCGAAGCTCCACACGTCACTGGCCGAGGAGAACTTTCGGTATGTGATGGCTTCCGGAGCTGTCCACCGAATGGGGATCTTCCCACCCTGAAATGCAAAGTGCAGGGCAATGAGTTTTCAAGCATTCTCATTCCAGATACCTAGAGGGAGATGGCAGCCAGATAAACCTACATGCCTGTATCCAGCACCAGCTGAGATCTCTCCTCCCTCAAGCTTCCAACTGAACACATGAACACATGAAGCTGCCTTCTACTGAATCGGACCCTTGGTCCATCAAAGTCTGTCTTGTCTACTCCGACTGGCAGCAGCTCTCCAGGGTCTCAGGCAGAGGTTTTTCACATCACCTACTTGCCTAGTCCCTTTAACTGGAGATGCCGGGGATTGAACCTGGGACCTTCTGCATGCCAAGCAGATGCCACAGCCTGAGCCACAGCTTCTTCCCAACTGCATTGATGAGTCAATCAGAGGGAGGACAGAAAGCAGCCAGGTACCCCTTGGCCGTGCCTGGACATATATCTCCTGTCCTCTGATATCTTTTATTGTATCAACTTCTTTAAAATCTCAACCAGTGTGGGAGCACTTCTGTCAGAAAGTGGTATCACCATACCTGGTAGTAGAGTGCTCAGCTTGCGGATAACAAAAACACACACAATGGGGCAAGGCAGAAATGGGAGGGATGTTTCCGCTTGCCTAGGGGAACCCATCGCTACGCGTAAAAAAAAAAAAATTACATTCCCCGTTCACTCCCACAGTGGAGGAAGGGAACTAAATCCTTGGCGAAATGTAGACTGCGCATACATAATACATCACCACGGAATCCCAGCAGGCAAAGCTCAGGTATAGTTTCCCTAGTGGCTGTAAGGGTTGCTTCTTTCTACACTCTAGCAGCATGAGTGGGGAGAGCTGCGGCAGAGGGGTTCTCTCTTCCCTTTCGCTTCCCCCTCCCCGTTTACGTCCAAACCACGGGCCAACCTAGAAAGCCCTCTTCAGCTATGGGGAGCTGAGGTTCCCCAGCAATTCCTTGGAGCTTCCCTTGTCTGAGAAAAGCAACCGAGGGGTCTCCCTCACAGGGCGAAGCCTTGGAGGGGTTGACGGAGGAGGGACCCCTGCTCCTTCCTTGGCCTGCCTCTCTCCGTCTCAGCTCAGTGACGGCAATTTGTTGGTGGTTCTCTTCAGGCTGGAGAGGCACTGAGGAAAGGCTGAGGAATCTGAGCTGTTGGAATGGAGGTGCATTTTCCCTACCCCATGACTCCTAAGATATACTACTACTACTAGAAATACTACTACTACATCCTAGCAGCATGAGTGGGGAGAGATGCAGTAGTAGTAGTAACTAGTTCCAGCACTAGTAAATACTAGTCATACTAGTAATTAGTAACAACTAGTAGTAGTAGAAGAAGAAGAAGAGGGGTTGGTTTTTATATGCCGACTTTCTCTACCTTTTAAGGAGAATCAAACCGGTTTACAATCTCCTTCCCTTCCTCTCCCCACAACAGACCCCTTGTGAGGTAGGTGAGGTTGAGAGAGTTTGAAGAAAACTGTGACTAGCCCAAGGTCACCCAGCTGGCTTCATGTGGAGGAGTGGGGAAACCAACCCAGTTCATCATATTAGAGCCCGCTGCTCATGTGAACACATGAAGTTGCCTTATACTGAATCAGACCCTCGGTCCATCAATGTCAGTATCGTCTACTCAGACTGGCAGTGGCTCTCCAGGGTCTCACGCAGGGATCTTTCACATCACCTACCTGCCTAGACCCTTTAACTGGAGATGCTGGGGATTCAACCTGGGACCTTCTGCATGCCAAGCAGATACTCTACCGCTGAGTCACAGCCTCTTCATGTGGAGGAGCAGGAAATCAAACCCGGTTCTCCAGATTAGAGTCCACCACTCCTAACCACTACACCACGCTGGTGTAGTTGTAGTTGTAGTAGTGGTAATAGGCAAGTCTCTATACGAAGGAAACCGAGTGTGTCTGCCTCCCTGTTTCCCTGGGCTGCAAAGCAGCGATCCGCCGTGCCCTTTAGGTGAAAGTACCGTGGTCGTGTAAGCAGCGTCTGGATTGTTCTCCAGGACTCGCGACAGGCCAAAATCAGACACTTTGCAGACCAGGTTTCCATTGACAAGGATATTGCGGGCCGCCAAGTCACGGTGCACATAGCCCAGGTCCGACAGGTAGCGCATGCCGGCGCTGATGCCCCTCAGCATGACAACCAGCTGGAGGACTGTGAATTGCCCGTCATGTTTCTGGAAAGAAGAAGAGTTGGTTTTTATATGCCGACATTCTCTACCACTTAAGGGAGAATCAAACTGGCTTACAATCATCTTCCCTTCCCCTCCCCACAACAGACACCCTGTGAGGTAGGTGGGGCTGAGAGAGTGTGACTAGACCAAGGTCACCCAGCTGGCTTCGTGTGTAGGAGCGGGGAAACAAATCCAGTTCACCAGATTAGCCTCCGCTGCTCATGTGGAGGAGCTGGGAATCAAACCCGGTTCTCCAGATAAGAGTCCACCGCTCCAAACCACCTGCTCTTAACCACTACACCACACTGGCTCACAACCTGTTGTTGTTGTTTTCAACCTGTGGCATTTCACTGGGTATCTCATGCACATATCTCAGTGACCCACATACCTCAGCAACACCAGCCAGGTAAAGGTGGGTTGGGTGAGGCTGGTGGGTGTGTGGGACCACAGGGAGATTGGAAAAGTGGTGGGTAGGATAATACTTGGGGGTGGGCTTGGTATACCTTACAACATCATTGGGCTTTCTAAACCATTCCAAGCTTGGAATTGGGTTTAGGATTGTCAAATCCAAGTTGGGAAATTCCTGGAGATTTGGGGAGACAGACCTGAGGAGGTGGGGTTTGGGGAGGAACCTCGATGGGGTACAATGCCTACAGTTCAACCTCCAAAGAAGCCATTTTCTCCAGGGGAAATGAACTCTCTTATCTGAAGATCACTTGTAATTCTGAGAGAACTTCAGGTTTGGGCTGCCAGCTCCAGGTTGGGAAATGCCTGGAGATTTTGGGGGTGGAGCTTGAGGAGGGCAGGGTTTGGGCAGGGGAGGGGCCTCAAGGAGGTATAATTACGGTTGCCAGCTCCGGGTTGGAAACCTGGAGAGTTTGGTGGTAGAGCCTGAGGAGGGCGGGGTTTGGAGAGGGGAGGGACTTCAATGGTCTATAATGCTATAGAGTCCACCTTCCGTAGTAGTCACTTTCTTCAGGTGAACTGATCTCTGTTGCCCAGAGATCAATTATGATCCCAGGAGATCTGCAGCCATTATCAGGAGGTTGGCAACCCTACTTGGCACTACCTGGAGGCTGGCAATGCGACTGGCAGTCAAAAAACCAAGCACTTGAGCTCAATTCCAAACTGAGCAGAGGAGGGTGCCCATGTCTAGTTTCTTGGGAAGTTTGGGGGGATGGGGAAGGGGGAAACCTGAAGAGGAGAAGACTGAGAGGTGATACGATAACCATCTTCAGGTTCTTGAAGGGCTGTCATATAGTGGAGGGGGCCAAGCTGTTTTCTGTTGCCCCAGAAGGTTGGACCAGAACCAACGGGTTGAAATTAAATCAAAAGAGTTTCCATCTCGACATTAGGAAGAATTTTCTAACAGTTAGAGCGGTTCCTCGCTGGAATAGGCTTCCTCGGGAGATGGTGAGCTCTCCTTCCCTGGAGGTTTTGAAGCAGAGGCTAGATGGCCATCTGTCAGCAGTGCCAATTCTATGAGCTTAGGCAGATCATAAGAGGCAGGGCATCATGGTCACCTTCTGGGCATGGAGTAGGGGTCACTGGGGGTGTGTGGGGGGGAGGTAGTTGTGAATTTCCTGCATTGTGCAGGGGGTTGGACTAGATGTCCCTGCTGGTCCCTTCCAACCTACAGCTGTCCTTCAGAAGGCACTCAGGAGCTTCCAGCAAATGCTCCCACTTGTCCACCCCCCCCCCACCGCCAAACGACATCAGTCGCTCAGCCTCAAGCCATGCGCTATGAATAAGAAGGAGGGTTCTACCCGGAGAAAGGAGTCCAGCGCGCCGTTCTCCATGTACTCGGTAACAATCATGACTAATTTGCCTGCAAGAAACAAGAGAGGTCACGTTAATAGGAAGTCACTTTGACGCAAGAATCTCTCCGTCGGCTTCCGCAGCCGGGACGGGGTGGGCTGGGGGACCTTCCGAAAACTCCCCTCTGGCCCAAAGCAGGGCGAAAGGTGCGTTCTGAGGTTAAGCATGAAGCAGCCCCATCTCAGACTAGCAGCCGGGATCTTGAACCCAGAAAGCTGGCAGCTGCCGGTCACCTTACGGTGCCATTCTCATTTACCCCCACAATATTTGCATGCCATTGCCATCCTGCTTTTTTATCACGAGGGTGACCACGGCTATTTTTGGCCTGACAAAGCGCTGCGAGTCAGCTGGGCCCCGTGCATGCTAATGGCCCCCTCCAAACAGCAGCCGCGCTCTTGGGTGCGGGGGGGGGGAGTCCGACCTGCGAGCCAGAGGCCCGCGCGTGGCAGCGGTATCAAGTGGAATAAAGCTGAGGGTTTTTTTCCCCCCTCACCCCTTTTCATCTCCCTCAAATGACCGGCTGCAGAGAAGAAAGCGGGAATAAATGGCTCGTTTTGCTAATGATGTCAATTAGGGAAATGAGGACAGCAGCCAGGGACAAGCTGTCTCTCTTTCATGCACCCTCCCTTCTCTCGCTCTCTCTGAAATGAGGGGCGACATCCAAAAGAGAGAGGGGGAGAGGATGCTTATGCTCTTCTGGCCTAGCACTGCTTGAGTCCCCTGAGCCTCAAAGCAGGACATGAGTCTTAGGAAGTCAAAGCCAGTCAGACTGGCCAGCCTGGTTCTTAGGTATGAGTTGGGAAATACCTGGAGGTATTTGGGGCGGAGCCTGAGGAGGGTGGGGTTTGGGGAGGGGAGAGACTTCAACGCCACAGAGTGCAATTGCCAAAGCAGCCATTTTCTCCCGGTGAACTGACCTCTGTCTCCTGGAGATCAGTTGTAATAGCAGGAAAAATTGGCAACCCTACATAGAGTCCAATTGCCAAATAGGCCATTTTCTCCAGGTGAACCGGACTCTATCGGCTGGAGATCATAAGAACATAAGAAAGGCCATGCTGATCTCTCTGATCCTGGAGAGAATAGGTATGCATCATGACTAGACCATAAGAACATAAGAAAAGCCCTGCTGGATCAGACCAAGTCCCATCAAGTCCAGCAGTCAGTTCACACAGTGGCCAACCAAGTGCCTCTAGGAAGCCCACAAACAAGACAACTGCAGCAGCATTGTCCTGCCTGTGTTCCCAAGCACCTAATATAATAGAGCACCTCATATAATAGTAGGGTTGTCAACCTCCAGGTACTAGCTGGAGATCTCCTGCTATTACAATTGATCTCCAGCCAATAAGAGATCAGTTCGACTAGAGAAAAGGGTCGCTTTGGCAATTGGAAACTGAAGCCCCTCCCCTCCCCCAACCCTGCCCTCCTCAGGCTCCGCCCCTAAAACCTCTCGCCGGTGTCGAAAAGGGACCTGGTAACCTTACTCGTAGAGCCACAAGAAGCGCCCCCGCCCAGAGCTCCCCTTCTGCTCCCATATGCTCAAACCCATCCTCCCCATACCTGCCCTTGATCTCACACCTACTTTTGGTGACCACCCCTTCCAGGTGGATAACATTGGGATGGTCAAACTGTGCCATGATGCTGGCTTCGCTCAGGAAATCCCGACGTTGCTTCTCAGTGTGACCAGCTTTCAGGGTCTTGACAGCTACTGGCAGCTCCCTCTTCCCTGGGAGCTTCAGACGCCCGTAGCAAACTTCTCCAGACTCTCCTGCGGAGCGAGATGGGTAAACACGGCATGCTCAGATGGACACCCTCCAAGGTCTTCTAATCAGCCGCCCTCCTCCAGACCCACTGACGGCGAGGCAAGAGCAGATGTTCCTCTTTCCCCATATTTATTGTTCCATAGCTTCCTCGCACCCTGCATTCACTCCCCCTGAATTCCATTTAGCTGGGAACATTTCTAAAATTACTTCTCTAATTGGACCGTGCGCAATTTGCTGCTGCTTTCGGCTCCTTCGGTTCCCGCACATGTTTATTGTCTTCTACATTGCTGTTGAGTATATGCACATTGATAAAAGACTGCCAGAAAAAGAGGCGATTTTTTTAAATTTATGGAGCTTTTGGAACTTGGCGTCCGTTGGCTTCCATCCAGATATTAACCAGACCAAGTTGCCCTGACCTGGATAGCCCCAGGCTAGCCTGCTCTCATCAGATCTCAGAAGCTAAGCAGGGTCGGCCCTGGCTAGTATTTGGAAGGGAGCCCTCTAAGGAATACTAGGGGCATGACTAGGGTTGACAACCTCCAGGTATGAGCTGGAGATCTCCTGCTATTACAACTCATCTCCAGCCGACAGAGATCAGTTCCCCTGGAGAAAATGGCTGCTTTGGCAATTGGACTCTATGGCATTGAAGTCCCTCCCCTCCCCAAATCCCGCCTTCCTCAGACTCCGCCCCCAAAACCTCCTGCCAGTGGTGAAGAGGGACCTGGCAACCCTAGGTGTGATGCAGAGGCAGGCAATGGCAAATTACCTCTGAAGGTCTCTCCCTCTGAAAACCCTTTGGGTAGGGTTGCCAGCTCCGGGTTGGCAATTACCTGGAGATTTTGGGGGTGGAACCTGAGGAAGGCAGGGTTTGGAGAGGGGAGGGACTTCAATGCCATAGAGTCCAGTGGGCAAAGTAGCCATTTTCTCCAGGGGAACTGATCTCTATCACCTGGAGATCAGTTGTAATAGTGGGAGATCTCCAGCCACCACCTGGAGGATGGGATTTTCTTCATATAATTTCTTCATCGTCATATAATTATCATATAATTGTTCATATACTTTCTTCATTGTCATATAATATTGTAAGTGATTTGGCTGCACTTTCCTAGAGAACTACCCCCACCCTGCCCCCGGGACTTTCTCGCAGACATTTGGTATAGTCAGAAGGATGAAGGAATGGGACTGCTCAGGGAAGAAGAAGAAGAAGAAGAAGAAGAAGAAGAAGAAGAAGAGTTGGTTTTCATTTGTCGACTTTCTCTCCCACTTAAGGATGAATCAAACCAGCTTACAATCACCTTCCCTTCCCCTCCCCACACAGACACCCTGTGAGTTAGGTGGGGCTGAGAGAGTGTGACTAGCCCAAGGTTACCCAGCTGGCTTCATGTGTAGGAGTGGGGAAACAAATCCAGTTCACCAGATCAGACTCCACCGCTCCAAACCACTGCTCTTAACCACTACACCACGCTGGAAAGAGAGAGTACACACCAGATCCGATGACTCTTTCGATTTTGATCCTGGAGGCTTCGATTTCCCGCGTGAACTCGTGGACAGCTTGGCAGGGGTCCTCGTAGGTGTGCGGCTCCACGTAGAATTTCGACTCGGGGAATTTCACTGTGGGCAGTTCAGTGAGGGTCAAGGGGGGGGGAAGCAAGATCTCAAGGCAGCAATGCAAACACATTTCAAAATATGCTGGATCGGGCCCATATCCTGCAGAGGGGATTTTTAGCAGTAAGTGGTTGATTTTTAAAGTGAGAGGTCTTTGAACTTGGTTTGTCTAAAATTCACACCTTTGGACCCAGGGATCTCCTCCTTAACCTCAGGTAAATGGGGGCTAGTTATGGGTACAAATCAGAAAGGGAATTAGGCACAAACCCAGTGGCATTCTGATTGGGAAAAAGCAGATTCCCCCTGTTCTGTTCTTTTATTGGGCCAACATTTTTGCTCCGTTGGGCATTCTACTCCGGTTTCATTCCATTTTAAGAGAATTTCTAACATTCATTGCAGAACTGAATGTCCTCAGCTTTCAGTTTATTGTTATCTTTTCTCCCCTCTGCATTACTGCTACACACATCTTCATTGGCAGAACAATGCAAAAAAGCAATCTTGAGATGACCTTACATACAACTACGGCAATATTCTTTTTGTCCAGTGTTGTTCTGATGCACCCATGTGCTGCAGTGTATTTATGAAACATCACACCCAACAAAAATCCTGATGTGATCATATATGTAATCACATTCGGGTTGCTTTTTTGCAATGTATTATTAATTTGCGCATGTGCATTGGTAACGTGTAGACTTGAGAGGCACCAAAGAACTTCGAGCTGCAGCAAACTACACTGTACACAATTTTGGAAATAAAAACCCAGGACAGCGGCAAATTCCTAATGCAATCGTTCCATTGTCAAAACTAGCTAGATGGCCTCAAATTCCAATGGGGAAAAATGGATACAGGCTGGAAAGACAACCCATGCACTCTACAATGTCAAGACCGGCCCAGTGTTTCATAGTGTGCATAATGCTGAGGCTTACTGCTGAAATGGTAGCAGCAAGTAGAGCTGAAGTTTTGAAGGGCCCCGGGCATTAGAGTTCCCAATTGCCCGGTTATTGCTTCTGCTGCCTACCAACTCTAAGCTGGTCAACTGGCGGAAGCAGGTGGGGGAAGAGAGTGGGAGCGATCAGCATCATCTACACTAGTGATTCCCAAAGTGGGCATTACCACCCCCTGGTGGCGGTGGGATTACCTAGGGGGGCACTAAGAGGCAAGGGGGCAGCAGGGGGCGCTAGAGGTGGGCCCCTTCAAATGTGTTGATGGATAGGGTAGGGGGCGCTGGGGTTGAGTTTGTGGAACCAAGGGGGCGGTGGTGCGAAAAGTTTGGGAACCACTGATCTACACGATGATGTTACTTCCGGTATATGTAGAAGTGCCGGCATCATGCTGAGGGGATGCTCTACCATAGAGCTTTTTCACAGCATGATGCTGGCACTTCCGCGTAAACCGGAAGTGATGTCATTGTGCAGATGATGCTGATTGCCACCCCTCAACCTCCTGCCAGTTGCGAGGCGAGATCTGGAAATCCTACTAGGCATGCTACTTCCTCTAGTTTTTGTGCATTCATATCTACACTGCCTCACTCCCAGAAGAAGAAGTGAAACAAGAGTTCAGTTATCATGGGGGCAAGGGACACCCCTACCGTTGCCACTGCTGAGAAGTAGGGGATGTGGCACGGATTTGAAGCTGCCACTGTTCAGCTCAGTGCTAGAGCCTCTCTGCTTGGCATCCAGGTTCAATCCCCAGCATCTCCAGTTAAAAGGATCAGGCAGTAGGTGATGTGAAAGACCTCTCTCTGCCGGAGACCCTGGAGAGCTGCTGCCAGTCTGAGTAGACAATACTGAACTTGAGGGGCCAATGGTCTGATTCAGTAGAAGGCAGCTTCACATGTTCACGTGTTCACTGGGTCCTCCTGAGGCCCAGGGCCCTGGCAGCTGCCAAGATTTGCTTACCCCAATGCTGGCCTCATGGCAAGTTTGACGCTGGGCATGCATGAAGATCACAGGACCCCTCGGCACTCACCCTGTCCGTTCTGATAGTGCATTTTCTCCTCGTCAGAGTCTTGGAAAGCTTTGCTGTAGCCACAGTGCCTACACGCCAAGGGGGATGCAAACCAAGAGAGGCAAGAGAGGGAGAGACGCTGCATTACAATAGAAACAGCCAGTCTGGTTTGGGTGCACACCAAAGATTGTTAATCATCATTGCCAAAAGTCAGCTAAGTTTTGTCTTCTCCACTTTACATAAGCCTAGGAGAGTGTTACGGATTCGGTGGACTGCCAAAAAAATAAATCAGAGGGTTATAGATCAAATCAAGCCTGAACTGACCCTAGAAGCTAAAATGACTAAACTGAGGCTGTCGTATTTTGGTCACATTATGAGAAACCAAAAGCCGCTGGAGAAGACAGTCATGCTAGGAAAAGTTGAGGGCAGCAGGAAAAGAGGAAGACCCAACAAGAGATGGATTGACTCAATAAAGGAAGCCAAAGCCCTCAGTTTGCAAGATCTGAGCAAGGCTGTCAAAGATAGGACATTTTGGAGGACTTTCATTCATACGGTGGCCATGAGACGGAAGGAAGCGACTCGACGGCACTTAACACACACACACATGGTTGCCAACCTCCAGGTGGTGGCTGGAGATCTCCCACTATTACAACTGGTCGGCACCAATTACACTTTTACAACAAATCCCCCCAAAATCTCCAGGTATTTCCAAACCCAGAGTTGGCAATAGGGTTGCCAGGTCCCTCTTTGCCACCGGCGGGAGGTTTTTGGGGTGGAGCCTGAGGAGGGTGGGGTTTGGGGAGGGGAGGGACTTCATTGCCATAGAATCCAATTGCCTAAGTGGCCATTTTCTCCAGGGGAACTGATCTCTATCAGCTGGAGAGCAGTTGTAATAGCAGGAGATCTCCAGCTAGTATCTGGAGGTTGGCAACCCTACATTTAAGAGTTCCTTGTCCACAAGCCGACTCACACACAACAGGGGATCTGATCGCCCCGTTTTATCCCAAAGAAGGCCCTGCAAGACGGGCTTCTCTCTCTTACCTCTTCTTGCAGATCAGAAACAGGAGCAGAGAGACGAGGCCGGAGATAAGCGTGAGGCAGACCCAGACGACGGTCGTGGTGTCATAATGAGGAACTACTAGGAGAGAAAGGTTGCAGGAGGATTCTAACTTGCTGTCTTTGAGGGTTTTTGGAGGGGAAGCACAGGCCAGATTGCAGGTGCAGTTCCCGGCATTTCCATTTTACAGGGCCAAGCAGTAGGCATTGTGAAAGACCACTGCCGAAACCATGGAGAGCTGCTGCCAGCCAGAGTAGACAATACTGACCTTGGTGGACCAATGATCTGATTCAGTGATTCAGTCTAAGGCAGCTCAGCTTTGCTGCTATCTAGGTCAGTATTGTCTACTCTGACTGGCAGCAACTCTCCAGGGTCTCAGGCAGAGGTCTTTCACATCACATACTGCCTAGTGCAGGGGTGTCAAACATAAGGCCCATGGGCCGGATCCAGCCCCTGGAGAGCTCTTATCCGGCCCGTGAGCCAGCCACACCCTCCAGTCCTGATCTGGGCTGGCAAGGCATGACCCGGCCCGACCAAGTGTCATTTATATCGTATCTGGCCCTTGTAACAAATGAGTTTGACAACCAACCTAGACCTTTTGACTGGAGATGGCGGGGATTGAACCTGGGATTTTCTGCATGACAAGCAGATGCTGTACTGTTGAGCTACAGTACCTCTCTGCCTTTGTAATCTGGCCTGAAGAGGGAGTTTTTTTATGTATGTATGTATGTATGTATGTATAAATGCATGCATGTATTTTTATATTTATACTCTCTTTTGTTCTCAGTGGAGACCCAAAGTGGCATACAATATCATTCTCTCCTCCTCCATTCTACCCTCACAACAACAAGGCAGAGGCAGGTTTGAGATAGAAGAAGAAGAAGAGTTGTTTTTTATATGCCGAATTTCTCTACCACTTAAGGAAGAATCAAACCAGCTTACAATCACCTTCCCTTCCCCTCCTCAAAACAGACACCTTGTGAAGTAGGTGGGGCTGAGAGAGTTGGGAGAGAGCTGTGACTCTCCCAAGGTCACCCAGCTGGCTTTCATGTGTGGGAGTGGGGAAACCGACCCGGTTCACCAGATTAGCGTCTGCCACTCATGTGGAGGAGTGGGGAATCAAACCCGGTTCTCCAGATCAGAGTCCACCACTCCAAACCACTGCTCTTAACCACTACCCCACGCTGACCGACCCAACCAAGATCATTTGGCAAGCTCCTAGATCATAGTCCAACACTCTCCTCACAATGGCATGCTGGCTCAAAAAAGGTTGGAATGATGCACTATTTTAGGCAGCAGAGGGGGGAGAATCCAAACTCCGTGGATTGTTTCTAAATTTGTGGGGAGGGGTCCCTCCCGCCGCCCTGCTCTTGGATGTGCTCCTCCCACGGTTCCTCACTTGCTTTGGCGGTCTCCACTTCCATCGCCTGGCTGAACTTGCCACAGCCGGCAGAGGTGCGGGCCCGGACTTGGAAGACGTAGCGGGTGGCGGGTTTGAGTCCTGAGACGGTGGTGCTGTTGCCCTTGGACTTCAGCGTGGAATAACTCTGCATCTCTTTGTCCTGGGGGAGAGATGATGAAGGGTTAATAGATACACCTGTTATAGAAAGGTAGGACTCTGGTTTGCAATAGGTGTGAGGAGAGGTGTGAATGAATTCGCCTTCCCCCCCCCCATTCTGTTTCAGTTGTTTTCTGTTGCCCCAGAAGGTCAGACCAGAACCAATGGGTTGAAATTAAATCAAAAGAGTTTCTGTCAAGACATTAGGAAGAATTTTCTACCAGTTAGAAAGGTTCCTCGGTGGAACAGGCTTCCTTGGGAGGTGGTAAGTGCTCCTTCCCTGGAGGTTTTTAAGAAGAGGCTAGACGGCCATCTGTCAGCAGTGCTGATTCTATGACCTTATTCACACAGAAACAATAAGTTCAAGCAATCTCAATACATTCCAATAGTGAGCCAAACAAAATCCAACTACTGGTATCCTAATACAGTTTCACAACATTCAAGTTACAAGGTAAGATTTCACCAAAAATATATATAAATAAATATAGGTAAGAATAAACTTCAGTATTTGGTATCTGTATAATATTTCTTTCTTTATATTCTCTCATCAGATGTCAAACAGGCGAGGAAGACGGCCGTTTCGTTCTTCATAAGTTCCTCAACCTTAGTCTCTTCAGTATCCTAACAGGGAACCTCAGAAGTTGAACGGAAGATACTAGCCTAATTAGGCAGAAGGATCAGCTCTCTACCCATGGGGAGATGTAAAATGGAATTTGTAAGACCTCAATGAATATATATCAACTGAAGAGACTAAGGTTGAGGAACTGATGAAGAACGAAACGGCCGTCTTCCTTGCCTGTCTGACGAGAGAATATAAAGAAAGAAATATTATACAGATACCAAATATCGATGTTTATACTTACCTGTATTCATTTATATATATATATTGGTGAAATCTTACCTTGTAACTTGAATGTCGTGAAACTGTATTAGGATACCAGTAGTTGGATTTTGTTTGGATCACTATTGGAATATACTGAGATTGCTTGAACTTATTGTTTCTGTGTGAATTTGGAAGAATTACTGAGTACACAGAAGTGTCTACTTGTTGCAGATCACGAGGGGGAGGTCATCTTGGGCATCTTCTGGGCATGGAGTATGGGTCACTGGGTGTGTGTGGGTGGGAGGTAGTGGATTTCCTGCATTGTGCAGGGGGTTGGACTAGATGACCCTGGTGGTCCCTTCCAACTGTATGAGTCAGTATAATTTCAGGTAATTTTAAATTGATGTCGTTCGTCTATGCTTCTGTAGGGCTTGTGGGCCTTAATAAAGTTTGACTGACTGCCTTGAGAAAAACAGCCAACTATTAAAACGCTGGATTCGCCCAAACAAGCTTAGGACAGCCTCAAAAAAGGCTTTCTCCTGCCTTTAAAGCCACCCCCTCTCCCCCCCACCCCCAGTCAGCAAGGCCCATTACTAGGGTTGCCAACCTCCAGGTACTAGCTGGCGATCTCCTGCTTTTACAACTGATCTCCAGCCGACAGAGATCAGGTCCCCTGGAGAAAAGGGCCGCTTGGCAATTCGACTCTGTGGCATTGAAGTCCTTCCCCTTCCCAAACCCCACTTCCTCAGGCTCCACCCCAAAAAACCTCCCGCCGGTGGCGAAGAGGGACCTGGCCACCCTGCCCATTACCTTTTCATAGTATTTGATCTCATATTCCAAAATGATGCCGTTGGGTTGGTCTGGTTCCTGCCAGATGAGGGTGACGCTGTTTTGGCCCACCTTCTCCTGGTGGATGGCCAGCACCTGAGACGGGGCTAAGAAAGCACACAACGGAGAGTCATGAAGGAAAAGCAGGGCGTCGGGATCGGGGCACGTGTTGCCTCAGCCGAGAGGCTTGTTTGCACTCCCAGGGAGCCTGCCCGCAAGACCTGGACCGAGCCAGCGGATGCCCACAGCCCCGCTAAAGAGCCCTTCCCTCTCATATTGATTTATCACAGGGGTGGGGAACCTTTTTTCTGCCAAGGGCCATTTGGATACTTATAACATCATTTGCGGGCCATACAAAATTATGAAACTTAAAAATTAGCCAACCAATCCACGGCCCAGGTGGGAAAGGGTTAACACAGTTTCTTGGGTGGTCCTAGCAGCTCCATAGCTAATGACTCTTCTGTAAGAAGGAAAAAGGGTTCCTTTTCTTGGCAAAACAAACTCATATCTGCCTTGAATACAGGCTATTCCTGTCTGTGGGAGGGGGCAGATCACCAGTCTTAGATCCTTCTGAGCTAGAGATCTGCCAGGACCCATGAAGGGCCAGACCAAATGACTTCACGGGCCTTAAACGGCCCCAGGGCCTGACGTTCCCCACCCCTGATTTATCGCGTTAGAAAATCTTTCTACCGCCTTTCTGGGGACCCGCTCCGAAGGGCTCACAAGGCATGAACAATAAAAGGCATTCATAAAAACAACATCAGAATTATTGATATTAAGTTCCACTGAGGAACCGCTCTAACTGTTAGAAAATTCTTCCTAATATCCTGACAGAAACTCTTTTCATTTAATTTCAGAACCAACGGGTTGAAATTAAATGAAAAGAGTTTCTGTCTAGATATTAGGAAGAATTTTCTACAGTTAGAGCGGTTCGTCAGTGGAACAGGCTTCCTCGGGAGGTGGTGAGCTCTCCTTCCCTGGAGGTTTAGATGGCCATCTGTCAGCAATGCTGATTCTATGACCTTAAGCAGATGATGAGAGGGAGGGCATCTTGGTCATCTTCTGGGCATGTGGGGGTCACTGTGAGGGTGGGGGGAGGTATTTGTGAATTTCCTGCATTGTGCAGGGAGTTGATGTCCCTGGGGTCCCTTCCAACTCTATGATTCTATGGTTCTAAGTGTGAGTCTATATGTGCCATCTTATGGCAACCCCAGCGTGGGCTTTTCTAGACAAGTGAGAAGCAGAGGTGGTTGGCCCATTGCCTTCGTCTGCAGAGTCTTCTTTGGAGGTCTCCCTTCCAAGTACTGATCCAGCATAGTTTCCAAGATCTAACGAGATCGGCCTATACCATACCATTCCACAACCCAGTACTAGAAGGAAAATCCCAAAAAATCCCCCTCTCACAAAGGCTTGGTCCCTGCGATAGTGGGGAACCAGAAACATCAGAACATGTCCTCCTCAGGTGTAGCTACTATAAGGAGGACAGGGAGAAGATTCTTGGCCCTCTTTTAAGAAACTGGTTATCCTGAAGCTGTTAGAGTTGACATCCTTCTTAAGGATGAATTTTCTCAGGTAACAAAGATAGTGGCCTAGTTTTGTAGACTAGTAGTTAATCATAGGAAACCTAAATGAAAACACGAATGAAAAGTTGTAGAGTGGAGTGATTGCTTAAGTTGTATTGTTGACCAGTTGTTTTAATGAGGGTAACATTTTGTATAGTGTTTTAATTAAAATGTATTGTTTTATACTGCCGCTCTAGGTAGGGTAATGTTCCTCTAAATGTTTTATGTTTGGTCAAAGGACCGTAATAAACAATTAATTTATTTACCAGTAGTGTGAGGAAGAAAAGTTGGGTTTTCATATGCTGATTTTCTCTACCTTTTAAGGAGAATCACGCCGGCTTACAATCTCCATCCCTTCCTCTCCCCATGACACACACCTTGTGAGGTAGGCGGGGCTGAGAGAGTTCAGAAAGAACTGTGACTAGCCCAAGGTCACCCAGCAGGCTTCATGTGGAGGCGTGGGAAATCGAACCCGGCTCTCCAGATTAGAGTCTACCACTCACAGTGGGTTTATAAAAAAATTAAAGTATCAGAAATGTGGGGGTCCAATTCTAACTGGCTTCGCTGCCCAAGCGGAAATGGGGGTTATGACTTCCCCCAGGCCATCTTTTTCTGATCTGAAATCACTTCAGAGAGCCAGTCTTTGCCTTAAGAGAAACATATGTGTACTGTAGCAATCTTGTTCTGAATCCCAGATTCTTGGTATTTAGGTGGCGAATAGTTTGGAGCCCCATGAAAGAGCCCCGTGGCACAGAGAGGTAAGCTGCAGTACTGCAGTCCAAGCTCTGAACATAAGAAAAGCCCTGCTGATCAGACCAAGGCCCATCAAGTCCTGTAGTCTGTTCACACAGCGGCCAACCAGGTGCCTCTAGGAAGCCCCCAAACAAGACGACTGCAGCAGCATCCTGCCTGTGTTCCACAGCACCTAAGATAATAGGCCTGCTCCTCTGCTCCTGGAGAGAATAGGTATGCATCATGACTAGTATCCATTTTAACTAGTATCCATGAATACCCCTTTCCTCCATGAACATGTCCACTTTAAGCCTTCCAAGTTGGCAGCCATCGCCACATTTTGGGGCAGGGAGTTCCACAATTTAACTATGCGTTGTGAGAAGAAATACTTCCTTTTATCTGTTTTGAATCTCTCACATTCCAGCTTCAGCAGATGACCCCGTGTTCTAGTATTAGGGGAGAGGGAGAAAAACTCACGACCTGAGTTCGATCCCGATGGAAGTCGGTTTCAGGCAGCCGGCTCAAGGTCGACTCAGCCTTCCATCCTTCCAAGGTCGGTAAAATGAGTACCCAGCTTGCCGGGGGTAAAGGGAAGAGGCACTGGCAAACCACCCCGTAAACAAAATCTGCCTAGGAAACGTTGAAATGTGACGTCACCCCATGGGTCAGGAATGACCCGGTGCTTGCACACGGGACCTTTACCTTTTTAATAGTTTGGTACAACTGTTAATAGCAGTTGCCATTATTTGGCTGGTGTCTGTGAGAGATATTCTCTGATATTCTCAAATGAAGTGCATTTCCATCCGAAAACAAGAGAAGACTCAGGGAAACTGTGCATTAATTAGGCATGAGCAAATGTTCCATAACTCGTTCCTTTTGATCGTCGCTTCTATTTTTATTAACGACTTTGGTTCGCCGATTTTCACTGCGGGATTCGTATGCGTGGCGTACCATTTGCCCATGCAACTAATAACGGCACTTATACACACCACGTGCATCACTTATCCACATCATATAGGCATAATCTCTAATGGGGACTTATCACTGCGCAAATAGCTCTGAAATGTGGGTCTTACAGAGAAAATGGAAAGAGGAAGTGGAAAATGATGTTAGAGGAGAGAATCGCGGGTTTGGTTTTCGCCAGGTGGGACTGAAACTGAATCGAGGATTTTAAGGTCGAAAAATTCAACCTCCTTCTCGGTATAGATGATCAATATACCATTTGGACCCTTCCCTTCTGCGCCATTTTGTCAGAGGTTTTTGCTTAGCAGGGTAAAACCAGATTGGAGTGGGGATTTGGGGAAGAGGACCTCACAAGGTGAAAGGGTTTTTTTTTTTTAAGTCTTTTCCGCACACACAATGGCCTTCCTCTGGAAATTGCAGCCACAACAGCTGCAATTTAAAATTGTATAAGGGAGGGGAGCCTTTAACAATGATCACAAAACTACACATAATTGTGTACTTCCGCTCTCAAGTGAAGCTGTCAGCAGAGGCACAGAAAGAATTCTCAAATGGAGCATTAATAGAAACGCAAACTAGCAATTATCGGTGCGCATTTATAACTTTTACCTGCATCTCCTTTGCTATACTTGGAGTATCACACTCCGTGAATCGAAGGAAGTTTAGCAGCCTACAAAAAACTGTGGGCTGCAACCCCACAGCCCCCAACACACACCCCTGCTCTGAGATACCTATATTTTACAGATCTGCAGGGATGTTCCGGATTCCATTTCTTTTTTCATTTGCTGATATCTGAGGTCTGGGGTTTTGATTCTGTACTTCTTTTGCTACTGTTGTAGTTTGGTTTATTGCTCATTAACAAGGCCATAAGCAAATACATAAGCAAATATGTATAAACTCATGAAATTCCTAAAATTTGTAAATACATAAAATACATATAAGAGTTGGAGAGAGAGAGAGAGAGAGAGATGCCGACTTTCTCTACCACTTAAGGGAGACTCAAACCAGCTTACAATCACCTTCCCTTCCCCTCCCCACAACAGACACCCTGTGAGGTAGGTGGGGCTGAGAGAGCTCTAGCAGAGCTGTAATTTGCCCAAGGTCACCCAGCTGGCTTAATGTGTAGGAGTGGGGAAACAAATCCAGTTCTCCAGATCAGACTCCACCACTCCCAACCACCGCTCTTAACCACTACACCATGCTGGCTCTCATGTGATATGATATAATATGTTATGATATGATATGATATGATATGATATGATACATGACATGACATGACATGACATGACATGACATCATATCATATCATATCATATCATATCATATCATATCATATCATATCATATCATATCATATCATATCATATCATATTATTATACAAGTTCAACAATACCTCTTGGAGCAAAATACCTGTATCATTTAGCAGGACAGTTTTAAAGCCGTTACCTGAGTTAAGTATTTTGCCACCTGATAAATTTTCTCAGTATCCACCTCTAGATCTGATAAGAGAAAAGGGATGATCCAGAGTTCTAAAGGAAGATTATACTTTGTTAGAATGGGTGTGATCCACCTGGATCTCTCCTAATTCCAATTTTTGCAAAAATGATGTTTTTATATGATATTAGCCGCCCTGAACCCAGTTCCTCGGGGGGCGGGCAGGATACAAATAAAATGTATGGTTGTCATTGTTTTTGTTATCGTTATCATTATCATTATTCAGCACTGCTTTTCCTGCTTGCCGCTTTTGTTCATTTCAGTTTTTCGGAATACCACCACCACGCAGTTTGCCCCCTTATACATATTATTTGACAACGCCTCGTCTTTCTAGAGCCTTCTGTTTACCTAGACTGAATGCTAACCCCTCTATGGTTATGTAGGCAGAATTTTGAACATGCCATACCCAGACAGGACCTGTCCTTGCTCTTCTGGCTCTATTGATTCATTCGCACATGCCCTTTTGGAATGCCGCTTTTATGAGGAACTCTGATCACATTGTATCTCTTCCCTTTTAATATATAAATCCAATGCCTCTGTGTCTGACATAATGCCTTTTTTTATTAAGAGACAGGGATCCCAAGGCTACATTGTCAGTGGCAAGATTTGTTTCAGTCCTCATACCCCTCAAACATTAGATTTAAAATCATGCTGCTCAAGATCAATGGATCAAGGAGCTTCTGAGGGATAAAGGAAAGGAAAAGCCAACTCTTGGAGGTCAATCCTGTAGCACCGGCCCCTGCGTAGAAGAGCAAATGGAAGCTGACCGCCAGGGGCCATCTCCTACCTGCCTGGTTCGTGGTGATGTTGACAGCGGCGAATCTCGGCGGCTCGAGACTCAGCTCAGAGACGCCGTTGACGGCCTCCACCCAGAAGGAGTAGTTGGTATGGGCCAGGAGATTGGTGACAACAAGCGAGCCCTGCGCCAAGTTTGTCTGCTGGGGGATGAAGCGGATCCCAGCACCGCAGGCCTCACATTGGCCTGAGTCCCACGCGCAATGGCGGCAGAGCACATTGAAGAGAACGTCGCTGCGGTCTCCTTTGTCCAGTGGCGGAGCCCAATCCAGGGTGACCGAAGTACCGTTTACACTGGACAGCAAGTTCATGGGAGCGGACGGGGGGCCTGAAAAGGACGAAAAGGCGTGCAGAGTCAGGCAGGGTTGCAGATAGAGTTGCCAGGGCCCTCCTGGTCTCCGGCAAATAATGGGAGAAGGTAGGGTTGCCAGATCCAGGTTAGGAAACTCCTGGAGATTTGGGGATGGAGCCTGGGGAGGACAGGGACCTCAGTGGGGTGCAATGGAGTCCATGCTCCAAAGCATCCATTTTCTCCAGGGACACTGATCTCTGCAGTATGGAGATGAGCTATAACTCTAGGGGGTCCCCAGGTCCCACCTGGAGGCTGGCATCCCTAGAAGGGAGTGACCTCGGCATGGTCCGATGCCACAGAGTCCCCCCTCCAAAGAATCCGTTTTCTCCAGGGTAACTGATCTCTGCAGTCTGGAGATGAGCTGTAATTCCAGGGGATCCCCCAGGTCCCACCTCAAAGCTGCAAGGTATGGATGGTGGGCATGTCGGGTTGCCAACGTCCAGGTGGCACCTGGTGATCTCCCGCTACGGGGGTGGGGGTACGTACGTGAGCAAGGTGCTGAAGGCGGGTCTTGAGCTGCTCGATAAAAACTGCTCTCACAGCGACACACCTGCGCCGCCTGGCTGTCGGAATAGCTGTGGGAAGGGCATTCGGCACACAGCTGATCCCCCGGGGAAGACTTGTAAAACCCCAGTTGGCAGGCTAAAGGAGAAGGAAAAATGAGATATATGAGGTGGCAGAAGCCTCTACAACTGACTCCAAAACGTTACATTTGGTTGGTCTGTTCAAGGCTGGAACAGGATTTCTCGGCCCCCGCAACACTGCTGGAAGCCGCCAGACCACTGACAAGAGTTTTTGCCACCAAGAACATCTGCTCATGCTCAGCGGAGAAAATCTTATTATTCGTTTATTACGAATGTTCATGGCTTCTCGTTTTCCCAAGAGCTCTGGGTGGCCGACACGTGTAGGGCAACGCCGTTTCGTCTTCACAAACAACCCTAAGAACATAAGAAAAGCCATGCTGGATCAGAAAAAAGGCCCATCAAGTCCCGCAGTCTGTTCACACGGTGGCCAACCAGATGCCTCTAGGAAGCCCACAAACAAGACGACTGCAGCAGCACCATCCTGCCTGTGTACCACAGCACCTAATATATTCGGCATGCTCCTCTGATCCTGGAGAGAATAGGGATGCATCATTACTAGCATCCATTTAACTAGTAGCCATGGATAGCCCTCTCCTCCATGAACCACTCCCCTCTGAAAGCCTTCCAAGTTGGCAGCCATCACCACATCCTGGGGCAGGGGGTTCTACAATTTAACTAGGTGTTGTGTGAAGAAATACTTCCTTTTATCAGCTCTGAATCTCTCGCCCTCCAGCTTCAGCAGATGACCCCGCGTTTTAGTATTATGAGAGAGGGAGAAAAGCTTCTCCCTGTCCACTCTCTCCGTACCATGCATAATTTTCTAGACCTCTATCATGTCTCCCCTTAGCAGCCTTGTTTCCAAGCTAAACAGCCCTAAGTGTTTTAACCGCTCCTCATTGGACCCAGGGAAACCGCTAAACAGCCTGTGCGGGAAAGTGAGGTTGAGAGAGAAAATGATGGGCTCAAGTTCTCCCTGTGAGCTTCAAGGGCCAGGAAGGGAATGAAGCCAGGGATTCATACCTATTTTGAATCGTTTTCCTAACAACAACAAAGAGCTCTACGCTCTGCTTGTAGAGGAGGAGAGGGGGGACCTGGCAACCCTAGTTGTAATAGCAGGAGACCTCCAGCTAGTCCCTGCAGGTTGGCAACCCTACCTCCCACTCCTCCTTCATCTGCCCCACCCCTTGCAGGCTCCTTTCCCCATCTACCCCCCCCCCAATGGGTCTTTTCATCCAGCCGGCCTCCTGCTGTGGCCTGTCTCAGGAGCTGACAGGCTTGCATCGCATCGGGAAGCAGAAAATGGGATGGGAGGGCCTCCTCGAGCCATCTGCAACTTGGTCCATTTGTCCCCCTCCTCCCAGCTCTGGGGACAGGAGGAACATCTGCCAATAAGCCAGTGGGCTGGCTGAAACGCTAGACGGGCCTGTCAGTCAAGGGGACGATGGCTACGGAAGAGCCACTCTGCCGGGTCCAGCTTGGAGTGGGCAGGGGGGCTCAAAGCAGTTCAGCTCAGGAGGCAAGAGGGGAAAGCAGCCTACTTCCTGGAAATCTTCACAGTCAACTTTAGGGTGGCCACTTGCCAGGTCCCCCCTCTCCTCCGGCGGGAGGCTTTTGGGGCAGAGCTGAGGGGATTGTGCGCGAGCGCGCGGTAGCGCCGATGCATGTGCATGTCACTTCTGGTTTACACCCCAGAAGTGCCACATCGCAAGGGGCCTTTTACCACTCAAACTTTTACCACTCAAACTCCCACTCAAATGACGCAATATGGTTCCAGCTCTCAGTCAGGAAATAACTGAAGATTTTGGGAGTGGAGCCTGAGAAGGGTGGCGTTTGGGGAGGGGAGGGACTCAAAGGGGGTGAAATGCCATTAGGGTTGCCAACCTCCAGGTGGTGGCTGGAGATCTACTGCTATTACAACTGATATCCAGGCAGCAGATATCAGTTCCTAGGGTGGCCAGGTCCCCCACCAGCGGGAGGTTTTTTGGGGGGAGCCTGAGGAGGGGGGGTTAGTTGAGGAAGGACTTCAATGCCATAGAGTCCAATTGCCAAAGCAGCCGTTTTCTCCAGTTGAGCTGGAGATCAGTTGTAATACCAGGAGATCTCCAGCTACTACCTGGAGGTTGGCAGCCCTATCAGTTCTCCTGGAGAAAATGGACGCTTTGACAATTGGACTCTATGGCATGGAATCCCTCCCCTCCCCAACCCCCACCATCCTCAGACTCCACCCCCCAAAATCTCCAGGAATTTCCCAACCCAGAGCTGGCAACCCTAAATGCCATGAAGTCTACCTTCCAAAGTGGCCATTTTCTCCAAGTGAACTGATCTCTGTCGCCTGGATATCCGTTGTAATCCCATGAGATCACCAGCCACCCTCTGGAGGCTGGCAACCCTCGGACCAGCCATGAGTGGTCATGCACACTGTGAACGTGGTGCTGATAGGTCTTTCACCATGCCCGATTGACACTACAACTAGGTAGCAAACTGATGGTGGAGATTGCTTTTGTCAGATATAGACCACTCGGTAGATCGACGTCCAAGTCACGTCTTCGGTGCCCGCCCAGAATGACTCTTGTCTGTCAGACGAACTGCCATTCATTAGATGGACTCCAGACATCTCTTTGACATCTATTCATTATTCAGAAAGAATATCAACTGGGGTGGGGGTGGGAGAGGGGGGGTCCTCTGCGGACAGTGACGGCTGTGATAGGCTGAGCTAAACTGAGCTGACAACCCCGGGACTCTGTGACAAGCCCTCGTCTCCGGGGACGTGCTTTGTGGTGACTTGCGAGGGCCAAGAGATCCTTTCAAATTGGCACTCCCGTTCTCCAGTCTGCCTTTTCAAGAAATTATCGTTTCTGAGGGACAGCGAGGGCAGGCCCTGGACTCCGTGGAGGCCTCCCTCGGATAGCGCCAGGGTCACCCCCTAGTTAGCATAAGTGACAGAGACGCCCCGCAGGAGTTGGGAGCAGCCCGAAGCCGTACAAGCCACTATCCCTGTGAAATACAAAACTCTCCGAAGGACCGAGCCAGCAAGTTATGGGCCGCCTAGGGTTGCCAACCTCCGGGTGGTGGCTGGAGATCTCACGCTATTACAACTGATCTCCAGCCGATAGAGATCCGTTCACCTGTAGGAAATGGCCGCTTGGGAAATTGGACTCTATGGCATTGAAGTCCCTCCCCTCTCCAAACCCCGCTCTCCTCAGGCTCCACCCCCAAAATCTCCAGGTATTTCCCAACCCAGAGCTGGTAACCCTAGCGCCGGCTGGCCGAGCAACTGTGAGGATATATCAAGGGCTGAAAGTAGTCAGCAGGTAGTAGTAGAAGAAGAAGAGGTGGTTTTTATACCCTGATTTTCTCTATCTTTAAGGAGACTCAAACTGGCTCATAATCACCTTCCCTTCCTCTCCCCACAACAGACACCTTGTGAGGTAGGTGGGGCTGAGAGAGTTCTGAGAGAACTGTAACTAGCCCAAGGTCACCCATCAGGCTTCATGTGGAGGAGTGGGAAACCAACCCCTGTTCTCCAGATTAGAGTCCACCACTCTTGGGGAGGAATGGGGGTTTGAAACCCAGTTCTCCAGATTAGAGTCCACCGCTCTTAATCACTATTCCATGCTGGCTCTGCCCCAATGCATGCAAACAATTTGTTATAGGGTTAGGGTAGCCAACCTCGTTTGGGAAAATCCTAGAGGGTGGGGTTTGAGGAGGGGGAGATCAGTGGGGATGTCTTGTCACTCTAGGACTTTTCTCCTAGACACTTTGGTATCCCATAGAGTCTGATTGTCGCAGCTGCCATTTCTTCCATGATTCTTTGTAGTCTAGAGAGTGGTTATTAATCTAGGAGAACTTCAGGCCCCACCTGTAAGTTGGCAATCCTATATATGATCCCTACAGAATTTAATATTTAGCTTAGCCTTTCTTCAAGGAAGATACATCCTCCCCCCACCCATGTTATCCCACAACAGCAAGAGGTAGAGATTAGCCACAGTCAACTTCAGAGCTGAGGAAAGATTTGAACCCAGGATTCAAACTTTACCTTACACTGACTCGTCAACTTGGCATCTGAATTTGATTTCCTCGTTGGGGCTTCAGTCTTTCTTTTTCAAAAGCTGTCAGGCTAGTTAGGAAAGTTATAGCTAATGGCTTGGGCTTGCACACAGATAATGACACCCGGTGACCTGTGGGTGGCATTCATTTCCCTCCCAATAGCTCCATGCTTTTCTTCCCTCCCTCCCCTCCCTCCCTATTAGATTTCCTTTACTCAGTTCCTTAGCGTGACTGTACATCTACCTAACTGTAGTACATTTTCATCCCACTCTTCAGCCAAGGAATTCAGAGAAGGATACATGTTTCTTTCGTCCCCTGTTCTATCCTCACATCCACCCTGTGAGGTAGGTCAGCCTGAGAGCAAGTGACTCCCAGAAAACTTCATGGAAGGCTATCGATTTGAACTCTGGTTTCCTAGACCCTAGCTCAGCAGCACACTCAACATTACACAATCCTGATTCCTGCACAGTGTATCGTTACTGCATGGTGCATCAATATCCTTTTGTGTGTGTGTGTGTGATGTTTCACCAGCATGCAAGAGTAAATTGGTGCATCCCTAAAACACCACATAGAAAGACTTTTGAGGCAATCATAGGTACAATCACATCACGGCTGTGCTTTTTCACAGTGTTTCCTGAATATACATGTGCAAATGAAATGTAAAATGAAGGAACTGAATTTTAGAGATTAGTGAAGGATAGGGTTGCCAGGTCCCTCTTTGCCACCAGCGGGAGGTTTTGGAGGACGGAGCCTGAGGAGGGCGGGGTTTGGGGAGGGGAGGGACTTCAATGCCATAGAGCCCAATGGCCAAGGCAGCCCTTTCTCCGGATGAACTGATCTCTCTCGGCTGGAGATCAGTTGTAATAGCAGGAGATCTCCAGCTAGTACCTGGAGGCTGGCAACTTTAGTGAAGGAACTGAATGTTAGAAATTCTCCTAGGTAAACCAGAGTTAAGGGAACTGGGGTGCAGCAAAAAGATAAATTCCAGTGCATGAAAGGAGCAAAGTGAGTGGAAACTCTCTCATTAACATCCAAGAACCAGTGCAGCGTAGGGGTTAGAATGTCGGGCTAGGACCTGGGTTCAAATTCCCAAGCAGCCATGGAATTCACTGGTTGACCTTGGGCTAGTCACGCTGTCTAAGCTGAACCTACCTTGCAGGGTTGTGGTGAGGATAAGACATGTGGAGAAGCACGTACGAGGACCTGAACTCCTTGAAGGAAGGGTGGGATAAAAATATATTAATAGTAGCAAGATGGCAACCTTGGCCTGCCTAAATGCAGCTCACACAGTGCATCCTATGGCAGACAACAGCCTGGTGCAGCCATGTTCTCCTCCTCCCTGACTTTGTCAGATATCACCTTGTGTTGAATGCTGTCAAGGCTGTTGGTTCACATCCCCCCAATCTAAACAAAGCCCCACTGCTCTTATTTGTCGATTCACCGCTGGGCTCTTCTAAACAGCTTTTGTGAAGCGACTGAAAACAAACAAAGCCTCCTGCGAGGGACCCCAGCGAGCCGCCTGCTGTATACACGTAGCCCCAGGCCAGCGCACGGTAGCGCCTGACACACAGCTGCCATCTCCTTATCACGGTTTATACAGTTGCAAAACAAAAACCCTCTTCCCGGAGCTCGCAGACTCTCTGGGAACAACCCCCCCCCCTTCGTTCTCGGAGCCGGGGCGGCCACATTAAGAAGGTGACGGATTAAGAAGATAATATTATCCTTTCGTATTGACTTCTCTTTTGTTTTCTCTGCTGTCAAAACTTCCTGCCAAAGGAAAGGCAGGATTACAGAAAACAGCCCGCAGATGGAGCACGGAGGTGGCCGAAGTCAGGGGCAGACCTGGACATGAGCCAGACTCAGAGAGTGGATGCCGTTGGTTGGATGCCAAGGAATGAATGCTCTGGGGGACTTCTGATTAGGAAAACCACTTCTTGGGCTGCGGAAAGAACCTAAATCATTAATGGACTTTCGCTCTGTGCGTGAGTGCAGAAGCCGCTGGGAAGGCCCGGCTGCCCTCGAGAAGGCAGACCATACCGATATTAATAGTCCAGGTCAGTTGATGGTTCGTGAATGGGAAAGAAGAGTTAGGAGAAAGTCTCCGATAGTTGGGAATCTCTGGCCATTTATGCAGGGCCGTTTCCCCGCGGTCACCCCCGCCGACGGCTCCGGCGCTTCGTTTGGATTATGCATGCCTTTCCCGACCGTCAGAGGTCACTCTCACCGCGCGTTTTGCCCGTGTTTACCGGATGCTGTTTTAGCGAGAATCCGGAAAACGCTGGCAAAACGTGAAGAAACGTGCGGGGAGAGCAAGGCGATCTCTGACGGTTGGGAAAGGCGTGCGTAATCCAAACGAAGCGCCGGAGCAGTCGGCGGGGGTGACCGTGGGGAAACGGACCTGCATAAATGGCCTCTCTGTTTTTTAATAGAATGCACACTTCATTTTGGTGGACGTCCCCTCATAGTTAGGAATGTCTGTACTTTTGAATGAGAAACTCGCCAGAGTTTTGGAGAGGATCTCCTGATAGTTAGGAATTTCTAGTTTTGAATGAGAAACCTATCCGAGTTTGGAGGTTTCCTGGTACTTAGGATGAAAAACTCACCAGAGTTGGAGAAGATCCCATGATGATTGGGAATCTCTGTACATTTGAATGAGAACTTCACCAGACTTGGAGGTTTCCTGATCGTTATGAATCTCTGTATTTTTGAATGAGAAACCCATTAGCATTCGGAGAAGGTTCCCTGATAGTTGGGAGTCACTCTGTGTTTTTGAACAGGAGATCTGGGAGAAGGTGGCACCTTTCCAGTTCAGGGGAGGGTATGTATGCGAAAAACAGCAGTGTGCACTTTTAAAGATAGACAGGATTGAGTATTTGAGCCGGAATTAAGGGAAGGAGAGATGTAAGCTAGGGATGCAGCCCTCAGGGGCTACTGTCTTAGTTGCACTCTGAGAATCTGTTCTGTACACAAGAAGCCTCCAGACCAGTGGCCCAACTAACTCAGTATTGTCTACTCTGGCTGACAACTGCTGCCCAGGGCTACAGGAAGGGAAAAATTCAGGGGAGTTGTATGTGTGTTATGCGCTTCTGATCTATGGCGACCCTATCAATTCATGACCTCCAAAATGACTTTAGAAGCTAAAATGACTAAACTGAGGCTGTCATACTTTGGACATATTATGAGAAGACAAGAGTCACTGGAAAAGACAGTCATGCAAAGAAAAGTTGAAGGCAGCAGAAAAAGAGGAAGACCCAACAAGAGATGGATTGACTCTATAAAGGAAGCCACCACCCTCAATTTGCAAGATCTGAGCAAGGCTGTTAAGGATAGGACACTTTGGAGGACTTTGATTCATAGGGTCGCCATGAGTCGGAAAAAACTTGACGGCACTTACACACACACACACAATATCCTATGCTCAGGTCTTGCAAACTGAAGGCCGTGGCTTCCTTTATTGAGTCAAACCAATCTGGTGCCATAATGAACTTATCTGAGCCACGTCTGGAGATTTCAATGGAGAGGTTCAGTTATGTGTGTGTAAACTGCCACCATGCTACAGCCAGCTCATGGTTGACCCATCATGGGGTTTTCGAGGCTAGAGACGAACAGAGGTGGTTTGCCATAGCCTGCCTTTGTGTAGCAACCCTGGACTTCCTTGGTGGTCTCCCATCCAAGGCCTTTGTTCATTTGAATGAACAGAGCATTCCACTTGACTGCCACTTCATTCTAGAATTCCAATTTTTCTCTGCATTGAACATGGGAGAGGGGCAAAGTCATAGTTCACCTAGGGAATATCAAACCTCAGCCATGACTGAAGGAAGAAGGGACCCCCAATGGACATCCATTGGCCCATAAAGGAATGCCACTAGTCCTACCAAGATCTTCCAGAATGCTGGGAATGAAATATGCTGGGAATGAAATATGCTGGGAATGAAATGAGATGCTGGGAATGAAATATGCACAGTCACTCAGTCACAGCCCCTCCCCATGCAAGAGCAGATATGGAACCCCTGACTGTAACAAGACCTTTAGGACTAACCTTTTAAAGTATAGGATTCTGAATGTCAGAGATGGAATATCAGACTTGCCATCTCTCACCATAGAAAGGTGATTCTGAGCATCCTTAGCCCCATTTCTCTTTTCAGTGCCCTTTTTTCTCCATCCCTACCTCCAGGCATCAATGCTCGTAATGCTGAGCAGCTGGACTTACCCACGCATGCGTCCCTCTGCTCCTCATAGCCGGCACTGCACACGCATTTCCCAATGGGCACCAGCCATTCCCCTTCAGCGCTGCAGTACATTTTGGGGGTGTCTCTTTCCTCCGAGTGTCGAACGCACTCGCCCCGCACCTCCACCAGGGATGAGGAGTCCGCGCCAGTGACTGCCTGGGAGAAGGAGGCCAAGTTCCGCACCATGGCGGGGCACTTCTTGTAGTACACGCGGACCGAGACAATGGCGATGCAAGCCCCAATGTCTTGGAAGGCCAGGTAGAAGCCGCGCTTGCTGAGAGGCCCCACCCCGCGGACCTCCGTGTTGAGCTTTAGCCGCCGGACCCCCAGGTCCACGTTGGTGAAGCTCTCGTCTGCCGCGATGGTGTCGATCTTCACAAACTGGCTCTCGCGGGTGGTGGCGCCCAGGTCGCGGTCCGACTGGAGGTAGTAGAGATTGAAGGTCTCCTTGCAGGTGCCCAACACCCCGGGCATGCTGTTGCAGTCCCGCAGGGTGAACCTGATCTCAGCATAGACCCGGTGGGCCCCGCGGCGCTGCACCCAGCTAGTCCGCAGCCAGTTGTTCTGGTTGGGGGACATGACGTTGCAGACCTGGTAAGTGTGGATGGGGTTGAAAAATTCATCCACTTCGTTGATGGAGTCCCACTGCAAGGCAGAAAGAGAGAAGGGGGTTAGTGTACTAGGGACCATCCCTATTGCCTGTGACCTGGCCTTGCTGAAACATGGGGTTGGATCCAACCGGCTTTTTGGCTGTGACCTGGCCCGGCTGAAACATGGGGTTGGAGCCAACCAGCTTTTTGGCTTCTTCTCAAGCCAATTCCCTCCCTCACTACCACCTCCTATCCCACATGGCATTTGTCCGTGCAGGTTCTGGCACCTCCAGCACAGCCTGTTTGGTCATCAAATCCTCCTCCACTTTCCCCCTGTTGAAAAATTGGTTGGCGCCAACCCGCCGTTCCTACTTTGCCTTTGGGGGAAAGCCTGGGGGATGCCTTTGTGCTGGCTTGGGCTAACTAGGGAAAGGTGAGATATAAACATTGTAAAAAAAATCAATCAATCAATCAGCTCCTTCCCCCTGGTTTATCGCCGTGCCCTCAAGGGAGAGCATTGGCAGCTGTCCATCAAATCCGCGGTGCAAAGTGCAGAGAGGGGAAAGCAAATCTGAGCAGATACATTTCAAGCCCATTAAGGGAAGCTCCAGCTCAGCTCCAACTTGACACGGACCTTGTTTCACATTCCAGGGAATGACTTGTTTTTCATTACAGGCACGGAGTCGGCTACAGCTGCGCCGATAGTTTGGCAGGAGGAGGGATGATGCTTTCTATCTCGCGCACACAAGGGTATTCCTACAGTACGCTTTAGGACAAGTGCACTGAGAACCCCTCCATGGGTTGAAAGGCTACTGCCAAACTGTCTGTGAGCGGAATCCATTTATTCTGCAGCGGCTCATCCTGCACTGATTTTTTTAAGCCAAGAGGGCATCTAACAGTGTTGTGGGAGATGCCTCCATGTGTGTGCATGGCGTAGCATGTGATAGGCAACCTCATGGGGGACTCTGTTAAGATCGGGGATTCACGAGCTAGCTTTGACCGGAGCGAAGGATGAGGACGTGCAAGCTGGGGTCTGCGTAAAGAAAAAGGCTGCACGAGCTAGCTGGACTCCATCCAAGATGAGGATGCGCAAGCCAGATGAGATCTGTGTTGGGGAGGGGCCGTGGCCCAGTGGTAGAGCATCTGCTTGGCATGGAGAAGGTCCCAGGTTCAATTTCTGGCATCTCCAGTTAAAGGGACTAGGCAAATAGGTGATGTGAACGACCTCAGCCTGAGACCCTGGAGAGCCATGGAGAGGGGCCGTGGCTCAGTGGTAGAGCATCTGCTTGGCATGCAGAAGGTCCCAAGTTCAATCCCCAGCATCTCCAGTGAAAGGGACTAGACGAGTAGGTGATGTGAACGACCTCCACCTGAGACCCCAGAGAGCCGCTGCCAGTCTGAGTAGACGATACTGACTCTGATGGACCGAGGGTCTGATTCAGTATAAGGCAGCTTCATGTGCTCATGTGTTAAGGAAGAGATCGCGCAAGCAAGCTGGAGTCTGTGTTCGGAATGGATATGAGCAAGTGAGTTGCAGTCTGTGCTAAGGATGAGGCTGTGTAAGCTAGTTGGGGTCTGTCCAAGATGAGGATGCGCAAGCTAGGTGAGGTCTTGTTAAGGAAGGGATTGCACAAGCTAGCTGCTGTGTGTGTTAGGAATGGAGATGCACAAGATAGTTGCCACCCTCGTTAAGGATAAGGATGTGCAAGCTAGTGGTGAGGGGGGTCTATGTCAAGGTAGGGATGCACAAGCTATATGAGATCTGTGTGGAAGGGATTGCGCAAGCTAGCCGGCTGACATGTTAGGAAAGGAGACAGCCAAACGACAGCCAAAGAACAGCTTCCATATATGGTTGTACATCCCATTAAAAGTTATGGGCTATATCCTAATTTTGGATGAGATTAAAATTTCCATCCCACTGAAAGCAAGAAATAGTACCTGGTTTGGGACCACTTTTGAACTTATATGAACACATGAAGCTGCCTTATACTGAATCAGACCCTCGGTCCATAAAAGTCAGTATTGTCTACTCAGACCAGCAGTGGCTCTCCAGGGTCTCAGGCAGAGGTCCTTCACATCACCTTCTTGCCTAGTCCCTTTAACTGGAAATGCCGGGGATTGAAGCTGGGACCTTCTGCATGCCAAGCAGATGCTCTGCCATTGAGCCACACTCTACCACTTCACAAAATCTGAGTCCATGGGGCGAAAAAAGCCAAAAGCTCCACGGAAATTAAAGGGTCTGTTTGACACCTCCCTTTTCCAGCCCAACGTGTCACAGCGTGTCCCTGTTCCTGACTGTGAAACGGTTCCTATGAAACATTCTCCTCTCATCCCATGTCATTGAGATAAAGTCCCCTAGCAAGATGAAAATGAGGACATCATAATTAATGCGGCAGGCAAGCGGGTTTGATTACATCTGTATTCAGGAACTTGGCTAACAGTTTAAATTAAAGTCAACACAAGATTTCTTTTTTAAAAAAACAGATTATAAAGGGATAAAGATGCAAATAATAGATATGAGCGTGGCTAAGCTTGCCCCACGTGGGGAAAAGAAGAAAGGAGGAGAAATCTGCATGGAAGACTGCAAAGAGAAATCACTTTGCACATGGATAGGACTGTACTGCTGACTATATTGCTTCCAATTTACTTTCCACCAGGAAAAAAAATATTATCAGGGGCTGGTCTATTCTTGTGCAAGTTAGCTGAACTATGTATTAAGAATAAGGATGAGCTAGCAAGTGAGGGGGGATATTGAGAATGGAGTCATTCAAGCTAGCCGGAGATGCTAAGAATGAGGAGAGAAACTACATGGGGAATATTGAGAATAGGGATGCAGAAGCTAGCTGGGAGATATTTAGAATGGGGATGCAGAAGCTAGCTTGGGGATATTGAGAACAGGGACAGAGAAGCCCACTGGAGGATATTGAGAGTGGGGGTGCAGAAGCTAGCTGGGGTATATTGAAAACAGGAACAGAGAAGCCAGCTGGGGGATATTGAGAATGGGGATGCAGAAGGTGGCTGGGGGATATTTAGAACAAGGATAAAGACACCAGCTGGAGGATATTGAGAACAGTACTGCTGAAGCCAGCTGGGGATATTGAGAACACGGCACTAAAAGCTAGATGGAAATTGTAAACATGAGGAGGCTGAAGCTCGCTGGGTGATGTTGAGAATGAGGGCATGCAAGGAAGCAGGTGATGTTAAGAATGGGAATGCACAAGCAAGTTGTGGAATATTGAGTATGGGGATGCACAATCTAGCTAGGGGATGTTAAGAACAGCAGTATATAAGATAGCTGGGGTAGCTTACATGGACAGAAAGAGCTGGGGTTAGACAGACCTGTGCCAGAGAGGAGAGAATGCCACAGGGTGGCCCTGAGCTGCCTTCCAAAGGGTTCTCAGCCTCATCGCTACCATCACCTAGGGAGAGCAGGATACAGTTGTTGCTGCATCCCAGCGGTGACCCCTTACAGGGCCTTGGCATCTAAGGGGAGGGGCTGTGGCTCAGTGGAAAAGGCTCCGCTTGGCATGTAGAAGGTCGCTGGTTCAATCCTCAGCATCTTCGGTTAAAAGGCTCGGGCAGCAGGTGATGTGAAAGACCCCTGCCTAAGACCCTGGAGAGCTGCTGCTCATCTGAATAGACAAGAGCGGGTGTGATGGACCAACAGTCAGGTTCAGTATAAGGCAGCTTCATGTGTTCATGTGTACCCAGTATAGCCCTAATCCTCATGCTGACCTTGACTAGATGTCAAGGTGTTGGACTATGATATGCCTGTTTTATTGGTGTATGTGGGGGAAGGTTAATAGAGGAGCATTCAGGTATATGACATAACTACGGTTGCCAGCTCCAAGTTGGGAACCTCCTCGAGGTTCTGGAGGTGGAGCCTGAGGAGGGTGAGGTTTGGAGAGGGGAGGGACTTCAATGCCATAGAGTCTAATTTCCAAAGCAGCCATTTTCTCCAGAACTGATCTCTATCGGCTGGAGATCAGTTGTAATAGTGGGAGATCTCCAGCAATCACCCGGAGGTTGGCAACCCTAGCACATAACCCCTCCAACATCAAAAACATAACCAGGGACATGCCTATAAAAGTTGGTGAGTTGTCATACCAAAAAAGCACCATCTGAGCAGTTTGAAGTGGAATACCCTAAGGTCAGGCCCAGGTCAAGGACCTCAGTAAGAAATCCGCTTTTATTTCTTCAGTGCAGTTTAAGTCCATAGAGTCCACCTTCCAAAGGCAGCCATTTCCTCCAGGGGACCTGATCTCTGCCTTAAGGAGATCAGTTGTAATTTTGGGAGCTCTGCAGGCCCCACCTGAAGGTTGGCAACTAGAAGAAGAAGAGTTGGTTTTTATATGCCGACTTTCTCTACCAATTAAGGAAGAATCAAAGCAGTTTACAATCTCCTTCCCTTCCCCTCCCCACAACAGACACCCTGTGAGGTAGGTGGGGCTGAGGGAGTTCTAAGAGAGCTGTGACTAGCCCAAGGTCACCCAGCTGGCTTCATGTGGAGGAGTGGGGAGACCAACCTGGTTTACCAGATTAGTGTCTGCCGCTCATGTGGAGGAGAGGGGAATCAAACCCGGTTCTCCAGATCAGAGTCCACTGCTCCAAACCACAGCTCTTAACCACTACACCATGCTGGCTCTCCTAGGTTGCCAGGTCCCTCTTAGCTACCGGTGGGATGATTTTGGGGTGGAGCCTGAGGAGGGCATGGTATGGGGAGGGAAGGGACTTCAATGCCACAGAGTCCAGTTGCCAAAGCGGCTGTTTTCTCCAGCTGAACGGGAGATCGGTTGTAATAGCAGGAGATCTCCAGCTAGTACCTGGACGTTGGCAACCATATTGGCAACCTTACCAACCACAGGTCTGCACGAACTTCTGCACCTCTTTTGTTTTTCTTGCTTTCACCTCCGAATATTTTCAACTGAAAATAGCCTTGAGTCCCTTGGCAGAAAGGCAGCAAGCAGGCAAACAATTGCCGCAGGAAGCGTGGAAAATTGCAGACTCGCTTCCAGCTCTGTGGCCCTGTGGCCAGTGGTCCCTTTGTACTTACCCCGTGTGAAGGATAGGTGAGCCAGCCCCAGTCCCCGATGATTGTGGAAGTGTCCAGCAAGTTTACTGCAAAACATATAAGGAAAATGTGTTTTAGATGGATAAAAGAAGCCTGAGGATAGACTTCCTCCATCGCTGGGTCTTGTCCACAACTGAAACGTTAGGTAAAGACACTGAGGGACAAACACTCTCCCAAATACTCAGAATTTTTTTCTTTCTTTTGCAGACATCCTTGTTAAAGACAAAAAGATGTTTGAAGAACATTTGGAAGAGTTTGATTGGATGTTCGGCAAACGCATGTGTGAATTAGGGTTTCCAGGTCCCTCTTCACTACTGGCGGGAGATTTTTGGGACGGAGCCTGAGGAGGGTGAGGTTTGGGGAGGGAAGGGACTTCAATGCCATAGAGTCCAATGGCCAAAGTGGCCACTTTCTCCAGGTGAACTGAGCTCTATCGTCTGGAGATCAGTTGTCATAGCAGGAAATCTCCAGCTAGTACCTGGAGATTGGCAACCCTACATATCACCCGCCTAATCTCAGAAGGTGGGGGCACCCAAAGCAGACCTTAGCAGTCTGGTAGGTTTGTATGGGAGTAGGTGGGCTTTCTGCCGTGGCGCAGAGTGGTAAACTGCAGTACTGCAGTCAACACCTCTGAGTTCAATCCCGATGGAAGTCGGTTTCAGATAGCCGGCTCAAGAGTGATTCAGCCTTTCATCCTTCCGAGATCAGTAAAATGAGGACCCAGATTGCTGGGGGTAGAGGGTAGACAACTGGGGAAGGCAATGGCAAACCTGTGGTTTGGAAAGGCTTGAGCAAGAGAATAGAGAAATCCATGCAGGTCGAGTCCTATCAGCAACTGTGAGCCATGGTGTCTGAATGGAACCTCCATGATCAGAGGCAGCGTAGCTCCTCATGCCAGTTGCTCAAAATTAATCGCAGGCAAGGATTGTTCCCTTAATGCTGTGCTTGTGGGTTTCCATGAAATATTTGTCTGTCCCCGTTGGAGACAGAATGCTGGGCTGGATGGATTTTCTGTCCAATCCAACCGTATTTTTCTTGGGGATCTGATGTTATGCAAAGCAAAATGATCTGCTTGTGAATGGATGTAGATGGAGATTTGATTAATACGCTCCTAGCTTGTGTGAGTCTTGGGCAAACTACATTAAACCAGAGAGGAGGAGGAGGAGGAGGAGGAGGAGAAGGAGAGTTGGTTTTTATATGCCAACTTTCTCTACCACTTAAGGGAGCCTCAGACCGGCTTACAATCACCTTCCCTTCTCCTCCCCACAACAGCCACCCTGTGAGCTTGGTAGGGCTGAGAGACCTCTAACAGAGCTGTAACTTGCCCAAGGTCACCCAGCTGGCTTCATGTATAGGAGTGGGGAAACAAATCCAGTTCACCAGATTAGCCTCCTCATGTGGAGGAGCAGGGAATCAAACCCGGTTTTCCAGATCAGACTCCACCGCTCCAAACCACCTCTCTTAACCACTA
Source organism: Euleptes europaea (assembly GCF_029931775.1). NCBI lineage: Eukaryota > Metazoa > Chordata > Lepidosauria > Squamata > Sphaerodactylidae > Euleptes > Euleptes europaea. Next base: position 10,154,215 of record NC_079330.1, on the reverse strand, counting down.
CACCACGCTCCAATGGGGTTAGAATTCCTTTTATTATTGTGCTCCTCTGACCAAAGGTCCTAAGCAAAGTCAAAAGCAACAATACAAGATAAAATAAAAACCAGTAATCATCGAAATACAACATGGCAAATTAAAACCCATCTGTGTAAAAGCTTGGAGAAAACCCCACAAGTGCTAGAAATCTGGCAACAGAATGCATTTATGTCCAGATTGGTGTCTGCCGGTAAAAAAAGAGATCATGTGGATTTGACAGGCAGCTGATATTTACTCAGGATAGGTATAATTCAGAGGTCTCTGAGTGGTGTCCATCGATCACAGAATAAGATAAGGTGATTATAGTCTCTATTACTCCAGATGCGCAGCAGCAACAGAGGTCAGAATATGGAAGAAGAAGAAGAGTTGGTTTTTATATCCCATTTTTTCTCTACCTTTAAGGAGTCTCAAAGAGGCTTACAATCCCACAGCAGACACCTTGTGAGGTAGGTGGGGCTGAGAGAGTTCCGAGAGAAGGGGGGCGGAATCAAATCCGGTTCACCAGATTAGAGGACGCCGCTCTTAATCCCTACACCATGCTGGATCCAAGTTTTGGTGAAGCGCCCCCGAAATCTGCAGTTGGCAGGATACTCAGCGGGTACTTTCACATATGCCAAATAATGTACTTTCAATCCACTTTCAATGCACTTTGCAGATGGATTTTACTGTGGCCGCCCGTTTACGCTTGGTAATTAGCAGCATGTTCCAGGCTGAAGTGCCCCGCATATTTTTTTATTTCTTCAAGCTGAACCATCATTCCAGCCATCACTGTGAAGCCGGTGCATACCTGCTTCGCATTTCTTAAGAGCCCCTTTAACACGACCTTTTGTATTTGCTTCGCCCTCTCATCGAAGCATTTACCGAAGGGACCATGAAAAATCACAGCCGAGGCTTAGCTATGCAAATGACCATTGCTGATGGCTATGCAAACAAAGGAATGAAGGAGCAGGCGAATGGGGGGGGTGGAATGTGTTTGACTTTCTCCTCTTGCATCGGGACTGTGAATAGTCATTTTAAAGGGCGGATTTAAAAAAGCAGCTTTGAGCGAGCATCAAAACCGACCATGGTAAATGGCCAGTGTGAAACAGCAAACAAACGACCATTAAAGGGCATTGAAAGTTGATTGAAAATGGGATTATTCAGGATGTGTGAAAGTGCTCAAAGTCTGTCAACATAAAGGCTTGCCCATGGCTGGGAGTTGTAAGGCGGCTTGGATACAGAAGGAGGGCCGAAGAGCAGGGAATCCCCATTATGTACTAGAATCTGGGAATATCAGGACTAGGAGACCCCAGGTTTAAATCCCATTCTGCCATGGAATCTTACTGGGTGACCTCGGGCCAGTCACGCTCTCTCTGCCTAACCTACCTCACAGGGTTGTTGTGAGGATAAAATAGAGGAGAGGAGAATGAGGTAAGCCGCCTTGGGGAGAAAGACAGAGAGTAAATCGGCTAAATAAAATAAATAAGAAAACACAGGGAAGCAAGATTTCAAACATTAAAAAATAATTGCAAATAAATCTTAATTGCTTCCGAGAATCTGAAAGATTATGTTTACTGCATACGTTTTCATTTGGGAGGAGGGGTTAATGTAGTATTGCCTGGCTATATGGGCTGGATGGGGCTAATAGGCGCACATTTTTAAGAGATGGGCAGCCAATCTGCGGCTGTCTCATTCCCACCCCTACCCCCACCCATACACTGGACTGAATTACAGAGAATGTTCATAGGAGTGTTCAAAGGCATTTTGTTTCCCCAGCATGAGTGGCTGGATTTGCCTGGACTTCCTCATTAACTTAAGCTGGACTCCCTGGAGGTGCGGGACTTTTAAGCAGGTGACTTTGATTTCCCCCCTACCCTTCCTCCCTCCCTCCGGCTCCGTTTGGGAGACTCTGCTCTTTTCTGTGGTGCTAGCAGAGGGCTGGGAGGGGAAACTGTGCACCACGGGGCATAATTACCTTGGCTTTTAGTGTGCCGACTTCAAACTTGGATTATGTCCCAGGAGAAACGGGAAACAAATATGAAATTCTCGGCCGAGCCTCTGGAAAGCGGAGATTGCAAGGAGCACATGTGAGCCGTGTGAAATTCTCATTCAAGCGGCTCCCTCGGTTCCCTTTCTACCTGGTCTTGTTTCCAAAGTGTGACCAGCGCATTGGTGACCCTCCATGTTTCCACTGGATTTTTGGAAAACTGGCAAGCAGAAGCACACCGGCAAGTTTGTGGCAGCTACTATACTACTCTGAGTTCCTTCCGTTTATTTGCCTCTTTCCTCCTCCTCCATGTTACCGACATGCGTGCGTGCGCTGATCAAACATTGGGAAAAGCCATCTTGATGTGACGGCACATCAAATTATGTCAAGATTCTTTTTATGCAGTGCTCGCGTAGACCACACGAAACAAACTCGAACGAGCAACGCTCGATTACCACTCGGTTGAGATTACAATTTGATCCGCAGCCTTGATCTCCTGAAATTTATTTTTTTGAAAAAAATATTTGCAACTGGTATAAATGCCAAAAGAAGACACTTTGCTCATGCACCCTGTGGCTGCATCTTCTATTTCCCCCTCTTTGCCACTGGTGTATGTTCATGTGTACATGTTAATGACTTACAAAAGAGATGTCATGGCTATGTGGGTCATCTTAGGCCTGTTTTCTAGGCCCACTGTATCGTCTGGGCTCAATGGATGAGCATGAAGTTGTGGGATTTCTTGGTGGCAATGTTCCCCCTGGGCCTGCGGACCTTATGTTTGACACCCCTGTTCTAAACCTTATACCTCTTTCCTCCTTCATTTGATTCTGAGGAGCGGCTTTCACAACATCCCCAGAGGACTCGAGTTGCAATAACTCCATATAAGCCAGCAGGTTAGGAGGAACTATACTACTTAAATGTTGTGTAATTGTAATTCCCAGGTCTTTACCAACGGTTACCCATAAAATTTTGAGGATGAAAGGTACGCTGTCAGGAGGGACAACGAAACATTGTCTAAACATTCCACCATGGAACTTTTCCGGTCAGTTTTCTTTACCACTTCGGCATCTCCTTCAGCGCTTTCTGGTTGTTGTTCAAACTGCTTCTTATTTCTGGGTCTTAGCCAATTGGGGATCCCATAGCCAATGCAGTATCGCACTACCGCAAAGCTAATGAGTTCTCCCTACATGAAGACCTCAATAAGGCAACTCATAATAAAGCCTTTTTAAATGTGTGTTCAAACTGCTTCTTATTTCTGGGTCCTAGCCAACTGGGGATCCCATCGCCAATGCGATATCACACTACTGCAAAGCTAATGACTTCTCACTACTTGAAGACCTCAAGAAAATCGTCTCATAATGAAGTCAATGACTCCCAGCGAATGAATGAACGCGTCTTCTAACTTTTACCACCTCTCCCATAAGAACCGTCAACAAGAGGGGGCCTTTTACAGTTACTGAAAGCTTCCCACAAAACTCCCTCCCATTTTGTCTCATCGCTGATCACGGTTGCTCAATTAAAGTCTTCTGCTATATTTGCCTGGTTTTACTGTGTTCTTTGACTTCAAACTGTTTGCTGCTCTGAGGTCACAGATTTATAAAAGAGGGTGAACGTGACAAATGGACTTCTCCCATATAGTCAACAAGGTCTGAACAGATTGCCTTAGTTCCATTCTGCAACTCGAATCCTCTGGGAATGTTGTGAAAGCCCCTCCTCAGAATAAAATGAAAGGGGAAAGTGGTATAACGTTTAGAACAGGGGTGTCAAACATAAGACAAGCGGGCCGGAGCCAGACCCTTGAGAGCTCTTACTGGCCCACAAGCCAACCGAAGCAGCCGCCCACCCCATTCTCAATCTGGGCGGCAAGGCATGGTCTGGCCCGATCAAGTAACATTTATGTCATATCCAGCCCTCGTAGCAATTGAGTTGAGTTCGACCCCCCTGGTTGAGATACCTTCTCAACCTTCTCAACCTGGTTGAGATACCTTCTCAACCTTCTCAACTACAAAGCATATTTGCTAGAGCACTGGTTCATTCAAAGAGACTGAGATAACTCCATGTTTTGCAGTACTGACTTTTGACTAATAATATAGACATCCTTTCAAACTGTTCTTGAAAACTGAATTTACCTTGCTTGAGAAATTCATTTATGTACCGCCTTAAGTGTATTGATGACCCAAAGTTACTGTTCAGCTAATGGTGGAGGCTTCCTTTGAGAAAAAACAAACTTCTACTCAGACCAGCAGCGACTCTCCAGGGTCTCAGGCAGAGGTCTTTCACATCACCTACTTGCCTAGTCCCTTTAACTGGAGATGCCCAGGATTGAACCTGGGACCTTCTGAATGCCAAGCAGAGGCTCTTCAACTGAGCCACAGCCCCTCCCAAAGTAAAGTTCCTTGAGTTGCAGGAAGGCTCCCCCATTAATGGACTATATAATTTGGCTCCCCTTTCTTTGCAATTTGTCATGAGCAATATTTGAAGTGCATTTGCATGGGCATAGTTGATAGCATGGATCAGCATATAGGCAGGCAGCCAGTAGTCACTCTTGGCACACTGTCAGACCCTAACAGGACTGCTGGGAAGTTTAGTTTTGGCAGCCTTCTGATTCAGTTTAGAAGTCTGAAAAAAAACTACAATTCCCATCAATTCCAGCCACATTTTATTCTGGCAAAGAGAAATTAACAGGAAACATAACCTGCCATAGAATCCACCTTTCAATGCAGCCACTTTCTCCAGGGGAACTAACCAGCGTAGGCAGTGGTTAAGAGAGGTGGGTTGGAGCGGTGGACTCTGATCTGGAGAACCAGGTTTGATTCCCCACTCCTCCACATGAGTGGCGGAGGCTAATCTGGTGAACTGGATTTGTTTCCCCACCCCTGCACATGAAGCCAGCTGGGTGACATTGGGTTGGTCACACACTCTCAGCCCCACCTAACAGGGTGTCTGTTGTGGGGAAGGGAAGGTGATTGTAAGCCGGTTTGTTTCTTCCTTAAGTGGTAAAGAAAGTTGGCACATAAAAACCAACTCTTCTTCTTCTTCTTCTTCTTCTTCTTCCTGGAGGCTGGCAACCCTATCTAAGGATGTAGGGTTTCCCCCCATTTTCCCCATTTTATAGTTGCACTTGAGTGTTCTTGACTAGTGCTTGTGATAGGCCTGTTTGAATCTGTCTCTATCATTGTAAGTAATGTCTATGGGTGTGCATGGAATGTGGATTTTTTAAAAAAATCTACACACAGGGCAGACAGGTCCATGGCAGAGATTTCTGTAAACCTGTGCATGTATCTACAGTGCCTTCAAATCTCAGCTGACTTATCGCAACCCAGAAGAGTTTTCAAATCAAGAGACTAACAGAGGTGGTTCGCCTTTGCCTGCCTCTGCGTAACAACCCTAGTATTCCTTGGTGGTCACCCATCCAAGAACTAACCAGGACCGATCCTGCTTAGCTTCTGAAATCTGACAAGACTAGCCTGGGGCCATTCAAGGCAGGGCTTCTTTAAACCTGGTGGTCCAAAATGGAGAAGAAGAAGACTTGGTTTTTATGTGCCGACTCTTCTCTACCTTTTAAGGAGAATCAAACCAGCTTACAATCTCCTTCCCTTTCTCTCCCCACACCTTGTGAGGTAGGTGGAGCTGAGAGTGTTCAGAGAGAACTATGACAAGCCAAAGGTCACCCAGCTTTCATGTGGAGGAGTGGAGAATCATGCCCAGTTCTCCAGATTAGCATCCGCCGCTCATGTGGAGGAGTGGGGAATCAAACCCGGTTCTCCAGATTAGAGTCCACCGCTCTTAACCACGACATCACTCAGGCTCTTTTAAAAGTGGTAGGTGGGTTTAAAAAAAACACAAAGGTATCAATGATGTGTGCAGATCTATGATTTCCAGGACTCTAGGATCCATGGTGGGATTTTATACAGATTTTAATCCTGGTCTCAGGTCTCTACAAATTTTATTAATTGCGAGATATTCTCTCTGATGAAGAGAGGCTCCTAAAATTTCCTCCCCAGACTCTGAAGCTCCTCATTAGTCTGCTTGTTTCCCAAGCATTCGCTATCTCCTATTGTTCTGTTTTTTTTTCTTCATTTGCACATTCTGCGCATGAACCGTTTTCTGCAGCTTTCAGTTAATTTGTGTCTTTCCCACCCTCTATGTTCTCAATACACAGGTGTGCCTTCTTTGCTAGAAAACTGCAAGACACACAAACACACACACATCAGCCTTTTATGAGATGGTGCGTCCGAGCCCACTGAGGTAAGTTCTGGCCAGTGTTTTAGCCGGAAGGAGGAGGGCACGCTTGCACAGGGGCGACGCTGCGCAGAAAAATGCGGCACGCTCCAATTACAGAATTAAGTATAGAAATTCTCGTTGTCGAGCTAGAATTAAGTGCCGCACATCAACTGAAATTCAGGAAGGATTCCGGAAAGGAACTGAAGAAATCCTCTGTTCCCGATCATAATTAGTAGATTTCTGGCATGCTCAACAGCGACTGCATCTATCTGGGCCTGAGAAGCCACCCACTCACTTGAGGAAGGGGAACCCCACCGGATACTTAATGTGCATTAAATAACTTTCCGCAACCTCTGCTTCCATTCTTTGCTAATATTTCCATATATTTCGGAACACCATTTGTACCACACGTGGGTGATTGATATTCATAGGTGCCGGGGATCCATCTTTCTTAGCATTCAGTCGCTAATAGGTTTGACACAATTTGTTTGTTTTTCCAGAAAGGAAGATGCCATATGAGGTTGCCTAAAAAAAATTGCAAGCGTCATTTGTACCACAAAAGGTTGATTGATATTCATTGGTGCCGGGGATCCTTCTTTCTTAGGATCCAGTCGCTAATAGGTTTGATGCAATTTGTTTGTTTTTCCGGAAAGGAAGATTCCATATGAGGTTGCCTAAAAAAAATGCAAGCGTCATTTGTACCACAAAAAGGTGATTGATATTCATTTGTGCAGGGGGTCCTTCTTTCTTAGGATCCAGTTGCTAGTAGGTTTGATGCAATTTGTATATTTTTTTTAAAACAGGAACGGAAGATGCAATATTGGGTTGCTTAAAAAAATGCAGGGATTTTGATTTTTAAAAATCTGCCCGCATGCATATTACCGCGATAAATGCATCAAATGAAGATTGTGTGTGTCCAAAGAACGACTGCTTATTGCTCTTGACACTAATAGTGACGACGGGCTCCATGCCACGCCATTTTGAGCATTAATCTTTCATGACTTTTCATCTTGAAAGGCTGAGCGGGCACACGCACACGCCGTAGCGCTCTAGCATGGGAGCTCATGTCTCAGGCTGGACAAAGGCTGCCCTTCCAAATCTCCATTTATATCTACGTTCTCACTTGTGCAACTGACCTGAGGATCACCGGAATTACCGCTCATCTCTAGACCAAAAAGATCAGTTTCTCTAAAGAAAATGGATGTGTTTGAGGGTGGATTCATAGAATCATAGAGTTGGAAGGGACCACCATAGTCTTCTAGTCCAACCCCCTGCACAATATTCACAACTACCCCCACACACACTCCCAGTGACCTAGGGTTTCCAACCTCCAGGGTTGCCAACCTCCAAGATCTCCTGCTATTACAACTAATCTCCAGCCGACAGAGATCAGTTCACCTGGATGGCCACCTCTGGCAATTGGACTCTATGGCATTGAAGTCCCTCCCCTCCCCAAACCATGCCCTCCTTAGGCTCCACCCCAAAAACCTCCCACTGGTGGCAAAGAGGGACCTGGCAACCCTACAGTGACCCCTACTACTTGCCCAGAAGATGGCAAAAAAAAAAACCCACCCTCCAGGATCCCTGGTCTATCTGGCCTGGAGGGAAATAGCTTCATGACCCCAAAGTGGCGTTTGGCACTATCCCGGGCATGCAAGAAAGGGCCACGAGAGCCAAACACTGATGCAAACCTTCCTGCCCTCCCTCTCAGGATCTGCCTAAGGTCATAGAATCAGCACTGCTGACAGATGGCCATCTAGCCTCTGCTTAAAAACCTCCAGGGAAGGAGAGCCCACCACCTCCTGATTCAATAGCCTTGTACTCTACTGAGGTCCCTGTCCTCCCCAGGCTCCATTCCTAAATCTTCAAGAATTTCCCAATCTTGATCTGGCAACCCTACCCCACCATCCCCTGCCAGTGGCCAGGGGGGACCTGGCAACCCTATAGGAGTCAGAACCCCTCAGGTGCAATTACTGACTTCTGGTTATAAGCTCCCGGCTGCCACTCAAGGCTTAGCTCTCACAAATGGCACCCTTGAAGTCAAATATATCCTATAGAATATGAAATTTTAAAAATCCTCATTACAGATAGCTCGATTTTGAGCGAACGGCATATTGGAGCAGCTGATCTCAGCACTGGCCACATTACACACATGAATTATGGCCCTCCTTTTCTCAACATCCTTGCTTAAACGGTGTAGGAATAGGCTTGTTGTCACATTAGCTTCATCAGAACGGCAATTACACATTTCTGTGCCTGCCAATCTGTTAGCGGAGCATTGGCACGGTAGCCAAGATCTATTTTAAACACACAAATATTTTCTCAGCTTCCAGAGTGGAAGCTGTGTTAGTCGGCTGCAGCCAACACAGCAAAAAAGAGAGAGAGGGAGAGAGAGAGAGTTGTGGCACCTTAAATGGAAAGAAATTTGTCTTGGCAGAAGCTCTTGTGAACCAGGGCTTACTTCATCAGTAGGGTTGCAAACCACCAGGTACTAGCCGGAGGTCTCCTGCTATTACAACTGATCTCCAGCCGATAGAGATCAGTTCCCCTGGAGAAAATGGTCACTTTGGCAATTGGACTCCATGGCATTGAAGTCCCTCCCCTCTCCAAACCCCGCCCTCCTCAGGCTCCGCCCCCAAAATCTCCAGGTATTTCCCAGACCAGAGCTGGCAACCCTATTCATCAGGAGCATGAAACGTTAATCTCAGAATCCTAGGGTTTGCAAATCTGGGTTGGGAAATTCCTGGAGGTTTGGGGGTTGAGCTTTGGGAGAGCAGGTATTGTGTAGGAGCAGGAGTTCAGCATATTATAATGGCTTAGAGCAGGGGTGTCAAACATAAGGCCCGTGGGCCAGATCTGGCCCCTTGACAGCTCTTATCTGGCCCATGAGCCAGCCGAGGCAGCCGTCCCCCCACTCTCGATCTGGGCTGGCGAGGCATGACCTGCCCCAACCAAGTGACATTTATGTCATATCTGGCACTCATAACAATTGAGTTTGACACCCTGGCTAGAGTTTACCCGACAAAACCAGCCATTTTCTGCAGGGGAACTGATCTCTGTATCCTGGAAACCAGTTATAATTCTGGGAGATCTCCAGGCCTCACCTGGAGGTTGGTAACCTTTTCTCGCATGCATGAAAGGCGAAATTACCGCAATCTGGCCTCATTTAGTAACCTTCTATTTGTGCCAATGAATATATATTTCTGCCATCTGACAGTAACACTTCATACATTTTTGCAAATAGACTATTTGTGTCTTGCGAAAGTTTATGCTGCCTAAATATTCTACATAAGAAAGGCCCTGCTGGATCAGACCAAGGCCCATCAAGTCCAGCAGTCTGTTCACACAGTGGCCAACCAGGTGCCTCTAGGAAGCCACAAACAAGACGACTGCAGCAGCACCATCCTGCCTGTGTTCCACCGCACCCAATATAATAGGCATGCTCCTCTGATACTAGAGAGAATAGGTATGCAGCATGACTAGTATCCATTCTAACTAATAGCCATGGATAGCCCTCTCCTCCATGAATATGTCCACTCCCCTCTTAAAGCCCTCCAAGCTGGCAGCCATCACCACATCCTGGAGCATTCTATTCCTTAAGGTGTGGAGTAGGGGTTACTGGGGGTATAGGGTATAGGGGGTAGCTGTGAATTTCCTGCATTGGGCAGGGGTTTGGACTAGATGACCCAGGTGGTCCCTTCCAACTCTATAATTCTGTGATTCTATGATTCTGTGTCACAAGATTGCTTTTTCAAACTGAGAACTGAACTGGGATGAAAACCCTGGAGATCCACTACCAGTTAATTAATAGTAATTAAGTGCTGTCGAGTTGCAAGCAGTTTAAGGCAACCCCTCAGGGGTTTTCAAGGCAAGAGACAAGCAGAGGCAGATTGCCAATGCCTTCCTCTGCATAGCAACCCTGGGCTTTGGTGGTCTTCCATCCAAGTACTGACCACGGCCAACTGTGCTCAGCTTCCAAACTCTGGTCAGCTCATGGCTAGTCTGGGCCTTGATAGACCAGGGGCTCTGGCTCTCTATAAAACTTCTTCACGCGAGTTTGAACACATGAAGCTGCCATATACTGAATCAGACCCTTGGTCCATCAAAGTCAGTATTGTCTACTCAGACCAGCAGCAGCTCTCCAGGGTCTCAGGTAGAGGTCTTTCACCTCACCTACTTGCCTAGTCCCTTTAACTGGAGATGCCAGTGATTGAACCTGGGACCTTCTGCATGCCAAGCAGATGCTCTACCACTGGGCCACAGCCAGAGTCCAATTGCCAAAGCAGCCATTTTCTCCAGGTGAACTGATCTCTATTGGCTGGAGTTCAGTTGTAATAGCAGGAGATCTCCAGCTAGTACCTGGAGGATGGCAACCCTACTCCCAGGCCTTATGTTTGATACCCCTGCCTTAGAAGGATCTTTCCACACTCATCATGATTCCATGGAAAGCACGTTTTCCAATATTTACAAAGGCCTGAATTTACAAAGCAATCTCTTGATGGTATCCTACCTTGAAACAGCATGGAAACCAATCAATGCAGAAGATTCAAGGACATGGCAGATATTTCTGATGGAAGCTTTCCTGGTCCTCCAGACCTGGAAACCAAGAATGAATCGATTGCAAAGCTTACGTTGGAGTTGTTCCGAAGACAGGGAAAAGTCCGCGCTTCTGCAAATATATATATCGGCATTTGGGTGGCTTTTCTTTTCTCGTCGCATCGACAGCGTGAAAAATAATCTTCATTTCTGCCTCTTTGTACACGCTCCTTAAGTGGCCCACTGAGCAGCTAGAGACGCAGGATCGTTTTGCCAAACAATGCTGACATATTTTTTTTCAAGGGTTCTGGGGAAGCTGTGAAGTGTTTTCTACAAAGCATGCACTTGATTCAAACTTTGTTTTGGAATAATCTGGAAGTCTTTCCAGGGGCAAATCCGAGAGGATCGTGAAATCGCTGCTCTTATGCCGGATACTGTTCCGCTCCTTGATGTTTGATGTCTTTAGTAAAGATTTTTTTTAAAAATATATATTTTCTACTCCAAGCAAATATCAATTTCAAGTGTCTCGTCCCGATTGATTCAGCCCCCAAAATCCATGATTTGATTTGGCTTCTCATTTGCGCAAACTGAAATGGTGCTCCTTATTTTGGTGATATAGTCTGTTTCCTAGTGCCACACACACACCCCGCCATATTATGTGGATTTATGGCCACCCTATGAATTAATGACGTTCAAAATGTTCTATCATTAACAGCCTTGCTCAGGTCTTGCAAATGGGCCGTGGCTTCTTTGATTGACAGTGCAATCCTTTGCAGAGTTACTCCAATCCCATTAGGGTTGCCAGGTCCCTCCTGAACACCGGCAGGGGATGGGGGGCAGGGGTTGCCAGATCCAGGTTGGGAAATTCCTGGAGATTTGGGGATGGAGCCAGGGGAGGAAAAGGACCTCAGTGGGGTACAATGTCATAGAGGCCACCCTCCAAAGCATCCATTTGCTCCAGGGGAACTGATCTCTGTAGTCTAGAGATGAGCTGTAATTCCAGGGGATCCCCGGGTCCCACCTGGAGGCTGGCATCCCAAAAGCCCACAGAAATGAATGGGCGTAGGCTGGAGTAACTCTCCTTAGTCAACCCATCTCATACCATTATGTGCACATCAATAAATTAGCATTATGCATATCATTGTGAGTACTAGACATATAAAAAAACCTTCCATGGTGTGTTAATACAAACAAACATGTATCATGGTCAAGGTCCCCTGTGCAAGCACCGGATCATTCCTGACCCATGGGGTGACGTCACATCCCGACGTTTACTAGGCAGACTGTGTTCACGGAGTGGTTTGCCATTGCCTTCCCCAGTCATCTTCCCTTCACCCCCAGCAAGCTGGGTCCTCATTTTACCGACCTCAGAAAGATGGAAGGTTGAGTCAACCTTGAGCCGGCTACCTGAAACCGACAAACATATCTACACACATATTTATGTGTTTGTGTGTAAATGTAGATATTTACACCCTGCTTTTCTCCCCAACGGGAACCCGCAGCAGTTTACAGCATCATTCTCCCCTCCCCCACTTTATTTTCACAACAACAACCCTGTGATATAGGTTAGCCCTTCCCCCAATGAGCTCAGGGAATGTTCAAGGTAAGGTTCCCCTTTTCCCCCTCACAGTAGGTCTATGAGTAGGGTTGCCAAGTCCCTCTTCTCCACCAACGGGAGGTTTTTGGGGTAGAGCCTGAGGAAATTCTCTAGGAATTTCCTGACCCTATAACGCCCACATGGCTAAAGTTGGCATGTTGCATAAAAATCTAAATACTGTATTTATTCTAGTGATAATACCCACTGAAACCCACTACCCAAAATGTATTTTTAGCTTTTTTTGGTCCTCCCCCCCAAAAAAAACGTTTTAGCTCTTATTGTTCTGGAGATATCAGGGGAAATGTGACAGCTCCATCTTTGCTAATTGTTTAGTAATGAGCATGATTCTTCCCGCCTCCCAGTCCTCTAGCCAATAAATGGCACCACACCTAAAAAAGGATATTACAGAGCTTGAGAAGGTGCAGAAAAGAGCAACCAAAATGATTAGGAGACTAGAGCAACGGTCCTATGGGGAGCGGTTAGGATGCTGAGGGCTGTTTAGCTTGGAAACAAGGCGGCTAAGGGGAGACATGATAGAGGTCTATAAAATTATGCATGGTTTGGAGAGAGTGGACAGGGAGAGGTTTTTCTCCGTCTCCCATAATACTAGACCACGGGGTCATCTGCTGAAGCTGGAGGGTGAGAGATTCAAAACAGATAAAAGGAAGTATTTTTTCACACAACGCAGAGTTAAACTGTGGAATTCCCTGCCCCAGGATGTGGTGATGGCTGCCAGCTTGGAGGGCTTTAAGAGGGGAGTGGACATGATCATGGAGGAAAGGGGTATTCATGGCTATTAGTTGGAATGGATGTTGGTCATGCTGCATACCTATTCTCTCCAGGATCAGAGGAGCATGCCTATTATTTTGGGTGCGGTGGAACGCAGGCAGGATGGTGCTGCTGCAGTCGTCTTGTTTGTGGCTTCCTAGAGGCCCCTGGTTGGCCACTGTGTGAACAGACTGCTGGACTTGATGGGCCTGGGTCTGATCCAGCAGGGCCTTTCTTATGTTCTTATGTTATAAAGGAAGTATGCCTGACCAATGAAGGGAAAGCAACAGTTCTCACTTCTAATCGGCCAGAACCTTGGGCAGAAGGAAATTGCTGGATTCAGCAAACGGACAGCATGCGGCGAGAGCAAACTTTCCCTCTAGCCTCGTCATCAGAAGTACACCTTTAAAATTACGCAGCAATTTCGGGAACTATTTCGGGAACTATTTTCTCTGCAAGCACCTTAGCACGGTGCATTTGCGCTCTGGCTTTTGGTAAAAGGTGCTCCAGATTGCGAATGTTATCAAGGAGGAAGATGATTTGTGGCCAGTACTGCCTCACAGCTTGGAGACAGAGATATTGGATTTCTTAGCTTTACAGTTTTGAGGACCAGATTGGAGCAACCCAGTTGCAAACTGTGTACGGCCACCCTTATTTGGAATTAAGAGTAGGGTCACCAGGTCCCTATTCGCCAGCGGGGGGAGGTTTTTGGGGCCGAGTTTGAGGAGGGTGGGGTTTGGGGAGGGGAAGGACTTCAACGCCATAGAGTCCAATTGCCAAAGCAGCCATTTTCTCCAGGTGAACTGATCTCTATCAGCTGGAGATCAACTGTAATAGCAGGAGATCTCCAGTTAGTACCTGGAGGTTGGCAACCCTAATTAAGAGTGGTTAAACAATACAAGGTTTATAAATATCCTGACAGAGTTGGGAAATTCCTGGATTGGGAAATTCCTGGAAATTTGGGGAGGGGAGGGTTTGCAGAGGAGTGGAACCTCAGCAGTGTATAATGTAGGATTGCCAACTTCCAGGTGGCACCTGGAAATCTCCTGCTTTTAGAATTGATCTCCAGATGACCAAGTTCAGTTCCCCTGGAGAAAATGGCTGCTTTGGAGGTGGACTCTATGGCATTCTTTAGGTGAACTGATCTCTGTCGCCTGGAGATCAGTTGGAATAGTGGGAGATCTCCAGCCACCACCTGGCTGTTGGCCACCCTACCTTGACAAGACAAGCTTCTTCTGCCAAGGCCTAGACAGGCCCCAAGTGTGATCTCTCAGGGATACAGTGGTCCATTTTTTGCCCTGTTCCTTTTTCTTTGGCTGCTCTTCTGGCCTGGAGACTTGCGATCTGAAACCCTACCTGCTTACTCCTGATTTGGGGAAAAACATGAATGCTTAATCACCCCCTAGGAAACTGGTAATGAAGCATGCAAAGTTCTCACGGAGAGAACCCGGGGTGGGGGAACACATGAGCAAGCGACGCTGCTGGTTCTTGCATACTGAATTGTGTTTTTTTTTCTTTCTAAATATCTTGTTGGGGTGAAGCAATGGATGTTTGGCCATCGCTTGTGGTACTGCCAGGGCTGAGCTGTCCCAAGTCCATTAGATTTGGAAGGAGAAGAATTTTGTGCTTGGACCCGAGGCCTGTTCCAGGTGTGTACATTGTGGGGGTTATGGGTAGGGGGGGTCTCCTTTTGTGACCCCCCCATTAGGTGCACCTCCACTGCCTAGGGTTGCCAACCTCCAGGTAGTAGCTGGAGATCAGCTGGTGCCAGATTATATCAGACGACATTGTCCTGTGTGGTTCTTGTTTTGTAAAATCCTTGCTAATTGAACACCAACACAGCAAGCAAAGAGAAGGGGTGGGGGGGAGATCCTTTTGCCCTGTTGTGCTAATTTTCTATTTTCAGGGAGTTTGTCGGTGAAGGAATTAGAGATGTTTGCAAAATCCTATTAGGGTGGATTTTAGAGTTGATTTCCCCCCTTCAGACTGAATGGAAAATCTCATTAGGCGATCCAGCTAGTTGCCTGAGAAAGGTTTGCGCTTTTGGGTGACCCTACATTTTTTTTCTCATGGGGTGTGCAGAGTCAGTAAACACTGGAGGTCGTTTCAGAGAGCAGATGTGTTGCTCTGCAGCGGAAGAGCCTTTCTTGGTGACACCCCTCACAACTTCAGACTGGGACCCCACTTGTGTATGCTGAAAGGAGCTTTGACTATCAAAAGCTCTTACCTCCCCCAAAAATCTCATAGGTCTCTAAGCTGCTACTGGGTTTGATTCTAAGTAAACACTGGGGAGTTATTTTTTTGGGGGGTATCCTGTAAGTACCATCACCTGTAACCTTATGATCCAAAAATCCAGGATGAAAAACACACCCCTGTGTGAGCCAGCATGGTATAGTGGTTTGGAGCAGTGGACTCTAATTTGGAGAACTGAGTTTGATTCTCCACTCCTCCACATGAGTGGCTGACTCCAATCTGGTGAACCAGGTTGGTTTCCCCACTCCACCACACGAAGCCTGCTGGGTGACCTTGGACTAGTCACTGTTTTTTCTGAACTCTTTCAGCCCCACCTACCTCACAAGGTGTCTGTTGTGTAGTGTTGCCCGCCTCCAGGTTACTAGCTGGAGATCTGCTATTGCAACTGATCTCCAGCTGATAGAGATCAGTTCACCTGGAGAAAAGGGCTGCTTTGGCTATTGGACTCTATGGCATTGAAGCCCCTCCCCTCCCCAAACCCTGCCCTCCCCAGGCCCCACCCCAAAAACCTCCCACCGGTGGCGAGGAGGGACCTGGCAACTGTGCTGTTGTAAGGAGAGGAAGGGAAGGAGATTGTAAACCAGTTTGATTCGCCTTAAAAGGTAGAGAAAGTCAGCATATAAAAACCAACTCTTCTTCTTCCCCCCCCCAAAAAAAAAGGAGCAGAAAAGGATAATAAGAATTAAACCTCTTCAGATCAGCTCTTTGTGTACTGAAAAGCATCTATTTAAATCCTTTGTTTAAAATCAACTTTCCAAGGGCAAACTTTGAAGGTTTTTTTTTTCTATGATACAGTACAATTGTGTACTTCAACACAGAAACACACAAACAAAAAGCTCATGCACAATTAGTCCTTGGTGTGCTGAAAAACATATATTGTGAATTTTTTAGATTTTCACTACACAAAGGGCTGGTTCTGAAGGGGACTTTGTTATTGGCTTTGTCTCTGTGTTTCATAAGAGCACAATTGCTCTCTTTGGAAGCGCAGAAAACAACCAAAAAAGTCTTAATGAAAACCCTTTCAAAATTAGCTCACTGTATGCCAAAAAGCATGTTTTCAGTGTAATTTATTATTTTTTATAAAAGCAGGACAAACCAAGTGCTATTTCTGAAGGAAGTTCTCTCTCTTTTTTTTTTTTTTTTTGGTAGACATAGGGCATGGGGGCTCTTTCCCCAGGATCGTTCACCTTTCAAATTTGCAGAAGTACGAATGAATGGGACTTGACCTCAGTTTCCCCTTTCTCCATTGCAGGAAGGCGCTTTCTTCAATCTTTGGTTTCTGCTTCTCAACATTCTGCAAAATTTGCAGTAGAAGCAAAACGAATGATGCACACCCATTGAGGCAGTTCTGAGTCCTGTTCACATGTGACAGCCAAAGCATATACCTCCTGCATGTACATTAATAAGAAAGAGCTAATAATGGTTCACTTTACAAATGAAGCCAGGGACCAGTACCTGGATAAATGTGGCTGTGACCAGTACCTGGATAAATATGGGGTTTAAATCACACATTCAGCTGTATATGCATTGAATGTAACATAAGAACGATACATATACAAAGAAAAATCAAGTGTACATTGCATATGGATCATGCAGGTGTTCACCGTAATTTGTGAGCAGGGCTCTGGAATGCAGTCATCGAAGAAGAAGAAGAAGAAGAAGAAGAGGAGGAGGAGGAGGAGGAGGAGGAGGAGGTGGAGGAGGAGGAGGAGGTGGTGGAGGAGGAGGAGGAGGAGGTGGTGGAGGAGGAGTTGGTTTTTATATGCTGATTTTCTCTACCTTTTAAGGAGAATCAAACAGGCTTACAATCTCCTTCCCGTACTCTCCTCACAACAGACACCTTGTGAGGTAGGTGAGGCTGAGAGAGCTCGAAAAGACCAAGGTCACCCAGCAGGCTTCATGTGTAGGAGTGGGGAAACCAACCCGGTTCACCAGATTAGAGTCCGTTGCCCATGTGGAGGAGTGGGGAATCAAACCCGGTTCTCCAGATTAGACTCCACTGCTCTTAACCACTACACCACGCTGGCTCTCAGGAACATTCAAAATTGGCTTCCACCTCCTGTACCATACATAGGGTTGCCAACCTCCAGGTACTAGCTGGAGATCTCCTGCTATTACAACTGATCCCCAGCCAATAGAGATCACTGGCCAAAATATTTAATCCTTATCTTTTAAAATAGGCAGCTGATATATATCTATATATAAACTTTGCAATCTTTACAGTCTCCGATTTGTTTGTTATTTAAAAAATTTCAGGAAGGGTGAGTGCCTTCTTTCCATTATCAAATGACTCAACCAGTCTTTTTTTTTAAAGCTCCCCCCCCCCCCCAAGTGGCACCAAAGGAATATGGCTGCCATGGAGACAAGAAAAACGAGGCCGGCCTGGGCGGAACCTGGAAAACCCATGCTTTCCTGCCCACACGGCAACTGTTGTGACCCTACTGTGATCTTTCCTGAAGCATCACGCCAAAGTCCGTTTCAGGAAGGTTGGAGGAGAAAAACAGGGAAAACCTGAGAAGTGCATCGAAGCGTCACAAGGCTTTAGGAATGTGGAGGTGGGGGAACCCCACTTTCCAATAGAATAGATGCTGGGGCGCATTACCCATGTACATTAGCTTGTACCCATGTACAAGCTATCTAATTCCAGCCCACTTCTGCAACCATCAGCGCTTTGTCAAGGCAACAAACTCAGTGGTTCTCCTCCATGCACGGCAACCAAAATGTCAACGGTGTGCTTGGTGCTGTACAAATGATGGGCGCGATTCCCAGAAACCTTGTAGAAGGATGAGGAAGACAGAATGGTGGGGCGGGAGCAAGCAGCTGTGGAAGGCACCCAGCTCTGCTTTTACTTGACCTAATACACTGCTTGATGTATACACATCCTTAAGAGCCCAGCATGTAACAGAAGGTGAGACATGGAAGCCATGTTCTAGTATATAAGGAATAAATAACCTTACAGGGAGCTTCATTATACTAGAAGGGCTTTTAAGCATCTTTTACTGTACATTATGACACAATTATATTATTAGGATGTGTGCTAGATTATAACTCTATGACTGACCACTGAGGAAGGCCTTCTCAGGCCGAAACGCGTTTGGTCCTTATTGGATCCTACTTTGGTCAATGTAAAATTGTACAAAGCATGTGTATAAGTTTGTATGCGTATACTGAATGTGAAAGTCTTGCCTATGTTAGAGGCCTTATGTTTTATACTTGACCTTGCACCTTATTAAAATTCATATATTTGTAATTTTAGCATTTTTCAGATCAACCTCTTTGGTTTGGAATCAGCATTTGGTTGAGTTCCATTTGGTGTTTCCCCCCCTTTTTTGTTGTTCTTCCAGGCACCCAGCTCTGCCTTTCCTTGTCCTTGTAAGCCGTTTTCTTTCGCGGGGGGAAATTCTGAGACGGCTGCATGCACCCGAGAGGTAATCGTGCAAAAAGAGGCCCGTCGTGACCGCCGCACAGGCTAATTGGACGCTGGTAGCAAGTTGCAGAGTTATCCACAAACATTCGAAGCGATCCTCGACCCTGAGACCTGAATTATTCTTGGGATGCCCTGAACCCAGCCGCAGAAACACCAGCAGCGCTTCCGCCCTGTCCGGCCAGCTTCGGCAAAACAGCTCAGCAGGGCAGCGGACAGTGTGAAATCGATTCCGAGACGATTTCGATTTTCTCACCCCTGTGGCTTCAGCCCACAAACCCCCGTTTCAAAATGTGCTGGTCGGGCACAGATGGAACCTGCGGTTCTGTATTTTTGCACCATTCCCGGCATCGGATTTTCCCCATAAAATATATGTCTTTTGCAGTGACATTGGTACATTGCTATATCCCCCTTGGTGTCTTCTGTGTATATATGCTAGCTGTGTCTCAATACCATACTGTGTATAAGAATAGGCATAGTCGATAGGAACGAATCCACCAACACAAATGACAAACCCAGAGAATCAAAACTGTCACGAGCGATCTAAAGGGATAGAAAAAGCAACAGGACAGAGAGACAAGGTAGCTTTGTGGCAAAAAAGACTGAGCTGCCAAGAAGTCTTCGGTTCAAATCTCACCTCTGCCATGAATATATTCTTTGGGCTACTCTGCCTTAAGTCCTTCCATCTGCAAGATGAGACCAAAAATGCTAACTTACCTTACGGGGTACTATAAGTATGAATAGATGGCATGCGTGAATTGCAAAGAATGAAAATTCAGATTATTATAAGCCCCATGCACTTGGACATACCTTCTCTATTCCTAAGGTTTTGTTTTTGGCTGGAAGAACAGACAAAGGGAAGCTCATATACAGAAAAATTGTTTGCAGGGCTGTGGGCGAGCAAACCAGGACAATTTTGTGGTGAGAGTATCAGCCTAGGGGAGTTCGGAGACTCGGGTTCCAATCCTCAGTCTGCCACCAAAGCTTGGACCAGTCTCTTTCTCTCGACCTAACCTACCTCACAGGGTTGTTGTGAAGCTAAAATGGAAGTGGGGAGAGCCATGTATGCTACCCTGAGCTCCTTGGAGGAAGAACAGGCTAAAACCATTCTAACCAAAGAAATGGGTGTTCACACGAACTCCCCAAAGCTACAGTCCTTCCACCAGATTTGGACATAGAATCATAGAATCATAGAATCATAGAGTGGGAAGGGGCCACCAGGGTCATCTAGTCCAACCCACTGCACAGTGTAGGAAATTCCAAACTACCTCCCCCAACACCCCCAATGACCCCTACTCCATGCCCAGAAGATGGCCAAGGTGCCCTCCCTCTCATGACTTGCAAAACCGGTCTTCGAAGCTGCCTCTTGGTCCAATGCCCTTTTTAATGATTTCCTAGGCGTACTGAGCTACATTTTGGATTTCCCTCATTAAGGTTGATTCCTAATTCATCAGTTGCATTATCGAACATGACCAGGTCATTTGAGAGAGCCACCGTGGTGTAGCGGTTAAGGTGTCTGACTAGGGCCTGGGAAACCCAGGTTCAAATCCCCGCTCGCACCATGAAAGTTTGCTGGGTGACCTAGGGCCAGCCGCAGACGCTCAGCCCTGACCCTAGCAATATTTGGATGGGAGACCTCCGAGGACTACCAGGGGCATGATGCAGAGGCAGGCAAAGGCAAACCACCTCTGAACGTCTCTTGCCTTGAAAATGCTATGGAGGAGGAGGAAGAAGAAGAAGAAGAGTTGGTTTTTATATGCCGACTTTCTCTACCACTTAAGGAAGAATCAAACTGGCTTACAATCACCTTCTCTTCCCCTCCCCACAGCAGACACTAAGAGAGCTGTGACTAGCCTAAGGTCACCCAGCTGGCTTCATGTGTAGGAGTCAGCTGTGACTTGATGGTGCACACACGCACACAAAAGGTCATTTGAAATACTGAAATCCAGGGGGAAATAGCAAAGAGGAGCATTTCAGAAGTGTGCAGAAGCACCTGACCCCGAGTCGACGCAGTCGTAAGACCATTTCAGGGGCCGCAACTGCACTAAGAAAGCCACCTCCCATCAGAAAAAGATAATATGGATCGGCCGGCACTTTAAAACAACAACCTTACTTTGGGGACAGTTTTACTCACAGGGCATCTGCCTCGGACCCCACACTGGTGGGGCCTGAGCTGGGAGCTCCTCCACCCCTGCAGGCACTGGGTCCAACTGCTGCCTGGAAGCCACAGCGGAGTCACTTCTGATCCCCAACATCGCCTGAGACTCAGGCATTGTGGGAGAAGAGGTTGATCAAGTCTAGGGTAGTCTGGGAGCCTTCCCTGCCCTACTGATCACATTCCCCCCACTCTCATTCCCTGATTGATTCTGGGACCCCCCTCCTTGAATTTTGTGCAGGGCTACAGACGTTCTAAGGAGCCCCGTGGCACAGAGTGGTTAGCTGCAGTACTGCAGTCCAAGCTCTGCTCACGACCTGAGTTCGATCCCGACGGAAGACGGTTTCAGGTAGCCGGCTCAAGGTCGACTCAGCCTTCCATCCTTCCGAGGTCGGTCAAATGAGTACCCGGCTTGCTGGGGGTAAAGGGAAGATGACTGGGGAAGGCACTGGCAAACCACCCCATAAACACAGTCTGCCTAGTAAACTTTGGGATGTGACGTCACCCCATGGGTCAGGAATGACCCAGTGCTTGCACAGGGGACCTTTACCTTTTTACAGACGTTCTAAGACCGCTCCTGGCTGGATTCAAATGATCCTTTTTCAGAGGTTGAGATTGAATTTATATACAATAGCACGGGGGGCGGGTATCATCTGTGCAGCCATTTTGTTTCCTGCAGGGTCCACTTTCTCTGTTCATTTGCCTACCCTCAATAATCAGGTATTGGGACCATTACCTGATCCAGAAAGGATGAACACTCTTACCTAGCATACTTCTGGACCCATTTTCTTGGTCCATAGCAAACTAGCTCGCGGTTGTCACACACAAGCGACTCGCCGTGTTACATGCACCACAGTCTCTGTGGGAAAACTCCCAACCACTGGTTGTGGTCACGTCGCTGATTTATCCTGGTGGCGCCGGCTCCCCATTCACACTCAGTGTCGGCGCACGGTCTGCACGGCCCCAATTCCCAAACATTTGCGCATTTAAATGCAGTGCCTCTCCAGAAGGAGCGCTTCGAAATGGCAACAGAGAAGGGGGAGGATCCAATAGCAACGCGACCAAGGAAGGAAGGAGAAAGAAGCAGAGGAATGAAGTGTCTTCAGAACGGAAATATCGTGTCCATTCTACCTCCCCCCCACTCATCCTTCCTTACTCTGTAACCTGGCACATTATTTCTGGTATCCACCCTGCCCCCTCAACTGCCCCCATCACTGGGGTAATCTTGGCAGCATAAACCTGAAGCCAAGGACAGTTTCCCCTTACATTATCCTTCGACACACACACCCATCGAATCAAACCATTCTGGCTTCCCCAGTCCTTGTCAATTGATATTGCAGGAAAGGAAGCCAGGAAGCCCAGCTAGGACCAGAACGATGTGATCGACTCAGCCCAATATTGGTGGAAAAGTCCCTAAAGTCAAAGGGGCGCGCGTACATTTGGAGCAGAATGTTGTCCCAGAAGTCAAGGCATTACAGAAAGCAGAACTGTACAAGCCGCACAAATCCAGACTAACCCTGAGGGGGTCCAGTCTGATCTTTCCCTGTCTCTCTCTTAAGGAGCGCAGTCCCCCAATTTCCAGTCTGATCTTTCCCGGTCTCTCTCTTAAGGAGCACAGTCCCCCAATTTCCCATTGGCCGAGCAACACCTATATCAGGTATTTTTCAGGCTAGCAAGTCACAGAGAGGCTTGCTTTTTGCATCCCACTCCTCGGGCATACCAGCATCTTTTTCTTCTGCCAGTCAGCTGCCGATGACCTGACATGCTCTTGCTGTGCTTAATGTAGCTTTGACGTCCCTGAGCTGGCAGGAGAAACTGAAGAGCCTGGAGGCTGGCAGTTCTGTTGCCCTGCCATGACCCCCCTGCCCTCTTCCAGCCACTTGGAGAAGCAAGCAAGTGTGGTGACCGCCCAAAGAGCTGCCAGTCGCCGGGAGGCAGGGTGACACCACTGCACTTTGGGCCCCCAAGGAAAGTTGGCATAGGACGGAAGGAAAATGTTGAGGACTAGCGTCATGGCAGGCCTCGGGGGCGGGCAATGGCCAAAATTGGAGAGGGAGCCAATCTCACATTTGCAAGAAGCATGATAAGGGGAGGGGAAAGGCTCTGAGTTGATGGGCATCGGAGGCGGCGGTAGTACTGAGGGCGGGCAAACAAAGAGATGGACAGATTGGCTTGTGGGATGTCAGAGCAGAATATGGGCAGGGGCTTTGCTGTCTCTGTTGTAGGCGAGAGAGTGGAAGAACCTGAGTCGGTAGCTGGTGGAGGCAAGGGGGTGCAATACCCCCACCAGCTGTCCGCAGTGGTAGGATCCCAGGCTAAGTAGGATGGTTGTGGGTGTCTCAAAATGGAAGAAAGGAGTGAAATAAGTCAGGATGGGGGGATGGCAGGGCCTGAGAGTTGGCAAACAGGTATGGCGGCTCAGCAGCAAGGGTTGGCACTGGTGGTTCCATGCACTGCTGAGGCTAGAAAGAAGCATGGGTGGTGTCACCCTCGGGGAAGAGACGGGCAGTTGATGCCATGGTGCCAGCTCATGCCGGTGCCAGATGCAGCTACGATTGTTCCCTTTGGAGCGCCATGCTCAAAATGCTATCGGCAGAGCGGGGCTCGTCCATAGCCAGATTCTTCCCCTTTGTTGCAACTCAAGCAAGCACACTGTTACCAGGGAGGCTCGAGCAAGGGTTCTGGCACAAGGGGCAGGAAGGGCACAGGACCCAGAGATGCCCTTGATGCCCTTCTGCCTCCCATAAGATAAGTTTTCTATGTTTTAAGAGATGCCCAGCAAAAAGCCTTCTTCCTTCTGTCATGCTAAGAACGCCAATGGTACGGCATGGCACTCTGGTAAACATCGGGAATCCTGTTTGCACCGTGTTTGCACACTCTGTCTCCACCGACAGCTGTACAGGTGCTAAGGACTTTGTCGCGGATTCCTGGAGCCAGGGCTACTGGGCGCCAGAGGCTGACCTGGGTCAGGTCTGTGTCCAGGAGCTGCAGCCCAGGATGTTGTCACTGCTCCGGTCGGAAGTTTGGCGAGAGAGCCTCCGGCCCTCCGCATGCCACCTGACCGGTGCCCGTCCCACACAAGCCAGCCGCTGTCATTGCAAAGAGCACCGCTGCCACCCTCCTCGTAGACACGGGCCGCGCAGGTTCTTACCTTCGCTGGTGGTTGCGGAGAGGCGAGCGGCAGACGCCACCAGGAGGACGGCAAGCCAGGCTGTCCCCTCTGCACGGGTCCCTGCCATCACTCGGCGGCGGCACGGTGGGACGGAGCCAGCGCCGTGCTCCCAGTGCTAGCGGCGGAGCCCTGCTAATCCAAATGCACTTTGCACACATTTGCTCACATCCACACAGGCGAACTGCATGGGAGGAGGGGACAAGACTGCCTGTCACAGCTCCAAAGCCAATTGGATTCTCAGCCTCGGCCGATATCCCTTCCTTCCCCCCCTTCCCTTCCCTTCTCCCCCCACCCCACCCGTAGTCGCCACACATACTGGGCAGAGAGAGCATATCCTGATCGGCGACGGGGGTCTCTTTTGTCCAGCCGTCTGCTGCTCCGTTCCCCCTCTCCTGATGCTGTTTAAACAGACCTTGCGGCTGCTGGGTCCTTCCACAGGAGGCAGAATGTTTGCGGTTGCTAGGTAACAAAAACTTACTGCCGGAGCATCCTTCCTGGACCCTCCGCTGTTCCTCTTTGCTTCAGGTGGGCTATCACGGTCCAGAGAGGGATTGTCTCATATAACTAGCTCTGGAGTACAGGAAGCACATGGTTCAAAAACAGGGACCTTTTCCACGTCTCATCATTCCTCTGAAAGTTCAGGGGTCCCAGCTGCTTTGCCCATATACACCAAGACTATGGGGTAATACCAATTATAATGGGTTTTAAAAAAAAAATTTGACATGGTAGTTCCCTAAACTGCCCAGAACTGACTTGCCATGTCCCATCTCTAAACAGATTAGTATTTTTTTAAAAAAAAAAATACCCCAAGTGAAGCAGCATTGAATGAGACAAAAAGCTAAATTCCCATTATAAACGAAATTCCCTTTCTAAACGAAATTCCAGTTATAAGCAAAATTCTTGTTATAAACGAAATTCCCATTATGAACGAAACATCCTAAATGTGCAGTGATGTTATTGTCAGTATTTATCGTAACGCTTAGCAGTTCAAGAGCTATTTCCAAAACGTCGAAAACGATCGTCGGTTCGCTGAAATCCTTCCAGCAACCCTGTGGGGTTGGTCAGTAAGATTATATCGCATGTGGGAGGCTGAGGCTGGACAGCACGGCTGAAGTAGGAATGATTTTGAACTCGCCTCTGCTCTCTCGGTGTGTGAAATAACCCATTTTGATTTCACCTCTCCCTCATGTAAATTAGAACAGGCAGTTCTTTATCTTTGTATTATTGTTCTGTTTCTTCCCATCAGAGGTTTCCCTTAGAAGGTACACATCTTTATTGGTATGTTAATAAATCAGAATTAGACATGGTATATAAATAATGTACATGTTTACATATAAATTGTACATAAAACAGTATCACATGCATACATGTGTGTGTGTGTGAAGTGTCTTCAAGTGTGTGAAGTGTCTTCAACCGACTTTTGGTGACCCAGCAAGGGGCTTTCAAGGCAAGTGGGAAGCAGAGGTGGTTTGCCGTCGCCTTCCTCTGCAGAGTCTTCCTTGGTGGTCTCCCTTACAAGTACCAACCCTGTTTAGCTTACAAGATCTGACAAGGTCAGGCTATAACATGCTGCCTTCCCTTGCACATGCATACATAGGACAAGCAAATCTACATGACCAATAGCACAAAGTGGAGAAAAAGAACTGCTGTTTTTTTTTAAAAGGAACAAAAATGAATGAAATGAATGAAAGGGAGCTGGTTACTCCCTAGAACATTACTCAGTGAATTCATGACAGAGGCAAGATTCAAACAAGGAGCTTCTGGTCAGTCATTCAGCTAAGGGATGTCGTTGGGTAACTTTAGGCCATTTTTACATGGTCAGTTTTGATGCTCGCTCAAAGCTGTTTTTAAAAAAAATGCAAATTTAAAAATGCCTATTCAAGGTCCCGACGCAAAAGGAGAAATTCCACCCCCACTCACTTGCTTCTTCGTTCCTGTTTGCATAGCCATTAGCATGTGCATAGCTAATGCACCTCTGTTGTTTTACGTGGTTCCTAGAGGGGGATTCTTCATGTCAAAAACCAAAGGTCACGTTAAATGGGCTCTTTAGTAATGTGAAGCAGGTATGCGCTGGCTCTGCAGTCACTTCCGGAATGACGGTTCTGCGTGCAAAAATTTTAAAAAATATGTGCGGCAATTCAGCCTGGAGCGTGCTGCTAATTACCATGCAAAAATGGCCTTAGACTCTAAAGCTTAATGGTTTGGTTTTGCCATGGAGTTTCTGGCGATTCCTAGAGCTACCTTTTGTCTCTTCCTGGTTTTACCTTTAAATGACATCGCAACATCGGTGATGTCACCATCACATATACATCCCCTTGTCCCCGCCCTCTGGCAACCCTACTCGGGGTGCTCGTCAAGAAGAAGAAGAAGAAGAAGAAGAAGAGGAGGAGGAGGAGGAGGAGGAGTTGTTTTTTATACCCCGCTTTTCTCTACCTTTAAGAAGTCTCAAAGTGGCTTACAATCGCCTTCCCTTCCCCTCCACACAACAGACATCTTGTGAGATAGGCGGAGCTGAGAAAGTTCAGAGAGAACTGTGATTAGCCCAAGATCACCCAGCAGGCTTCATGTGTAGGAAAGGGGAATCAAACCCGGTCCTCCAGAATAGAGTGCTCCACACTTAACCACTACAACGCGGTGGCTCACCTACCTGTCTTCTTGAAACTCGTAATGTTCCTGCCCTCCATAAATTCTGGCCTAACCAGTCTTAACGCCAGGCCTATTTATAACACCATACCCAAGGAACAGCATGAAGCGTGTTAAAAAAAAGATCTTCCTTTAGAGCCAATTTTAAAGGAAATAATTTTTTTTAACAAACCTGTTTGGCCCCTAACAGTGACCAGCTAATTCCATATTGCTGCAAATTGGGTCAGCAGCAGGTGGGGAAATCCCTGCATGCGAAGGGGTGGAACCAGCTTATAAGCTTCTCCGTGAAGCCTCCTCCGCATTGGCTGAGCTCCAGCTAAGCTCGGCCAGTGAGGACTCGTGCTTCGTTTGATAGACGGGGGCCATCACAACAACATCCGTGGCTTAAGCAGAGCCTTGCATGAAGTTCTCAACAATCGGAACATGGTTTGTATCTGAGAAGAGTGATGTAGAGTCAAGATAAACAGACACCCACATCGATTCCAATTCTGGACCCAATGCTGGTTACTGCTTATAAAAAGCCTCTATGGTCTGAATCCAGTTTCTTCTCCTTGCATTTTAAGAACATCAGAGGAATCCTTTCTCTGGGTATTTTTTCCTGTTTTGGTTTAAATTCTGGAATGATGAAGTATGAGCCACTGTGGATCCAGAGAGCCAGCGTGGTGTAGTGTTTAAGAGTGGTGGTTTGGAGCAGTGGACTCTGATCTGGAGAACCGGGTTTGATTCCCCACTCCTTCACATGAGCGGCGGAAGCTAATCTGGTGAACTGGGTTGTTTTCCCCACTCCTACACATGAAGCCAGCTGGGTGACCTTGGGCTAGTCACTGTTCTCTTAGAGCCCTCCTACCTACCTCATAGGGTGTATGTTGTGGGGAGGGGAAGGTGATTGTAAGCCAGTTTGATTCTTCCTTAAGTGGTAGAGAAAATCGGCATATAAAATCCAACTCTTCTTCTTCTTCTTCTTCTTCTTCTTCTTCTTCTGTAGTGTAATGGTATAGGGTTGCCAACCTCCAGGTGAGACCTGGAGAACTCCTGTGATTACAATTGATCTCCAAACTACAGAGATCAGTTCCCCTGGAGGAAACAGCTGCTTTGGAAGGTGGATTCTATGGGCTCTGAGATCTCTCCTCAAACCCCACCTTTCCCTGGCTTCACCCCCAAATCTCCAGGAATTTCGCAACTTGGAGCTGGCAACCCTAACTGTGGTTAGAAGATTAGCCTGGGAACAAGATTCAAATTCTCACTCACCCATAAGGACCTTGGACAGGTCTTTCTCTGCATAATCTATACCACCACGGAACTCTTTGGAGGAAGGGTGAGTGAAAATGTACTCATTAGGAAGAGGTGAACAGATTTCCCCTGTTCTGTTCCTTTATTATTTTGTGGCTTCACTCCATCCTGCATGCCGCTTCTCCTGAGTTATCAGTTCTGGAACAGGAACAGGGACCGTTTGCCCTAGTTTTCAGGCCTTTCTGGCCTTTGGTATTTCCCATGATACACACACAAAGTTGTGCATTGATAAAACACAGCCAAAAAACCCACCAAATTTCACGCGGCTGAACTTGGTTGCATTGCACATTGCTTTTGGTGTTGAGTGTTATGGGGAAAGGCCAAGGTTCATAGGAAGTACTGATGTGTGAATGTAAGAACTTGGGCAGTGTTTCTAAGAGGGGGTAATGCAAAAGGCTTTGTTGACATGATTTCCTAGGGCCAAGAGAGAATTGAATCAGGTGTGGATTGGATTCACACTTAGGTTTGAGCTACCCGGACAGCTCCTTAGCTTCTCGCTGAATTGTATTTCCCCAAGCTCTGTCTCTCTTGTTTTTGAAGGCCAATTTTATTTTATTTCATTTATTTACAATCTTTCTACCCCACCTTTAAGAACATAAGAAAAGCCATGCTGGATCAAACCAAGGTCCATCACGTCCAGCAGTCTGTTCACACAGTGGCCAGCCAGGTGCCTCTAGGAAGCCCACAAACAAGACGACTGCAGCAGCATTATCCTGCCTGTGTTCCACATCACCTAATATCATAGGCGTGCTCCTCTGATCCTGGAGAGAATAGGTATGCATCCTGACCAGTATCCATTTTGACTGGTAGCCATGGATAGCCCTCTCCTCCATGAACATGTTCACTCCCCTCTTCAAGCCTCCCAAGCTGGCAGCCATCACCACATCCTGGGGCAGGGAGTTCCACAATTTAACTATGTGCTGCCACCAAGGCAGCTACAGTTGAAACAAAGCATTATAAGGAATCATAAAACACAATGAAAACCCAAACTCAAATTCACATTTAAAAACACAGAAAAACAGTAACTAAAACATAGGGCAGGAAGGAGGGATCACAGAGAGAACATTTATGGAGCATTGAGGCTGGCTTTCTCTGTCTTACGGCCTTATAGCCAACCCCTCCAACACAAAACTGAGAGTTAGCATAGTGTAGTGGTTAAGAGCGGTGGTTCGGAGCGGTGGAGTCTGATCTGGAGAACCGGGTTTGATTCCCCACTCCTCCACATGAGCGGCGGACGCTAATCTGGTGAACTGGATTTGTTTCCTCACTCCTACACATGAGCCCCGTGGCGCAGAGTGTTAAGCTGCAGTACTGCAGTCAAAAGCTCTGCTCACGACCTGAGTTCGATCCCGACGGAAGTCGGTTTCGGGTAGCTGGCTCAAGGTTGACTCAGCCTTCCATCCTTCCGAGGTCGGTAAAATGAGTACCCAGCTTGTTGGGGGTAAAGGGAAGATGACTGGGGAAGGCACTGGCAAACCACCCCGCAAACAGTCTGCCTAGAAAACGTCGGGATGTGACGTCTCCCCATGGGTCAGGAGTGACCCGGTGCTTGCACAGGGGACCTTTACCTTTACACATGAAGCCAGCTGGGTGCCCTTGGGCTAGTCACAGTTCTCTCAGAGCTCTCTCAGCCCCACCTACCTCACAGGGTGTCTGTTGTGGGGAGGGGAAGGGAAGGTGATTGTAAGCTGGTTTGAGTGTCCCTTAAGTGGTAGAGAAAGGCGGCATATAAAAACCAACTCTTCTTCTTCTTATATGGATGCATCCAAACTAGGGTTACCATCTCTGGGTTGGGAAATATCTGGAGATTTGTGGGGGGGACTGAAAATGGTATGTTTGGGAAGGAAAGGGACCTCAGTGGGGTGTGATGCCATAGAGTCCATCCTCCAATCAAAGCAGCCATTTTCTCCAAGGGAACTGATCTCTGACATCTGGAGAGCAGCTGTAATTCCAGGAGCTCTCCAGGCTCCACCTGGAGGTTGGCAACCCTAAAACTCACTGAAGTTGGATTTCTCCATCTGAAGCCCTACTACCAATTCTTCTCTTCCAAAAGCAGGTGTATGGCGTACCACCACTCATCGGGCTTGGCTTTCTCGTTTTACAACTGTACAACCAACATCTTCCATTCCACAGCCATCTCTCCAAACTGCTTCTCATGGGCAAGCCAAGACTTCTGACCCCAGCACCCCTTTTTGGGGTAGTTCTGGGAATGTCACTGAATTTACTGAAAGAGCGGCCATAAATAGAGTTGGCGTTGGACCAATTTAAAATCAGTCTGGCTGCATTTTTGTTTTGAAAAAAAAATCCCACATAACAACAAACCCCCACAGTCTTAAGGCAGTGGCTCAGCGATGACTAATAGGGCCAGATTCTGGAAAGGCAGAAATGGCATCGCTCTTGGTATCGTAATAGCGGAGTTGCTTTCTGGGACTGCGGGCGGCAAAAGCCAGCTTTTAAGTAGCTCGGCTTGAGAATTCTAAAAAGGTTTTCCTGGTTCTCTCTCTGTCTCTCTCTGTCTGTCTCTCTGCTCCCCCTTCCCATCTAAGTAGCTCAATCTGCAATGCTGAGCATATTCACAACCACATAGCCAGCTGCTGAGACACACAAGGTATCCACCTCTTGTCAATCACTTTTCAGCATCAAATAACATCCACAGTGTATACTTGCATACTTTCAGTCCAAATAGATACCAGAAGAGAGAAGAGAGAAGAGAGAAGAGAGAAGAGAGAAGAGAGAGAGAGAGAGAGAGAGAGAGAGAGAGAGAGAGAGAGAGAGAGAGAGAGAGAGAGAGAGATTTTCTCCTCCCTGCCGTTCTCACCCCCCAAGTCTCTGTTCCAATTTCACTTCTCGGTCAAGCAAAAGGAAGTCTTTAATTTTGCCTCATTTCTGTTTCCTTACCCTGATTTTTTTTTTCCTGGAAAAAAATCCATGTGCTTTTTAATGCTATTTGTGCATTAAGAGATGGGTGTTATAGGGTGTGTGCAAATGATACATGGGCTCAAGGATCTTTGTGGATCTTTATCGCATTCCCTTCCACCAGCTGCCCCTTCCCAACTCCACTAAAGTTGATTCCCTGGGGTTTGGGGACCCACATGGACTCATAGTCATCTGGGTTGGGGTGTAGGGGGAAGGGATTGAGATCGCTCCCCAATTTCTTGAAATCAGATGTGCTGGATTTGTGGGAGATGCAGCAGGAAGCCGTGTTCAGTTTTCATGCACCATTTCCCACCATATAATGTGCACCTTTTCAAATGTTGTTTGTAGGTCGGTATGTAAGGATTAGGTCTTATGCAAGCGTTACATGCCTAAATCACATAAAAATGGTGCAAAATACCATGTAGCATATATGCGCCTTTCAAACAAATCCACAAAATCTGACAGCAAAAAGCAGAGAAGTTAAACTTTTGGCAAAAAAATACAAGCAAATTTAAAAAGAAATGAACTAGGGAGGGAATATTTGCTTATACATAACAGAGAGAGAGAGAGAGAGAGGAGGGAGAGAGAGAGAGAGAGAGGAATGGAGATTTCATTTAGGGACCTTTGAAAATGTTCCTCTGATTTTCGAATCCCAAGATTG
The DNA here is from genome assembly GCF_029931775.1 of Euleptes europaea. Lineage (NCBI taxonomy): Eukaryota > Metazoa > Chordata > Lepidosauria > Squamata > Sphaerodactylidae > Euleptes > Euleptes europaea. The sequence continues at coordinate 10,122,577 of NC_079330.1, read as the reverse complement.
CTGGTCCTGGAGTGGATCCAACCATCCTCTTGTTTCTTGACCTCAGAGAACCACAAACAGATTCTAAGGCCTAGCTGATCCTTCATCATCATTCCCAATTTATATTAAACCTGCATGGAATGCAGAAGGTCGCATGTCCAATCTCCAGCCTCTTCAGTTAAAAAGGATCAAGTACCGTATATACTCGCGTATAAGCCGAGTTTTTCAGCCCAAAAAAAGGGCTGAAAAAGCCGAACTCGGCTTATACGCGGGTCAATACGGTAGAGGGGGGAGGGAGGAGGGAGGGGGGAACTTACCTCCGCCGTCTTTTCCTGGCTGGGAGCGGCCTCCAGAGGCGCCCTGCGGCCGCGAGGAGGCCATCCAGCCGCCCCCGCTGCCTTTTCCCGGCCGGGAGCGGCCTCTAGAGGCCCCCTGCGGCTGCAGGGAGGCCGCTACGCCGGCCCCGCCGGGCCCACCGCCAGGAAGGAACGGTAAGCCTGCGCGCGGGGGGGGGAGGGTTATAAGCCGACCCTCGGCTTATACGCGGGTGCCTAATTTTTCCCCATTTTTGGGGAGAAATTAGGCACCTCGGCTTATACGCGGGTCGGCTTATACATGGGTATATACGGTAGTAGGGGATGGGAAAGAATGCTACCTAAGATCCACTCCCAGTCACTACTGACCTTGATGGACTGATGGTTTGATTCAGTAGAAGAAGAAGAGTTGGGTTTTATTCCCTGTTTTTTTTCCACCTTTAAGGAACATAACATAAGAATATAAGAAAGGCCATGCTGGATCAGACCAAGGTCCATCAAGGCCAGTTGACTGTTCACATAGTGGCCAACCAGGTGCCTCTAGGAAGCCCACAATCAAGACGACTGCATTCTCCTGCCTGTGTTCCACAGCACCTAATATCATAGGCACGCTCCTCTGATACTGGAGAGAATAGGTATGCATCATGACCAGTATCCATTTTTACTAGTAGCCATGAATACCCCTCTCCTCCATGAACCTGTCCACTCCCCTCTTAAAGCCTCCCAAGTTGGCAGCCATCACCACATCCTGGGGCAGGGAGTTCCACAATGTAGCTATGCTAGGAGTCTCAAACTGGCTTACAATCGCCTTCCCTTCCTCTCCCACAACAGACACCCTGTGAGGTAGGTGGGGCTGAGAGAGTTCAGAGAGACCTGTGACTAGCCCAAGGTCACTCAGCAGGCTTCATGTGTAGGAGTGGGGAAACAAACCTGCTTCACCAGATTAGAGTCCACCGCTCATGTGGAGGAGTGGGGAATCAAACCCGGTTCTCCAGATTAGAGTCCGCCGCTCTTAACCACTACACCATGCTGGCAGCTCCAAGAGCGATCTCTGGCTCAGGAGCACAAAGCCTGTGTGCATACAAAGTGTGCTCATGTGGGCTCTGTCCCTGTGATTTGGAAAGCTCAAAGCCCTGCGCACATGCTGCAGTGAACCCACATCCATCTGTTTGTAAGGAACAGCCAACATGCACTTGCTTGAAAATGAGACCCCAAGGCCAGGACCTGGATTCAAGTGGCATTGAAATTGTGCATTAGAATAGAGTGTAAGAATTATTCGGTGCGTGCACAAAGAAAAACCATGTGCACAGTGTGCAGGGATTGTGTAGACCTTCACTGAAATGTGAGCACGGGGCTCAGAAAGGCAGCTTTCCCAATCAAAGGGATGGAATCCACACATCCGTAATTTGTACAGACGCATTTTCCATTCTCACAATTTAGGTCAGGGGCTGTTCATGCCTGCACCCCCCCCTTCCACTGATTCCAACATGTGAAATCTTGTAAGAACATAAGAAAGGCCATGCTGGATCAGACCAAGGTCCAACAAGTCCAGCAGTCTGTTCACACAGTGGCCAACCAGGTGCCTCCAGGAAGCCCACAAACAAGATGACTGTAGCAGCATTATCCTGCCTGTGTTCCATAGCACCTAATATTTGTTTGTTTGTTTGTTTGTTTGTTCAGATTTATAGCCCACCCTCATTCCCAGCGAGCCAGGCTCAGGGCGGGTAACCACCATTAAAATACATAAAACCATCAAATATCAATAAAACATCAGCAACATCAATAAAAGATCATAATAACCATAAACAGGTGGCCTTAAAATTACCCAGATGCCACCGTGCGACAGGATTTCAGCAGGTCAAGGGTGAGGGGGGGATGGGGAGGCCAGTAATGATGGATCCACTCACGGCTGTAATCTAATAGGCATGCTGCTTTGATCCTGGAGAGAATAGGTATGCATCATGACTAGTATCCATTTTGACTAGTAGCCATGAATAGCCCTCTCCTCCGCAAACATGTCCACTCCCCTCTTCAAGCCTTCCAAGTTGGCAGCCATCACCACATCCTGGGGCAGGGAGTTCCACAGTTTAACTATGCATTCACAGAGGACTGCATGTCATCCGCAGAGGGATGCATAAAATGGGATCATAAACTAGCAATCAGTAGCAGATGAGAGTTATGGGCTTCAGTACTTTGGACAGCTCCACATCTGGCAACTTGCAATACTAAGGCCAGTCCAAATGACCTAATCCGGCAAATCTGGCCTTGCAAGAGTGAGGAATGTCTTCTGAAACTCCTCCACCATGCATTTCAAGCCTTACGCCCCTGTAGAGCTTGGCGGTCTATCGCTGGGCTCCCTAGCAAGTGGGGCAAGGTGGCTGCAGCCTCTAAAACAGGCAGGAGGTGGAGGAAACTTGTTATTGATGCCCAGTTCATCTAAGGGTGGTTCCCAAGTTTGCCGCCACCACCCAGAGAAACAGATCGTATGGTGACAACTGCTGCTATTCTACAGAAGTTCATGAACACATACAATGCTGCCTTATTCTGAATCAAAGCCTTGGTCTACCAAAGTCAGTATTGTCCACTCAGACTAGCAACCACTCTCTAGGGTCTCAGGCAGAGATCTTTCACATCACCTGCTGCCTGGTCCTTTTAACTGGAGATTCCGGGGATTGGACTGGGGACCTTCTGCATGCCAAGCAGAGGCTCTGCCACTGAGCCATGGTTCATAGGTCAGCAATGACCTTATCTCAGAATGCCAGGCCCTCTGCGTAATCACTTGCCTTGAAAGCCCCTTGCTGTGGTCACCATAAGTCTACTGTGACTTGATTGCTCTTGACATATAAATGATACCAAGCCTTGACTCTTCTCTCCCCCCCCTCAACCTGCCACACAAAATTCCCCAGTATGAAGAAGGAGGAGAAGGAGAAAAAGAAGAAGGAGAAGAAGGAGAAGGAGAAGAAGAAGAAGAAGAAGAAGAAGAGTTGGTTTTTATATGCCGACTTTCTCTACCACTTAAGGGAGACTCAAACCGGCTTACAATCACCTTCCCTTCCACTCCCCACAACAGCCACCCTGTGAGCTTGGTAGGGCTGAGAGACCTCTAACAGAGCTGTAACTTGCCCAAGGTCACCCAGCTGGCGTCATGTGTAGGAGTGGGGAAACAAATCCAGTTCACCAGATTAGCCTCTACCACTCGTGTGGAGGAAAGGGGAATCAAACCCGGTTCTCCAGATCAGAGTCCACCGCTCCAAACCACTGCTCTTAACCACTACACCATGCTGGCTCTTTTCCATCACACATTTGTCTGAAGAAGTGGGCTGTGACCCACAAAAGCTGATATTGAAATAAATAGGTTCCGTCTTTAAGTTAGCACTAGATTTTCATTTTATTCTGTCAGCACAACCGTTCCCTCCCTGCAGTACCCAGGTTTCCTCCTGGAAGATCACCGTTTTCATTTTCTTCTGGCTCAGCTTGTTTGTAGTCCTTTCTGTGCGCCAGAGATGTGTGTGTTCCACAGCTGCTGTTTTGCATGTTTGCAAATCCCCATACAACCCGTGCCATATCTCCTGGAGTTCCCCCGCTGGGCAATGACCTGCATCTTTTTTGAAAAAATGAAGTTTTAAAAATATGCAACATCCTGCATCTGGGATCTCATCAAGGAGAAACAAAATATATAGGTGGTTATATGCAAATACCGGAAACCCGAAAGCCAAGACTCATGAATTCGAGGGTCTGGTACTAAGAGAGAATACAAATGGGGTGATGCTATCACTATAAGGAGTCCTTTATTGACATAAAGTCATTAGACATATAGTAGCATGTAAAAATATAAACATTTGAGATATAACCTTACAGAATGGTTAAAAGACACATAAGATGGTGTTATGAGTTAATACACCTCTTTGTTTAACTGATTTGTGGCATTTCATAGCAGTCTTGAAAAACTGTGCTACTATCAGGTGATGCTATCAGATACTTGGTGGGAAAGGAACCAGTTCTGCAGGAGGGAGCACGGTAGCCTGTGGCAAGTGAATCAGCTAAGTGTCTCGTGGAAACTTAAATATTTATTGTGCCATTAGCTTGGATGGGTGGGTGTCCACTTTATTGTCTGCATGTCATGAAGGAGGCACTGGTCCGCGAAAACCTTTGTTACAACTAAAGACGGACTAAAGATGTTGCCAGAATTTTCCATGTAAGAATTTCTCTCCTTTAAGGAGTCTCAAACCGGCTTACAATTACCTCCCCTTCTGCTCCCCACAACAGGCACCTTGTGAGGTAGGTGGGGCTGAGAGAGTTCTGAGAAAACATCACCCAGCTGGCTTCATGTGTAGGAGTGGGGAAACCAACCCGCTCCCCCAATTAGAGTCCACCGTTCATGTGGAGGAGTGGGGAATCAAACCTGGCTTCTCCAGATTACAGTCCATCACTCTTAACCACTACACCACATTGGAATTATTTGGTCTTGTTCCCAAACTGGGACCAAAGCACACAATTCCTCCGTTGCTCCATTTCTGAAATCCGAATTTTGCACAGAGCAGTTGGCTGCAGCTTTTCAGCATCAAATGTTCCTTTGCCTCTTTCCCCCCTTACGTGAATAAGTGCAGGGTCCGACCCCCCTACACGCAATGGCTGCCGACACAATTGTATTGTGTGGTCATAGCAAGATCCTTTTTGTTCTCTATTTCACTGTGCCACACTTCTTCTTTGTATCAGTAAAACAACACAAAAAAGCAATCTTTTGGTGACTGAACATACGGTTTTTTGAGAGCACACTCCAATTTTGGAATCAACTGATTCTCTCCCCCTCACCCACAGACACACATACCCAAATTTCTCCTTCCGGGATTCTATAAACTGTTAAGGGCTTGATCAGTTTAGTTTCCCCATTTTCCATTTGTATTTTCATTCTCATATTCCTGGCCTCCTGGACCCTGCTCAGTCCATGTTTTGTTCTGTTTTCCTTAAAGCTATTCTTCTTTCTGCATACTTTGAGACTCCTTTGTGTATTTAGAAACCACTCCCTTGACTATGAATGGCCTGGTTTTTGCTACTTCATAGATTTGCGCTAGCCAGTCAGTTTACTATTTAATATCTCAATAACTGACGAGGATTCAGGAAGAACACAACATGGCAAAGCAAATCCAAGAGACAGAAAAAGAGTGTGGGGAAGAGATTCATCCCATATCTGTTATTTTATCATCAATAAGTACTGCAGATTTAAGGGGACAGTGATAATGAATAGGATACCCCAGGATACAAAATCTATAGAAACCTATAGATAGAACAGAGCAGGCCATTAATATATATGTCAAATATCGACTGCAAAAAATGAGAAATCGTAAAAGAAATAAAAGGAATTCATGAAATCATTATGGATAGAATTACCAGGTAGAAAGAGGATGTACCACTGGAGACAATATTATTCCCTCTCTCTAAGTTAAATCTTTGGTGGTGATCTGGAGATAAAACAGAGTAAGGCAGGCAAAGGGGAAAATGTAATAATAATAATAGATTATTCCCGCTACTCTAAAATGGACTGGGTAAAGGTAAATTCAGTTTAGGACTAAACTTCTAGATAGAGAGAACCACAGTGTCATCAAAACATATAATGCTGATTTATTGCCGCACACATAATGTCGAAAAGCGTGCAAAGATTTTCCAAGATGTGGCAAGCGGCCGTTCACATGATGGATTGCAAACATGCGATTCCCCCCCCCCCCATTTTAGCTCACCCTTCCTCCAAGCGAGCTCAGGACAGCCTAGATCAGGGCTGTCAAACATAAGGCCTGCAGGCTGGATCCAGCTCCCCAAGAGCTCTTATCCGGCCTGCGAGCCAACTGAGGCACTAGGGTTGCCAACCTCCAGGTACTAGCTGGAGATCTCCTGCTATTACAACTGATTTCCAGCCGATGGAGATCAGTTCACCTGGAGACAATGGCCGCTTTGGCAATTGGACTCTATGGCATTGAAGTCCCTCCCCTCCCCAAACCCCGCCCTCCTCAGGCTCCACCCAAAAACCTCCCACTAGTGGCGAAGAGGGACCTGGCAACCCTAACAAGTGAAAGGGGGATCAGATGGAGTGGAGGAAGAGGAGATGGTCAGCCTGTTCTTTGTGTGGGGGACCGCATAGTTCAGGACTAAGGTTGCCAGGTTCCTCTTCGCCACTGGTGGGAGGTTGTTGGGGTGGAGCCTGAGGAGGGCGGGGTTTAAGGAAGGGAGGGACTTCAATGCCATAGAGCCCAATTGCCAAAGCGGCCATTTCCTCCAGGTAAGAATAATAGAATCATAGAGATAAAAGGGACCACCAGGGTCATCTAGTCCAACCCTCTGCACAGTGCAGGAAATTCTGAACTACCTCTATCGGTGAACTGATCAGGTGAACTGATCTCGATCGGCTGGAGATCAGTTGTAATAGCAGGCAATCTCCAGCTAGTACCTGGAGGTTGCCAACCCTACAAACCCTGGAGCGGGGCCCCAGATGGGCCATTCAGTTTATTGACTCTCAAAGTTGAGCTAGAAAGAAAAGGTGCCGAAACCCTACCAGGGAACCCTTGCGTGAATGAATTCTGCAGGGCTTGGGGGGACCGTATGATAATCACTCTGTACGCACCGATCGCTTTGCAGCCTGCCGTGGGTAATGCGTCACCGAGATGGGTCTCAACTTCCCTGAGCTGGCGGAAAATCTGTTTCTAAAAGGCAGATTATCGGGTGAAACAGAGGGCAAGTGGGGATGTTGGGCCGGGAGATAATAGGGGGTGCCTCTGACAGCTTTATTAGGAAAGGCCTAATGTCAGAGAGATTTCACGGAGGCTCTCATTGTGCGGCACCGACACCAGGAGGGGGGCTTAGTCCGGGGTCTACTGAGCTGCACCAACCCTGTCAGATGGGATTAGAAGGGGGTTGACCTGCCAACTGCACTCCAGGAGATGACTGAAGGAGGCGGGTACGCCATCGACGTTCTGGTCAGGACAGCTGGGTGGCTCCATCTGCTGGTGTATCTCAACCCTGGGCCAAGGTTTGCAACCTACAGTTCCCAGAGCCAAATGTAGCTTTTCAAAAAAGGAAACAAACTTTTAAAGTTTAAGGTCTATTCAAGGGGTTGGTGGGATGCTGGAACAACCAGAAAGTGGAGGGAATAGCAGAATGCTAGGAAATGTTGAAGGCAGCAGGCAAAGAGGAAGACCCAATATGAGATGGATTGATTCAGTAAAGGAAGCCACAGCCCTCAGTTTGTATGACCTGAGCAAGACAAGGAGGAGGAGGAGGAGGAGGAGGAGGAGGAGGAGGAGGAGGAGAAGAAGAAGAGTTGGCTTTTATATGCCGACTTTCTCTACCACTTAAGGAAGAATCAAACTGGCTTACAATCACCTTCCCTTCCCCTCCCCACAACAGACACCCTGTGAGGTAGGTGGGGCTGAGAGTGACTAGCCCAAGGTCACCCAGCTGGCTTCCTGTAGAGAAGTGGGGAAACCAACCTGGTTCACCAGATTAGTGTCCGCCGCTCGTGTGGAGGAGTGGGGAATCAAACCCGGTTCTCCAGAATAGAGTCCACTGCTCATTGCCCCACTTCATGCCGGCGGCCAGGAACCAGGTGAGGGACAGGATGACCCACCAGATGGAGCTGGCCATACCAAAAAAGTACACCAGCAAGAAGACCACGGTGTAGAGGGAGGGGCCCGTACTCTCATAGCGCACATGCTCCGCCACAGCCAACTCCGGCTGGAGCTCGGCAGTGCCCCCTGCTGCCCCACGTCCTCCGACTGCAGCCGCCGCCACTCCCGCAGCGCCCCCTGCAGGGCCAGCGGACCCCGCCCTGGCCGCCGCTGCCCCGCCACTGCAGGCCACCTTCTCATGGCCAGCCACCAGGTGCACCAGGTAGCCCAGCAAGACGAAGAGGTAGCAGGTGGCCAGGAAGGTGATGGGCCGCTCGGGGTACTTGAAGCGCTCCATGTCGATGAGGAAGGTGGAGACGGTGGCGAAGGTGGAGAGGAAGCAGAGGACGGACCACAGGCCGATCCAGAAGGCGGTGAAGGCCCAGTACTTCCACCTGGCAGTCCTAATAGGACGTTTTGGAGGACATTGATTCATAGGGTTGCCATGAGTTGGAAGCGACTTGACAGCACTTAATACACACACACACACACACCACACCACAATCCCCAGCATAGCCTTGTCACGGGTCAAAGCGGGCCCTTTCCTTTTTCTTTCACCTACGACCCCACAAGGAAGCCGAAGAAAGATAACGCAGGCAAGAGAAGGCTGGTAAACCTGGGCACAGTTGTGAAGCCACACATTTGCTTTCTTTGTGCATCAAGGGTGGCGGAATTGGGGACCCACTGGTTGCCTTGCCCCGGGTTATGAAAATCCGAGCTGCGCCGCTGTTTCCAAACCCAGCTCTGGCGTTTGACATTTTTCCAGACGTCATTTCTCCTTTTATTTATTTACGTGTTTGTCAAATATATAATCCGCCCTCCCCTGCCAAGGCCGGGCTCAGGGCAACTCATAATATAATTATACAATAAAAGAGTTAGAACAGTAATTAAAACAGCCCATACAATCCAAACTATAGTATTATTCTGAGGCACGACTAAGCGTGATATATAAGCTGCAGCCTGCTGCATTCCACACATCCCAAAGATAATAATTCAGGGTGGGGAGGATGTGCAGGAGGCCAGCAATGATGGGGGAAAACGTAGCTGGCCTCAACCACAGGTAGAGTTGCCAACCTCCAGGTACTAGCTGGAGATCTCCCACTATTCCAGTTCATCTCCAGCCGATAGAGATCAGTTCACCTGGAGAAAATGGCTGCTTTGGCAATTGGACTCGATGGCATTGAAGTCCCTCCCCTCCCCAAACCCTGCCCTCCTCAGGCTCCACCCAAAAAAAACCTCCCACTCATGTCAAAGAGGGACATGTAGGGTTGCCAGGTCCCTCTTCACAACCGGCGGGAGGTTTTTGGGGCGGAGCTTGAGGAGGGTGGGGTTTGGGGAGGAGAGGGACTTCAATGCTATAGAGTTAGGGTTGCCAGGTCCCTCTTTGCTACCGGTGGGAGGTTTTTGGGGTGGAGCCTGAGGAGGGCAGGGCTTGGGGAGGGAGGGACTTCAATGCCATAGAGTCCAATTGCCAAAGCGGCCATTTTCTCCAGGTGATCTGATCTCCATCGTCTGGAGCTCAGTTGTAATAGCAGGAGATTACAACTACTAGTCAAAATGGATACTAGTCATGCTGGATACCTATTCTCTCCAGGATCAGAGGAGCATGCCGATTATATTAGGTGCTGTGGAACACAGGCAGGATGGTGCTGCTGCAGTCGTCTTGTTTGTGGGCTTTCTAGAGGCACCTGGTTGGCCCCTGTGTGAACAGACTGCTGGACTTGATGGGCCTTGGGCTGCCAACTTGGAATGCTTTAAGAGGGGTGTGGACATGTTCATGGAGGAGAGGGCTATCCATGGCTATTACTCCAAATGAATACTAGTAATGATGCATACCTATTCTCTCCAGTCTCATAGGAGTATGCCTATTATCTTAGGTGCTGTGGAACACAGGCAGGATGCTGCTGCAGTCGTCTTGTTTGTGGCCTTCCTAGAGGCACCTGGTTAGCCACTGTGTGAACAGACTGCTGGACTTGATGGACCTTGGTCTGATCCAGCATGGCTTTTCTTATGTTCTTATGTTCTTATGTGATCTTCTGCCACTACCTGGAGGTTGAGCAAACCAAAATCAACACCTCTGCACTAATATCAAGGATAAGGAAAGTAGTGCAGGAATCTTAGGCTATAATTACTACAACACAAATGAGTGAAACATCAAAGTGTAATCAATGCATACAATAGTGGAAAGGGACAAACATACAACTATATACAATGGTATTTCAATAGTCCACAAAGGTATGTATAAATGTGTTTTTTTCAATAGTCCATAAGGGTACATAGATCCAAGAAGATTGCAATAGCTGGTCACAAGAACTCAGCAGATGTGTAAAAGACTATTATGAAAGGAAGACGATGGTTTCATTCTTCATCAGTTCCATTCATTCTTCATCTCAGCGGCTGAGCATTCACTTTGTGTATCCCTTGTGGAACTGTTACATTTGCAATGACTTCTGTTTATTCCAACTATATCCTCTGTAGATTTTAAGTCATATGGACTATTACATTTGCCAATGGATATAGTTATAAGATTTATCCCTAAGGGGAAGAAATGAATTTTTGAACCTTGTGTATACCTTTTGAACTGCATGAATTGAATGGAACTGATGAAGAATGAAACCATCGTCTTCCTTTCATAATAGTCTTTTACACATCTGCTGAGTTCTTGTGACCAGCTACTGCAATCTTCTTGGATCTATGTACCCTTATGGACTATTGAAAAAAACACATTTATACATACCTTTGTGGACTATTGAAATACCATTGTATATAGTTGTATGTTTGTCCCTTTCCACTATTGTATGCATTGATTACACTTTGATGTTTCACTCATTTGTGTTGTAGTAATTATAGCCTAAGATTCCTGCACTACTACCTGGAGGTTGGCAACCCTAGGGACATGGCAACCCTAACCACAGGCCTGGTGGAATTGCTCTGTCTTAATGGCCCTGCGGAAAACCCTAAGGTCCCGCAGGGCCCTGGTCTCTTTATCCTGCATCCAGAACCAAAACAGCAAGTTACCTTGTAAAAGTGGAAGCCGAGATTCTGAGGTTGTTTTCGAGGATTCTCAGAAGGCTTTTATTTTTGCAGGCTGAGGCCGAAACACTGAAAGGGACGCCGCTCCCAGAAGAGTTCACCCTATCCCCATTCTATCAGTCTAAGGCTTGGGCTGATTCTCCTAGCAGCCAGAGGAGAACTCATTGGGATGCACGGCGTTCACACAGGATTGACAAACGGAGCCAGGCTCTTCTCTTTTCTCCCTGTCAACACAATTGTCTCCCAGGCCCTCGAGAAGAACCACTTCCCGTGGTTGCTTCCCTCTCAAGCGCATCCACTGTCTAACCAGGAGGTTCGGAAAGTGCCGGGAGATTCGCTAGTTTCGGACGAAGCCCAACAGAGACCAGGTCCTAGCTACTCAGGTTGGGTCGGAGGGATGTGGTTTACTGAGGGGTCCCGCCGATAGAAAACCCCGTTTCCGTTGCCCACGGACTCGCTGTCTCGGCCCACACAAGGCAGCCGGAATGAAGCTGTCTATGACAGGGGATGTTAAAGTCGCACGGGGAAGCATGAAATTAACAGCGACAGTCATAGCCGCCGCGGCGCGAGGCATTAGAGAGAACATGCGCCTCGCAGCATGAGTCCTTTCTTACCGTCAGTCGGATGGTACCGAAGGCTACAGAGCTTGTCGTTTGTCAAGGAAACAAGCAGGATGAGAATGGAGGAGAGAGAAAACTTGTCCCAGGTCCCTGGCAGCTCCGGTACAGCAGCTCTGTTATCCTGGGCTGCCCCGGGCGGTTAACCCTTTCTTCCCAATATCACGATGTCTAATAACCAAGAGCAGGCCCCGGTGTGGATAGAAAAATCTAAGCAATGGGGCCAGTCATGGCTACGGTTTAGGGCTCTTGAAACTGAAGGGCACCCCCAGGTTAGTAGAACTAGGGGTGTATAGATTTACAAGAAAACAGGAAAGCCTAGTCATAGTTCAGCCAATGAGGAGGAGGAGGAGGAGGAGGAGGAGGAGGAGGAGAAGAAGAAGAAGAATCTTCCCACCCTCTCCCCACAACAGACACCTTGTGAGGTAGGTGGGGCTGAGAAAGCTTGGAGAGAACTGTGACTAGCCCAAGATCACCCAGCTGGCTTCATGTGAAGGAGCGGAGAAACCAACCTGGTTCACCAGATTAGAGTCCGCCACTCATGTGGAGGAGTGGGGAATCTAACCCAGTTATCCAGATTAGAGTCCACAGCTCATGTGGAGGAATGGAGAACCCAGCCTAGTTCTCAAGATTAGAGTCCACCACTCTTAACCACTACACCATGCTGGTGGTGGTGATCGGAGCCTACTATATGTCTAGTTGAGAGTGGGCAAGATCCCACGATACATTTACCCCTCACTTTGCACACCCCATTTATAACAGGCACACTAAGAAGTGACGCAAGACAGAGGCTGTTTGGCCTATTTCATGTACATGGGACAGAGATTTAGATCCCATGGAGGATTACTATGGCCATGGGGGGGGGGGGGTTTAATGGATTCTCCCTCCTATTGTTGACCTTTAACACACCCCAGTTTCCAGGTATCAATCAATAACTTTAATATGGTCCAAGACCAGCAGATAAAAATATATACATAGTAACAGGATAACAGCTATATACACCAATAAATATTTGACAAAAATAGTCACTCACTCATGGGGGAGCCATTAAGTGTTTCCAGGTATCTCCTTTCCCCAGAAGCAGCATTTGGGAGATTTGGAGGGTCATGGGGAACAGTGAAATCCTATTCCTTTCTGTCTGTGAAAATCCAGGATCCAAGCCAGTGATTCTAATGTATGTTAGCAATTGCAGGGAGCAATCCTAAGCACTTCTACTCAGAAGTAAGTTCCAATTCATTCAATGGAGCTTACTCCCAGGAAAATATTCTTTGGATGGTAATCTTAGATACAGAACAAGGATTTTTTCCTCTTTTTAAACCTTGTTTTGCTCCCTCAGGGAATTGCAGTCTCCCTTACCGAGACTGTCAAGGGTTACTCATGGAGCCAATACAGGTGGGAGCGGGTGGTGGGAGGGTAGAAGGAAGAAAGAGATGGCAGCAGGGAGATGGAGGTGGGAGAGAGAAGGTAGGGAATGACGAAGGAGGCAGTGGTGATGGGAGGGTCCCTTACAAAGACTGTCAAGCGTTACCCATGAAGCAAATACAGAGAGACACTGTCCTTCAGTGTGACTCCTCTGAAGATGCCTGCCACAGCTGAGGGCGAAAAGTCAGGAAAGAAAATACCAAGACCATGGTCACACACCCCGGATAACCTACAAGAACCAAAATACAGGGTTCCTTTTCCCTATGCTCATGACTGACTGGTCTATGACCATTAAATAAATGGACTTCAAACTACAGGAGGAGGGAGCCGGTGGTGGGAGTGCAGAAGGAAGACAGAGATGGCAGCAAGGAGAGGGAGGTGGGGGAGAGAGAGTGGGGGGATGAAGAAGAAGGCAGTGTTAGTAGAAGAGAAAGGGAAGATGGTGGCGATAGTGAGGCAGCCACGGTGAGGTGGGGTGGGGTGGGGGACCGGTGGAAGGCAGGATTTCTTCTCCCCCCAGGAATTCCTTGCAAGTCCCCCACTTCTTAGATATCAGATGTATATCACTGTTTAGAAACGTCCATTCTGCTTAGTGCAAAGCCTCGTGGGCACCCCAAAAGTAATAACGACAGCTGGAGGCTTTGAACATTTACATGCCGCGATTACGCTAAGCATTCTTCCAACGCGATTTAGAGCATTTGCATCCCAGCTGGATTTGGATTGCTGGTATCGATTTGCAAATCTGGAGAAGCCTGCCGTTCAAAGCGCAGTCAATATTTTGTAATCTACTCTAAGTAGAGAAATCAGCTCGTAAGAGTCTGAAATTACCAGCATCGTTCCTTGGGTTTTTTTTTTTGGGGGGGGGGATGATAAGAAAATGGGATCCTGTTTAATCATATTGATTCGACATGGGCGTTAATGGAAAAGAGGGGATGGAAGAAAAGAGGGAAACTTTTAATGAAACGCTGCTGGTACACCATTTGGACTCAACCCTTTATTTGTTTTGCCCAGCTCTCCATCATGTTTTAATCCTGCCTTGTCTCCAAGAAGGTGAGTGTGGCATACAAGCAGGTCTTCACTTTGCCCACAGATTATGCTAAGAGAGAGTGAGTGACCTAAAAATCACCCAGATGGGTTCATAGCAGACATGGGGAGGGGGAATTCGCACTTGGAACTCCCCACTCCGGCAAATGTTACACTACACCTTTTTTTGTAGCACAGACCCCATGATGGCACTATCTGATAACTCCTGTGACTAATTACCATCATCTACAGATAAATAGATTGATATTTATTTTGTTTATTTATAGGGTTGGGCATATCGATAAACCCGAACCGGAAATAAACCCAAAATTAGTCGTTTTGGCAATATTCAGGTTTTGGTTTTACCAAATACCAAAAACTAGGAATAAAGCCGAAGCCGGATAGCCGATCTCTGAATCAGCCGAATAGGTTGATTTGCTTCTCTATGGAGGGGAGGTGACTCCTTCGGTACCCCATAAAATCGGACCCCCTGACACAATCCTCACCAAATTTCAGGGTTCATGCAAGGAGAGTCCCTTGAAGCTACCCTGAAAATTTGGGAACTCTTCCTCCAAAAATGCCCCCACAGGAGCTTCGAAAATATCCCCATAGACTGTAATGGACCTGAATTTTTTCGGTAAACCCAGAAATAGAGCCAAATATTTGGTTTACTCCGGGTTTACTAACAATAGTCGGGCCCAATAAACCCAAACCTGAAATTTACTGATTTTTTTTTTGCACATCCCTGTTTATTTATATCCTACCTTTCTCTCCAATGGGGACCCAAAACGGCTTACATCTTTCTCTTCACCTCTGTTTTCTCTGCAACACTTTAACTACTACACCACCCTGGCTCTCAGATATAATAGAAAAGAGATAGATATATAAAATAGAGATAGATAGATTAGATAGATTAGATAGATTAGATAGATAGATTAGATAGACTAGATAGATAGATTAGATAGATTAGATAGATAGATAGATAGATAGATAGATAGATAGATAGATAGATAGATAGATAGATAGATAGATGGATGGATGGATGGATGGATGGATGGATGGATGGATGGATGGATGGATGGATGGATGGATGGATGGAGTCCTATGAACAAAAACATAGAAATTGCACACAGCATGCAAACACAATGTCCTGACCTGGATAGCCCAGGATATCCTTGTGTGGCCAGATCCTGGAAGCTAAGCAGGGTAGGCCCTGGTTATTATTTGGATGGGAAACCAACAAGGAATACCAGGATTGCAATGCCGAGGCAGGCAATGGCAAACCTATTTTTTGACAAACTGACTGTGTATTGCCTTGAAAACCCTATGCAGTCTCTATAAGTTGGTTGCAATTTGATGGGCCCGAAAAAAAGAAGAAAAAAGAAAACATAGTATGAATGAACCTACAGAACCAAAGAGCAGAAAGCAGGGGGGGGGGCAAATCAGGGGGCAGAACTCTAAACCAATTTGGTCCAAAAAACAAAGCATGCCATAAAACGGAAGAATCACACGCAACAAAAGAATCACGGGTTCAATTCACAGACGAGAGAAATGAAATCAAAACAGGGATATTCCAGCTGACCCAGCAAAGCAGAGAGATGGGAATGCATCCCTCTGTAGGGGCATCCCAAGTTCGAGAGCGGGTGTGCTTCACGCGGGAGCAGCAATGCTCCCCAAAAAGGGAGCTGCTCACCACATCCTCTGACTCGCCAGCATATGCTAATGCAATGGGGCCTTGCGTTTTCATTTTCAACAGGGACTAATTTAAAAGAAATGACCAGCCCTCCCAGAGGACTTCAAAGCAAGCATTTGATGAGTTTTAGCAGTTTCAGCAAACTCTAATTTGAATTTCAGAGTGCGCCATGCAATTTTCCCGGTGACATTCAAGAGGGATGGTAGCGCTAGTTCTCTCTGTCACTGGAGCTACTTTCTCGTGCTGCGTGCTACTGATTGGTTACGGCGGGCTTTGCTACAGGGGGAAGAGAGAGAGAGAGAGAGAAAGGAAAGGCCGAATGAGAGAATGGTGGCAGCAGAGTAATTGGGGGGGGGGGGACAGGTAGAATTTTAACGGGTAAGTTCTACAAAAAAAGTGGTGTGAGATCGTGGGAATATGTAGGTCAGCAGAGAGATTTCTGAGATGAGATCTGTGAAATATTGGAATTGCAAACCTAAGAGAGATGAGATTCCCAATCACCGCCACCATCTATATTTTTAATTTTAAACACCAATGAAAATGAAAGGCAAGGAGATCAGAGCACAGCCGGCTGAGGACAGCGAGATAAGCGGCAGAGGGGAATGGGAAGATCAGATGTGAGCAGCAGGAGGGGGTCGCAAGCAGGTGGGCTCCGTTTCCAGGTGTTCTGACCCAGCCTTGGCGTGTTTTGGCCCCCAGGTGCGTTTTGAGTGGAGCAAAAAAGATGACTTGGAGGTGGGGGGCCGGGCTGGAGACAAGGTTGTACAATTAGGCGCGGCGTAGAAAATGGGGCAAGAGAGAACCTGGCCAGCTGCCAAGCGTCAATCCATTGAGGACAGGCCCAAGGACGTACCTCTTCGCCCGGTGCAGCATTCACTTGGGGAACTCGCCGCCACTAGCTGTGGTGGGCCGCTGGGCCTGATGGCTTTAAAAGGTGGGGGGTTGGCAAATTCATGGAGGAGGAGAGGTCTCCTGACAGCTGTGAGAGCTAAAAAGAGCATCAAGGATCAAAGGGAGGGTGTCAATGAAGAGGCGTTGCTAGGAAACAATAGCAGGGAGGGGGTGTTGCGTTCTGGTTGTGGTCTTCTGGTTGGCTGGGAAATAATATGCAGGATGAGGTGGGCTTTTATCAATTCCAGCAGGGATCATCTTATTATTCATTTGCACGGACATTCAAGGGAGTTTGCTAGTATTTAACAGAAACTATCTGTGGCCTCTGAGACCATGTGGTAGAGGACACGTAGAACTGCCATTTGGGAAGGGTGGTCCCTTTCCACTGAATGTCTCCTACTGCTGCTATACAGAAAGAAGGGATATCAGTGGTGCAAACAGTTCTGCTTTTAATTTCCAGAATGTGACTGGAGCCTTCCTCGATAAAAGGAAGTATTTCTTCACACAATAGCCCTCTACGCATGGGAGATTCTGGCTTGGAATTGCCACTCTCTACATGCACATTTCCCCCATCCAAATTCCCCAAACTCAACAATAAACCCCCATGCAGAGTTTTGAGAACTCAGATGGGGAAAATGTGTGTCCAGAGAGAGGCAAATCCAAGGCAAAACTGCCCATGCATAAATGGCCAACGCATAGTGAAATTGTGGAACTCCATGCCCCAGGATGTGGCGATGGCTGCCAATTGGAAGGCTTTAAGAGGGGAGTGGACATGTTCATGGAGTAGAGAGATAACCATGGCTACTAGTCAAAATGAATACTAGTCATGATGTTTATATATTCTCTCAGGATCAGAGGAGCATGCCCATTATATTAGGTGCCGTGGAACACAGGCAGGATGGTTCTGCTGCAGTCGTCTTGTTTGTGGGCTTCCTAGAGGCACCCAGTTGGCCACTGTGTGAACAGACTGATGGACTTGATGGGCCTTGGTCTGATCCTGCATGCCTTTTCTTATGTTGCTATCACAACTTCTTTGTGATCCTTGAGGGTTTGGGGCCGGAGTCCATTCAGGTTTTGCACATTTCTATATTCTCAAGTGCCCTGCTGAAATAACTTTGTGACTCATGCATGGTGTTCAAGCTGAGGATACTTATTTTTTCTTATTTATGCACTCACATAAAGAGGAAGAACACCCATGAGGACTTGTGGGGGAGAGGAAATTTGATTACCTCAGATATTTCCCCCTTCCTCCTCAAACTACACTCGCATCTCCATGTCCACTGTCTATAATGGTATCCTCTTTCTCCTCTTAACTACTCATAGGGCCAGTGTGGTGTAGTGGTTAAGAGCAGTGGACTCTAATCTGGAGAGTCGGGTTTGATTCCCCACTCCTCCACATGAGAGGTGGAAGAAGAAGAAGAAGAGTTGGTTTTTATATGCCAACGTTCTCTATCACTTAAGGGAGACTCAAACCGGCTTACAATCACCTTCCCTTCCCCTTCCCACTACAGACATCCTGTGAGGTAGGTGGGGCTGAGAGAGCTCTAACACAGCTGTGACTTTCCCAAGGTCACCCAGCTGGCTTTGTATGTAGGAGTGGGGAAACAAATCCAGTTCACCATATTAGAGTCCACCGCTCATGTGGAGGAGAGGGGAATCAAACCTGGTTCTCCAGATCAGAGTCCACCACTCTTAACCACTACACTACGAGGTATAAAACACACTAAAGGGAATAAACACAACTCTTTTTCTTCTTCCTGCCCATGTGGATGGAGTTTCATGAGGAATATAGCACTGTATTAAATGTTGTGTTGGGCCGTAATTTCGTTTTTGCTGAATATGGAAAGGGATCCTTCAGCTGCGCTCAAAAAAAGGTCATCGTATAATGCTATCCCAAGATAGGATTTCCATCGGAAAAGAGTATTATATGCAGATGACGTAGCTGTTACTATTCAATTCCAAAATGCAATCATCTCTCTCCAGAAAGTTTTAGATATACTAGATGATTACAGTAAAGCCTCTGAATCTTAGGCAAACGAATTATAATCAGAATTATTAGCCACGAGCCGTTCCTTTCGTCTGAGAAAATAAGATGAAAAGGCTTTGCAATGTTCTCTTGAAAGAACAGAACAATTAAGCATTTGCATATTAACATTTCATCATCTCCGATTAAATTCATTTCAGCATAATTATTTGCCAATAACTAATTAAATCAGCAAGAACGGTTCTAATGAGATGGCAGCACACTTAGAGAATGAATGCAGTGCCTGGATTTCCGTGCTTTTAAAAAACTGAATATGATGACGCTGGTTAGCATTTATTTATAAATTTATTAGATTTTTATTCCCGTCCTTTCCCTGCCAAGACAGTGTTCAGGGCAGCTCACATCCAGCATAGATAGGGTTGCCAACCTCCAGGTACTAGCTGGAGATCTCTTGCTGTTAAAACTGGTCTCCAGCCGATAGAGACCAGTCCCCCTGGAGACTGGGTTGCCAACCTCCAGGTAACAGCAGAAGATCTCCTGCTATTACAACGGATCTCCAGCCGATATAGATCAGCTCACCAGGAGAAAATGGACACTTTGGCAATTGGACTCTATGGCATTGAAGCCCCTCCCCAAACCCTGCCCTCCTCAGGCTCCACCCCAAAAACCTCCCACCAATGGCAAAGAGGGACCTGGCAACCCTACCTGGAGAAAATAGCCTCTGCGGCAGTTGGACTCTATGGCATTGAAGTGCCTCCCCTCCCCAATCCCCACCCTCCTTTTCAGAGCATCATTCTATGCAAGATGGCCTCTAAACATGTGGTGACCTTAAACCATGAAGAACTGAATGAAGTCAGAGTCCCAAACCTGGCAACGCACAGCCCATTTGAGAAAAAATTCTGTCGAGAGCCAGAATGATGTAGTGGTTAAGAGCAGTGGTTTGGAGCAGTGGACTACAATCTGGAGAACTGGATTGGTTT
The DNA here is from genome assembly GCF_029931775.1 of Euleptes europaea. Taxonomy (NCBI): domain Eukaryota; kingdom Metazoa; phylum Chordata; class Lepidosauria; order Squamata; family Sphaerodactylidae; genus Euleptes; species Euleptes europaea. The sequence continues at coordinate 10,102,986 of NC_079330.1, read as the reverse complement.
CCCTACTCCTACACATGAAGCCAGCTGGGTGACCTTGGGCTAGTCACACTCTCTCAGCCCCACCTACCTCACAGGGTGTCTGTTGTGGGGAGGGGAAGGGAAGGTGACTGTAAGCTGCTTTGAGTCTCCCTTAAGTGGCAGAGAAAGCCGGCATATAAAAACCAACTCTTTGTCTTCTTCTTCCCATCTTGGCCATGAGAATAAGATTCCTAGTGTTCATTTCATCTGGACTCCTGACCTCGGCCCTGCCAGGAAAGGGCAGGGTATAAATCGAATAAGATAAATTATGGAAGAACTACATCTCCTTCGCTTCCAGGTATAGCCTCTTGGCGCTGACCCCCCAAATTGTCCTTGTGACTTCCAAATTAATATTCCAGCTACCAGTTCCATCCCTGACTGCTTTACCTGTGTGGGGTTGTCAGCACACGTCATCTTCACGGGCGCAACCCCATGCACGTTTGGCCAAATGTCACAGGTTATGTACTCCCTTGCAAACCCCACTGGCTGTGCAGAGGAGAATTGGCCATTTCCCAGACTCTGACCTCTGCTGAACCTCCCCTGCCCACACACTCAGAACTGTGAAATCCGCAACCAAGAGAAGAAAATGCTAAGGTCGGTGCCTGTGAGCCGATAGAAGCTGGTGTGTGACTAGCATTGCTCAACGCTCTGTCCCATCCCATCAGTGCAGTCATAAAAGGTATAGATCAATCTTTAGACAGCTGACACCTCAAGATTTCAGATACCAAATGAGGCCCCTGCTCTGCGATTCATGGCAAGTTTGGGTCTAGAAAGAAGGTAGAGAGTGAGCTAGGCAGCTACAGGAAGAGAGGGTAACCGCCTACCCCAGAAGGAGGGGGAGAGGACTCATACTCATTTGCCTATGTCTATCTATGCAAATATATCTGAAGTGTATGCAAATATATCATATTGCGTCCAAATATTTCACCTGCAGCCAGCACGCAACGCAACGCCAAATCTAGTCAAAATTGGTCTAGAAGAAGGGTTTTAAAAATTAACAAATGTTAGAATAATGAAAGAAAACATGAGAACCGGCAATCTGACAGCAAAATAGGGGAGGGGCTTCTTCCTCTCTTGCAGGTAATCTGCTTGCTACGGCAGAACTAGGAATGCTCAAATTTCCCCTCTTCTGTTATTTTAACTCTCTTTATCTTCTTTCTGTGCTGCATTTCCTTCTCCTCAATTCTGGTGTAACCAGGAGAATTTCTCAAATGAATTCCAACATTTGGTGCATGTGCAATTGCACACAGCTTCCCACTCCTTCTGTACATGTGCATCATTTTTTCTCCATTACACCTGTACCCATGTACATTGTTGGCCGTGGCTCTGGCCAGCTGGAACTCTTTGTCAAATGAGACTGGGGTAGGGTTGCCAACCTCCAGGCAGTAGATGGAGATCTCCTGCTATTACAACTGATTGCCGGCCGATCGAGATGAGTTCACCTGGAGAAAATGGCTGCTTCGGCAATTGGACTCTATGGCATTGAAGTCCCTCCCCTCCTCAAACCTCCCGCCAATTGTGAAGAGGGACCTGGCAACCCTAGACCAGGGCCCTGCGGGACCTAATGCAGTTCTGTGGGGCCTGTAAGACAAAGATGTTCCACCTGGCCTATGGTTGAGGGCAGCAACAGTATGAATCATCATAGCCGGCCTCCCTGCCCACCCTCTTCTGATTTGCTGATTTGCTCCAGCTGATTTGCTGGAGTTAGGTCAGGTCAGAAGAATTTCAGATGCATTGACAATGATAACGATAATGATATAGTGAATTCAAATTACTTTGGGAAGAAATGCTGGTCTGGGTGCATTTTTTGTTTTTCAGCCGAAGGCATGGTGTTCATGAAGAGTTGGGTCCAAACTGAATGTTCCAACACCAGAATAGACATCTCTTGTCTCCCCTCTCTCACTGCAGCCCACTGATCTCCATGAAATGTTACTCCTGGAAGGATAGGGGACCCCGAGGAATATCGTGATGGGGGTCCGCAGCAGGAAGGGGGAAGCAGAGGAAATTGCCCATTTAGTCTGGATCCAGCTTGGGGGCTGAGCTAGCTCTCAATGCGCAAGATGAAATCTAGTGCTTGGAAGGGATGCCCCTTTGATGGAAAGAAGGTGTCTTCATTCCCCACCTCTCAGGCCCGGCGGGTGCTTTGGACTTAGATTTCTCGTAACGTGCAGCACGCCGCCCTTGTGCACTCCTGTGAGCAAGCAGAGGTGTGGGAAGCGGGCCAGAATGAGTAAACGGCGAGGATCATCATACAGATCAGATCAAGGGAGCAGCCGAGCTGCACGGGAGAGCTCCGACGCCAAACTTCCTTCCCCCGTTCCTAAATCCTCCCTTGCCGACGCTCGACGCGCAACCAAAGCAGCTCTGACTGCCCTTGCAGCTTTTCTACCGAATTAAAGACACCGCCTGGGGGAGCTTGTAGGAGCAGAGGTAAGAAATAATCGACAGATCAATAAAGCTCCCCCACTGGGCTGGAGAGACGCAGGAGCAGGCCTCCGGATGCGAGCCGGAACAGCCAGCAAAGGTGGTGACCGAAATTTTGCTCGGCGAGCATCAAATAGCAGGTTCCGATAGCAGCAGCTTGACTAGCAGAATAAAGCAGCTAAGCAGCAATGCCCATCAGAAGAAAGGGTAAATTGCATGGAGGGTTTGGGTGGAACCTGGCAGTAAGCTGTATATATTCGCAGCCGGTCCCTCAACGCCACCCCAACGCACAAGGGACATGTGTGTGTTACATGCCGTCGTTTTCATATTTTCATAGGTAACAAAGTCACTTCCGAATTATGATGACCCGCGAAATTAATGACCGCCAAAACATTAAAAGCTTTGCTTGGGTATTGCAAACTGAAGGCTGTGGCTTCCTTTATTGAGTCGATCCATCTCACGTTGTGTCATCTCTTTTCCTCCTCCCTTCAACTTCTCCTAGCATTAAGGGCCAGCATTAAGAAGAAGAAGAGTTGGTTTTTATATGCTGACTTTCTCTACCTTTTAAGGAGAATCAAACCATCTTAAAACCTCCTTCCCTTCCTCTACCCACATCAGACACCTTGTGAGGCAGGTGGAGCTGAGAGAGTTCGGAGAGAACTGTGACTAGCCCAAGGTCACCCAGCTGGCTTAGTGTGTAGGAGTGGGGAAACCAGCCCAGTTAACCAGATTAGCATCTGCTGTTCAGATGGAGGAGCGGGGAACCAAACCTGGTTCTCCAGATTAGAGTCCACCACTCCACACCACTTAACCACTACACCATGCTGGCTCACAGCGTGGTGTAGTGGTTGAGAGCGGTGGACTCTATTCTGGAGAACCGGGTTTGATTCCCGCTTTTCCACGTGAGCAGCAGACTCTAATCTGGAGAACCGGGTTGATTTCCCCACTCCTACACATGAGTGACCACGGGCTAGTCACAGTTCTCTCTGAACTCTCTCAGCCTCACCCACCTCACAAGGTGTCTGTTGAAGGGAGAGGGAGGGAAGGAGATTGTAAGCTGGTTTGATTCTCCTTAAATGATAGAGAAAAACGGAATATAAAAACCAGCTGCTCTTCTTCTTCTTCTTCTTCTTCTGTCTTTTCGGGCGAGTGTTGTCTTCTCATGATGTTGACCAACTTGATAGCCTCAGTTTAGTCATTTTAGCTTCTAGGGAGAATTCAGGCTTGGTTTGATGCAGAACCCACTGATTTGTCTCTTTGGCGGTGCATGGTGTCCGTAAAACTCCAGCTGCAAAAAAAACGGATTGCAGTTTCAGAGTTGGTGTAGGTATAGTCAGGGCTAGAGACAGCACCCAAGCGCATGCTTCAGCATGCAAAGATGTCCCATTCATTCTGCTCAGCTGTGTTGGAAATCTAGTTCCGTTTCACTCCAAATTTTTTCTGGGGCTCAGACTGTTAAACATGATGCGCATCTGCGGCCAGAGCTCAGCAGACCAGATGCCCAAAGACAGCTGTTTTGTGAGCGCGCATACTTTGGCGCTAACCCCTTATTCTGGATGAAACTCTTGTTGATTGCTCTGCAACCGCTTGATTTTTCCCCCCTTCCTGACGAACGTGTAATTTACAGAACAATGCCCTGCTTCCTGAACCAAGAAGCTGGGGAGGAAATCTGAACTGTGTATATGGTAGATAATTGAACAACAGTCTTCAGGGACATGGAGATATGCTTGCATAGGGTTTGATGAGCGCACAGGCACCGATATTGTGAGACTGGAACCAAAAAAGGGGGGAAAGAAACTCAGCCTAAAAAACCAAGAGCTGGATACCCAAGGTTGGGTGGAAAAGGTAAAATTATATCATAGAATAATATTTTTATTTTAAGGCGCTTATATACATTGAAAATGATAAAACAAGGCACAAAACCGGGCTTGATTCCCCACTCCTCCACATGAGTGGTGGAGGCTAATCTGGTGAATGGGATTTGTTTCCCCACTCCTCCACACGAAGCCAGCTGGGTGACCTTGGGCGAGTCACACTCTCTCGGCCCCACCTACCTCACAGGGTGTCTGTTGTGGGGAGGGGAAGGGAAGGTGATTGTAAGCCGGTTTGAGTCTCCCTTAAATGGCAGAAAAAGTCAGCATATAAAAACCAACCTCCTCCTCCTTCTACAATGGCAACTCATAAGGTTGATAGACCTAAACCACACAGACCATATGCGTTTTGGCTGACAGGCCTTCATCAGTGGTCAAATAAAAGCTCATATAATGCTAGGGTTGCCAGGTCCCTCTTAGGCACCGGCAGGAGTTTTTTGGGGCGGAGCCTGAGGAGGGTGGGGTTTAGGGAAGGGAGGGAGGGACTTCAATGCCATAGAGTCCAATTGCCCAAGTGGCCATTTTCTCCAGGGAAACTGATTTCTATTGACAGGAGATCAGTTGTAATAGCAGGAGATCTCCAGCTAGCACCTGGAGGTTGGCAACCCTATACAATGCACACACATGTATTAAACAAATGTATGACCGTATATAGATAGATAACTTTATACCAACCCAGGCATGTGTATAGGATGTATAATCAATTTTGAATTAGAGATCCCATTAGGTAGAATACCTATACGTTGTTCTACCCTGGGCTGTACTGGTCTCTCATACTGAGTGTGCATGCAAGTATCAACCTCATAAAGCACCGCTTTATGAGAAACAGATGGACTTTCTCTGAATACTCACCAAGAAAACTCTTAAATATTGAGAGGTTTCAAATGGAGCCAGGGAGAGCCTGCCCGCCATCACAAGTAGGGTCAAGGTGGGAAAGTGAGTTGCAAGTTTGCTCAAAGTCACAATGGCTTGGGGTAAGGACTGCGACAAAGAATGAGCCGATCGGTGGTCTATTTGCTTCCAGGGCTGCTGCTTACATACATGCAAATAAAGCAAATATTACAAAGACACCCTAAGCTTCCTGTGCTCTTTCCTCCGAAGGAAACGAAAGCCTGAAATGTAACTCATTTAATTTATCTCTGCTTGGGGAAATGAGGATTGCTTTATAGGGCTTTTCCACACTGAGTATTCAGCTTCCTGACTCCATTGGTTTTCCCCTTTGTTTGCTGGATGCTACTCTCCCAGTTTTCCGATGAGTTTTTCCTGTGTTTTTTTTTTTCAGACCACCTTTGCAGTGGTCTGAAAAAGATAGGGGAATCTCCAAGTGCATGCACACAAAAGTATTCACCTATTTGCAACTTAAAACAAGCCGTGTTTTGAGTGTTTTTGCATCTACGCAGTTCAGAGCACTAATCAGTAGTATTCATCGGTTTTGTGCATGGTCAAAACACATCACACTGTAGGTCCCAGATGACCATGCAATAGGGTTGCCAACCTCCAGGTACTAGCTGGAGATCTCCCGCTATTACAGCTGATCTACAGCCGATAGAGATCAGTTCACCTGGAGAAATTGCCACTATGGCAATTGGACTCTATGGACTCCCCTCCCCAAACCTCCACCCTCCTCAGGCTCCACCCCCAAAACCTCCTGCCAGTGACGAAGAAGGACCTGGCAACCCTACCATGCAAGATATGGTTGCTAGCTCCGAGTTGAGAAATACCTGGAGATTTTGGGGGTGGAGCCTGAGGAGGGCAGGATTTGGGGAGGGGAGGGACTTCAATGGGGTATACAGTCCACCTTCCAAAGTGGCCATGTTCTCCAGGTGAACTGATCTCTGTCACCTGGAGATCAGTTGCAATCTCAGGAGATCTCCAGCCACCACCTGGAGGTTGGAAACCCTAATGCAAGAACAGGACAAGTATTTGCAAAACAATTTAGAACTGCAAACACTCACAGCCATAGGATGCAGGTAGACAGACAGGGCAAGGCCAGGATGGTACGGGAGGAAGCCACACCACTTTCCTCCTATCCCCAGACAGCCAAGGAAAGTACCTCCTTTAGAAGTTAATATACCGTTTCTGTGTAGTAGGTTGGATAGACAGTAGGCAGCAGATGGAAGAGAGGAGCATCCGTAAGAAAGCTATGTGCCAGCACGCATATGGAAGTCATTTGCAATACAATCAAGAATAAACTCTCAATCAAATGTGAACTTCTAAGCATCGGAGGGTGCTTCTTGCAACTTGAGAACAAACTGCAATCCGAGCAGAGCGATCACATAGCGTGGGCGTGTTCATTTTCACTAGTAAAGAGTAATATTGACGCATATTCGTTCAGTACTGGCAGAGAGGCGGGGGACAGACAAATAACCCCCCTTATCTCCTCTGCTGTTATTAGTTTTCCCTTTATCTAACCTATGGGATCTTATCCAGCTACTCGCCCGGCTGTAGCTATATATTACACCTTAGGGGCACCTTTCAATAATTTTGTTTAAATTATTGATTTTACAGGGCTGTTTTTAAGCATTTGATTTTATTCAATGGTATGTTATAACTTTTTGTAAGCCGCTCTGGGGTTGGCCGAGGAGAGCGGGGTAGAAATATGAACAACAAATAAATAAATAATAAAATTCTCCCCACGCTGCTATAGCTACACCTCAGCCAGATTGCTAGTGGTTAGCATCTGTTCCTTGCTTGAGAGCCATGGTGGTGTAGTGGTTAAGAGCAGTGGTTTGGAGCAATAGACTCTGATCTGGAGAACAGGGTTTGTGTCCCCACTCCTCCAAATGAGTGGCGGAGGCTAATCTGGTGAACTGGATTTGTTTCCCAACTCCTAGACCCGAAGCCAGCTGGATGACCTTGGGCTAGTCAGCGTCTCATAGAGCTCTCTCAGCCCCACCTACCTCACAAGGTGTCTGTTGTGGGGAGAGAAAGGGAAGGTGATTGTAAGCCGGTTTGATTCTGCCTTAAGTGGTAGAGAAAGTCGGTATATAAAAAAACAGCTCTTCTTTTCCTTCTTTCTGCACGACACACCCACACCCACTTGGTTCCTGGGAAAAACAGCACCAAGAAACACACGCACAACGGCCAAAGGCTTAGGTAAACGTAAAAGACTTCGCCTGTTACCTGAAAGATAACTAAATTGGTGCCAACAGAACATCCTTTGGAAGGGAGTTCCATAAGTGAGTCATCTAGGGTTGCCAATCTCCAGGTGGTAGCTGGAGAACTCTCACTATTACAACTGACCTCCAAATGACAGAGATCAGTTCCCCTGGAGAAAATGGCCGCTCTGGCAATTGAACTCTATGGCATTGAAGTCCCTCCCCTCCCCTAACCTCACCCTCCTCAGGCTCCACCCCAAAAACCTCCAGGTATTTTCCAACCCGGAGCTGGCAACCCTAGGGTCATCATGGGTTGCATCTTTGATAGGCATCCATCTAATTTCAGAAACTCTCAAACACTCACCAGTGCAGATCACGTTCTGTTCGGTTTGCTAACAGAAAGCAAATTTTTCATTAATGGTTCGGCTCTTTGTGAGTAATTCAAGCCAGTTCGTGGGGTTACTTTTCGTGTACTCAAAACAGTCCAGCACAGTGCAATTAGTAGGATTTTGTGCATGCGCATTATCATACAGGCTGGCGAGAGTTTTACTCGTAAGGCTCGGCAGCCGCACTTAAAAGCACATTGCAAAAACCCAATCTAGAGGTTATAGAAGTATGAGTCTGAATAGGTGGGTTAGTAGAGTCTCAAGGAAAGGGCAATGTCTGAATCAGGTGTAGGTGGAGAGAGAAAAAACATGACAGGCAGATTGTATTTATCATTTCAAGGCTCATTTCTTTACAGTAAGGACACCAATTGTGCGGGGAATGTAACAATTTATTCAACCTGACAAACGGAATACTTCTCGAATGAGCCCGAATTAGCCTCAAAACGGCTAAAAAAATTTCCAAAGCAACATTTCACCTCTCTGGTTGGTAACGCTTAATATGAAAAGAGGGAGGTCTTCAGAGGTACAAGGAAGCATAATCGTGTTATTCTGGCTGAACAACTTTGTCGCCTGCCAGGTATTCATTCCAGCATTCCAAGATTTTGCCATTTGCACTTAAGCGCGGCTCTGTTCTTGGAAGCTGCCAGGGCCCCGGATTTTTTTTCCTTTTTAAACAGTGCCATTTCTCTCGACTGAATAGTTTATCTGATGAGGAACCACCCCTGTGGTAGCAGCCGACGTCCTTTCTTGAATATGAGTGCCTTTTCTTTTTACCATCAGGTGTCAACGAATGCAGCGTAAATGTCAGGTGCCCGAGAGCGGCACTTAATGCTTCAGTGGCTTGAGGACTAACCTCATGAAATGTCTGACGGCAATCCTTGCGGTGCGGCCTCTGCCCCCCCCCCCCCCGGAAAAAAAAACTGCCTGTGTGTTTAAGGTTCTGTACTTGCAAATTGTAATTTGGCCTGCAGAACAAAATGGTTGCTGTAAGATTAAGACGACAGAAGCCAAAGCGTTGGCCTCAGAAACTGTGCCCTGTTGCTTCCCCCAATTTCCACTAGATGTTGCTAGAATGCCATGTTCTCCTTCCTTGTCCACCCCCAGAGATTGCCCCAACTGTGCAGTCAGCACTATATTTTTAGTTATGCCAACTGAATACTAATTGGAGATGTTCTCCAAAGCCCCGCTGTGGGGTGGGACCCGTCTACCTCCCCCAGAGCTACGAGGCACCCATTAATTTTATTCAGAGTACGTCGTGTAAGTTCTCACTGTTTCTTTGCATGTATGCTTTAAACAAAACAAAACATTATTAGGGGTGCCAACCTCCAAGTGGTGGCTGGAGATCTCCTGCTATTACAACTGATCTCCAGACAAAAGAGATCAGTTCCCCTGGAGAAAATGGCCGCTTTGACAATTGGACTCTATGGCATTGAAGTCCCTCCTCTCCCCAAACCCTGCCCTCCTCAGACTCCACCGCAAAAACCTCCTGCCGGTGGTGAAGAGGAACCTGGCAACCCTACGTCCACATGAGGGGTAGACTCTAATCTGGAGAACCAGATTCAATTCCCCGCTCCTCCACATGAGCAGTGGTCATGGTCTCTAATGTGGAGAACTGGGTTGGTTTCCCCACTCCTACACATGAAGCCTGCTGGATGACCTTGAGGTAGTCACCATTCTCTCCGAACTCTCTCAGCCCCACCTATAGGGTTGCCATCCTCCGGGTAGTAGTCCCACTGGTGGCGAAGAATGACCTGGCAACCCTACCTCCACATGAGGGGTGGACTCTGATCTGGAGAACTGGGTTTGTTTCCCCACTCCTCCACATGAAGCCAGCTGGGTGACCTTGGGCCAGTCACAGTTGTCTCTGAACTCTCTCAGGCCCACCCACCTCACAAGGTGTCTTTGAGACTCCTTAAAGGTAGAGAAAAGTGGGGTTTAAGAACCAACTCTTCGTCTTCCTGACTAAGGGAGTTTTGACTCTCAGGAGCTTCTACCCTGGGAATCTTGTTGGCTTTTAAGGTGCTACTGGACTGGAGCGTTGCTCTCATTAGGAGGCAGAGTCGCACATTATTGGACGTGACGCTGTTGGTTATCGTTCTCCATTTATATTTTCTTGTCCACACAGGGAAAATCCAGGAGGGGGGATGATGATAATAACATGTGGCTCCAATGGCATGTGACTTCTACACAAGATGACATGGGTTCTCCATTATGTCAACTTGTTGACTCCACCCTTCCTCCCTCACTACTCTTATGTCTGGGGCTCCCTCCCGCCAGCAGACATCTCCTACTTCCCCCAAGTCCTTCCTTGGAACACACCTCGAACATGTGAATCTGCCTTCGACTGTCAGACTCTTGGCCTATCAAGGTCAGTATTGTCTAACCCGACTGGCACTGGCTCTCCAAGATCTCAAGGCAGAGGTCTTTCGTATCACCTTCTACCTGATCCTTTTAACTGGAAATGCTGGGGATTGAACCGGGGACCTTCTATGTACAAAGCAGATTCTCTGCCAGGCCCCATCTTTTCCTGAAGCCTTTGACACATCCTCTGCCCCTACTGAAATTATATTAAATCTAGGGAAATAGAATTAACACATATTTGTCCTTTCATTTAGATCTACTTTTAGCTTCCTCTCCTCATCGTCCTTGGTGTACATTTTCGGTTGTAAGCTCCACAGGGGCAGAGATCTATCATTTTGCATGCTTTAAAACACCATCTGCCGTATAAATAAATATAATTTGGAGATTATGAAATATATTGATGTATTATTAGGTTGTAATAGTCCTTTAACTGTAGTGATAATTTTATTGCGGAATGTTGGCCTTTGTTTTCTTACATTAATGAGAATAATGAAATTATCTCGTTTCCTCAGAGATCTTTTCAAATTTTTATTAAACTTGAATCCAAATGCATACAATGAGATAAGGAAGAGGGAAAGCAAAAGCGCATATTTGAAAAGCTGGATAATCTTGACATTAGTGTGATATTACACAATAGTAATAATGCACTTAAAAACCCATGAGATCTTAGTAATCACCTACTCTCTCGTGAGCTTTACAAGCCTTCCTATTCCGTCTGTCCTTACCTGCAGAGACAGCTGAAGATTGGCTTACCATTTGCCTGCCCACAGTGGGTAAACCCCAGCCACAAGAAATTGAGGTGTGGAAGAAAAAGACAGCTAGAAAATGTCCTCCATAGTGACACTAAAGGAATTTTCCTGTGTCTCTATGGTCTTTACCATAGAGATTAGGGGAAATTCCTAGAGCATCATCCAGAAATGGTGTTATATCCTCCGCATACTCTACCCTTCCCGGCATGGCGTTGCTATGGCAGTGCTGGCAATGTTAGGGGAAAACCAAATACAGGGCCTTTTCGTTTGTGGCCCTTTGTTCATGGAACTCCCTCCACATGATGATTCACCTGTCCTCAAGCTTGTTGAGCTTTAGGCATCAGGCAAAGGCATTTCTCTTTTCTCAAGACTTTTTAGTAGAAGAAGAAGAGTTGGTTTTTATATGCCGACTTTCTCTACCACTTAAGGGAGAATCAAACTGGCTCACAATCACCTTCCCCTCCCCACAACAGACACCCTGTGAGGGAGGTGGGGCTGAGAGAGTGTGACTTGCCCAAGGTCACCCAGCTGGCTTCATGTGTGGGAGTGGGGAAACAAATCCACTTCACCAGATTAGCCTCCGCCGCTCATGTGGAGGAGAGGGGAATCGAACCCGGTTCTCCAGATCAGAGTCTACAGCTCCAAAAAACCACCGCTCTTAACAGCTACACCATGCTGGCTCTCTCTCCCAATCAGTTTCCCAAATACTTCTATGATGGCCCTGTGCCTAGACAGCAACGCTCTCCATTGTTTTGAATGTTGTATTCAAATTGATTTATGGAGTGCTCTGATTTGGTTGCAGGTCTTAACCACAGGCTTTGCAATTATTGTTTGCTGTTTTGTATTTATTTTCCATTTTTGCTATATCTGGCTACAGAAGCCACGGAGAGTATGGCACAGAAACAAATAAATATCACATAAGGCTAAGGTTAAGAATAACATTAGTACTTGTTAGTCAATTATAAATAGCCCTGCAATTAAATCTCTAGTAATAAATAACAATTTCCGCATGTAAAATATAATTCAGCTCCTGTTAGGATGCTAATAAAAATGATGAAGAACACAATTTAGGCACTGTTAATCACCATTAGGACACATTAATATTACAAGACACTATTAAAAATCTATTAAGAAACACAAAGACAGAACACCACAAAGGGGGGGGGGAGAATCCCTATTAAATCACCACTCTTAATTTATGTCCTCAGCTAGGGATGATTTTGAAGTTCTTCTTGCTATTTCAATCCGAAAATCTCAATTCTGATTTTGCTTCTTCCTTCGTGTCAAACTCAAGGTGCTTTATCTTCACGTTGCTGATTTTCAACCCTCCTGGTAAAATGTGCACAATTTTCAATGTTCTTTGTGTATTAGTTCATCAGCATTCGATGTGTAAATGGTGTACATTGTCCATATACATTGTGTAGAAAAAAACATACCGCTCAGCCACTCTGAGCCCAACCTTTGGGTTGGGGAGAGTGGGGTAGAAAGGTAATAAAATAAAATAAATACTACATCTCCAAATCCTGACGAGGACAGCAACGTGCTTTGTGACTGGCCAAAGTAAAAGTCTGATATGACTCCGGTGTTTCTCTTATGCTGTATTGCTTTTTTGTTCGGCTTGGGCTTCCGGTACAATCCCATTTCACTTATTGCTTCATCAATCTTGGAAATCCTATTGTGCCAGCAGAGGTGGTGCTTGTTCCAGCTTCAGAGAAATATGCTTCTCTATATTTTACGGATGGCTGATTGCCCATCTTCTGTTGAACAGTTTGGAATCCAGTGTCTTAAGGATTGACAACACGGTGCACTATCTGTTTGGATAAGCCTTGGAACATTACAATTTAGGCTTAGTACAGTTAACTTGTGTTATGCTACACATGGAACTGTAATCTGCAATGTATGCCGGTTGAATATTTGAATTGTATGTAATACATTTCTATTGGCAAATAGTATTTGGTCATTTTTGCTGATACTTTTGTATAACCTCCAGAAGGTGGCTGGAGATCACCCGCTATTACAACTATCTCCAGGTGATAGAAATGGCCGCTTTGGCAATCGGACTCTATGGTATTGAAGCCCCTCCCCTCTTCAAACCCCACCCTCCTCGGAATCCGCCCCCAAAATCTCCACGTATTTCCCAACCCGGAGCTGGCAACCCTCGGGAAAGACAAGTGAAAAAGAAGCAAAAACTGTAACAAACCATGCTGGCTCCGATTCTGGGATTAATTGTAGATGGGCGAAAATGCATGGTTGCTTTAGCCTCCTTTATTCCCTGTTTCAGCCAGGATTCAGCCAGGATCGAACTCATGCGTTTCGCCGAACGTGCGTTCAGTCCTGGCTGAATCCTGGCTGAAACAGGGAATAAAGGAGACTAAAACGACCATGCATTTTCGCCCAGTGTCTCCTAGTTAAACCAGAATTAAGGAGGCGTGAAACATCACAGAGGGAAATTCTGGGGGGGAAATAAAGGAACACACTACCCATTTTCGAGACCTCCCGCCCAGCAATGACCCTGGCTCACTGATTCTGGCTAAGACGAACACAGACCCAAATTCAATTACAGGCCCCAAACCAAGCTGAGAGTTTTAAATCTAGAGTCCCCCCCCCCTTTTGCTGATTGCAAAAGCAAAGAACCCAAACAGTTCTTCTGCTGCTAAAAATAAACACCCAATAAATGAGAACTGGATTGTCATCAAATTTTCTCTCCACAAAATCACTTCTGAGCTCGGCGACGAGAGATTTCGGTCCCGAAGGTAATTTGGGAGCGGGGCGAGCGGCAGCCCGTCGCCACGGAGGCGGTGGAATAGAGGATGCCCGGTGCTGTTCTGATCCCTGCTGGGATAAATAGGATATGTGACATCAGCACGTCTTCGACTTGGCAAGTTTCTTTGTGCTTCAGTCAAGTGGTCGGGGATTAGTTGTGCAATTGAGTGGAAGAGGCGTCGGAACAAGGCTCCCAAGCGCGGTCCCGGAAAGTAAGTTGGATCCAGCCGGCTTTCCCTCCATGAAAAAGGGAGGAGAGGGTCCCCTTTGACTAGACTTGCCAGTCCCCTGGTAGAGGCAGGGGGTGCCCCTCCCACAGGTTCTGCGGCCTGCCACTGCTCCAAGTAGGGCTGCGAGGTCCTCCCGTGTCTAGGGTTGCCAGGTCCCTCTTCGCCACTGGCGGGAGGTTTTTGGGGTGGAGGCTGAGGAGGGCGGGGTTTGGGGAGGGACTTCAATGCCAGAGAGTCCAATTGGCAAAGTGGCCATTTTCTTCAGGTGAACTGATCTTTGCTAGCTGGTGAACTGATCTCCAGCTGGCAGAGATGAGTTCACCTGGAGAAAATGGCCGCTTTGGCAATTGGACTCTATGGCTTTGAAGTCCCTCCCCAAACTCTGCCCTCCTCAGGCTCCACCCCCAAAACCTCCCGCCGATAGAGAAGAGGGACCTGGCAACCCGAAGTGTAGGGTGGTTTGGGGAAAGTCTTTAGGCTTGCCTGCCTCAACAGATGTGGCAGGAGTAGAGCTGACAACTCCGGATTGGGGAATTCCTGGAGATTTGGGGATGGAGTCTGGGAAGCCTGCAGTTTAGGGAAGGGAAAGACCTCAGCGGGGTATATTTCCATAGAGTCCATCCTCCAAAGCAGCCATTTTCTCCGAGGGAATCTGATCTTCGTAACCTAGAGATCAGTTGTAATTCCGGCAGATCTCCAGGTCCCATCCGGAGACTGGCAACCCTAGGCAGGCGCTCTCCCCTCGCCTCCGTTTTGGAAACCCGTTCCTTGTTTCCTGGCATGGCTAACGATATTCAGGAGTTTCTATTTTTATCGTTTCGCACAGACAAGTTGCAAATGAACTCCTAATGGACAGTCATTCTTCCTGCACTTATCTTGATGGCCTGTCAGTGTCTTTGATTCGCTGGCAAAGAGATCATGTTAGCTCACACTGTTAGAAGCTAACCTTATGTATCGGGAGGGGAGGCGTTCTCTAGGAAATGGTGGTTTAGTGATGGGTGGGTGAATGTCCCCTGGAGGACTCCTGAAACCATTTTGCCATTTTGCGAGCATCGCCACTCAACCCTTGAAAGGGCTCAGCGGCCATTTGCGAGGGCTCACTAAGGGGTGCATGCAAAATCCCTGGCACTCCTTCCTTCCAAGGTACAAACCTTCTGTTTCTGAAGAGAGGGGGATACCCAGCCCCGGGGAGGGATTTTTAAACAGAAGCCTACCTTTCTCTTCCCAAACTTCCCCACCATTTCATGCTGGGGTTGATAGGAAACGGTTGTTTGCTTGGCTTTCCAAAGTCAACCAGAAGGCCTGCTTCAGACTGTTCCTTGAATGTTGCGACTGGTTAGTCCATAATGCAACTGCTAGGTAAGGATGCCAGCCTCCAGAATTACAGCTCATCTCCAGTTGGTTTTTATATGCTGACTTTCTCTACCACTTAAGGAAGAATCAAACTGGCTTACAATCACCTTCCCATCCCCTCTCCATGACAGACACCTTGTGAGGTAGTGTGCTAGGCCAGGTCGTCTCGGGTTACTGCCGGCTACTGGTCTTGAGAGCAGGCTGTTATCTCCGGAATGCAGGAATCCAGGGGAGTCCCGCCAGGAGCTGGAAACCAAAATAAAGTCGGTGTGCAGAGGGGAAGTCAAAAGTCCGGTCCAAGGGTCAGAAGTCCGTTTAACAAAGTCTAGGAGCGTCAGCAACAAAAGTCAGAGATCCTTTTGCAACAATTGCTTTCGCAACGTCTGTCTGTTCCAAGCCTGGTTTTAAGCTGTTTCCCTTTGCTTTAGGTCTCATCCTCAGACAACTCACAGTCTTGGAGCCGTCTCCTTAGTGCCTGTAAATGCGCACTTCTCCTTTTACTTTGTAACTGCATTCTTCCTTTTTGCCTTTGCTGTTGTTGAGTGTCTTCAGGTGAGCTGGGTGGGTCCTGCTTCTGTGGAGTTACAGCTGCATCTGGTTGTGCCGAAGGAGGTGATTCTGTGTTTACTTCCAAATCCTCAGCAGGGCTGGTGTTTACTCCTACCTGTTGCCCTTCGCCCTGCCCTGCATTCTCAGCTGCCTGAGGTGCAATGCCCGTTATTTCTCCCTGCTCAGGCTCTTCCTCTGATGATGCTTCGCCTGTTGAAGCCTGGGCCTTGACAGGTAGGTGGGGTTGAGAGAGCTCTAAGAGAGCTGTGACTAGCCCAAGGTCACCCAGCAGGCTTCATGTGGAGGAGTGGGGAAACCAACCCACTTCACCAGATTAGCCTCCGCCACTCATGTGGAGGAGTGGGGAATCAAACCCTGTTCTCCACATTAGAGTCCACCGCTCCTAACCACCGCTCTTAACCACTACACCACGCCGGCTCTCCAGCAGGGCTCTTCTTATGTTGTCATCTCCATTTTCATATTTTATGCAAGAAAATATGCCAACGTGAGCCGCCGGACCCACAGCTACAATACAAACTTTACAAAACAGTATGACGGCACACCAAAGTGACATTCATGAAAACTTCCCGGGTCTTTACTCAACACTGTGGAATTGATCATGCCTAACACAGTGACGTGCCACCAAATCGAGAAGCGAGGGTTCAGCGCGGGGATTCTTCTGACTCTGCAGAATAATAACAGGTACGTTGCATATATTAATTTTAAGCCTGGAGGAAGCCACGGCAACAAATATTTTCGCTTCTCTGGCTCCCGCTCTCGCAACAAGGCCTGCATTTGTGGGGAAAGCCCCCTTCCGTTAGACGTCTCTCTGCACAAAGAACAAGATATTTGAGTCCTCTGAATGGCGGAGGAAGGGCTCAAAGACCGCCATGTAATGGCAGGCCATCCAAATCTGCAAACAGCCTGTGAGTGTCAGGCGGAAAGGTATTTGTCAGTTCTCTCACTCTGGGAATACCTGTCTCGATTCCGGAGGATGAAGTGACAGGAGCGCCCACCTGGAGGACACAGGGAGACAGTTGATGTCAGGCAGGCATCTCGTTGTCGAGAAGAAATCGGTCCTCGTCCGAGCAATTACCCATTCCTTTTACTAGAAACCCAAAACGGCGTTTGGCAGCGCAATGGCGTGCTTCACAGCGGTCGATTTACCCGAAACCGGCTGAGGCTGAAGGGAAGAAGAGCTGGCGGGGTGGGGGGGGCTGCTTATCTATTTCCCTTCTGGTTGTTTTTGAAACTCAGAACCGCGCTCCCGCTTGCATTGCCCAAAGATATAGCTGTCCCGCTTTTCCCCTTCCCCATGGGTGAAAATACAGCTGGAGGATAGAAATTTGGAGAAGGGGGAGCTTCCAAAATTGTCTTCATCCCAGTTTCTCCCCCACTGTTGGGGTTCCAAATAGCCCGTTCTTGTCTCTGAAGTGGAACCGGTGCGTTCGGAATTATCGAATGTTTTATCCCCAAATTTTGTAAAGAGAGCCATGCCTGCAGTAGTGTTAATTTTCTTCCGCTCGTTCAAGCCTTTCCTTCTCCTTGATATTATTATGTAAATGTGAGCACCAACAAAATGCGACATAAGCAGTAGTCAGAATGTGATCGTACGTTAGGTTTGCCAACCTCCAGGTACTAGCTGGAGATCTCCTGCTATTACAACTGATCTCTAGCCGATAGAGATCAGTTTACCTGGAGAAAATGGCCGCTTTGGCAATTGGACAGGTGTCTGTTATGGGGAGAGGAAGGTAATGTGATTATAAGCCATACTGAGACCCCTTAAAGGTAGAGAAAAGCAGCATATAAAAACCAACTCATCTTCTTCTTTGTTAAGCTTGTTGGCCTTGGGGAGAAAAGAGTCTAGAGATTTTGGGGTTGGACTATGGATCAGTGGTAGACCATCCATTCGGCATGCTGAAGACCCGAAGCTCAATTCCTGGCACCTCAAGTAAAAAGGGTCAGGTCAAATGTGAAGAAGAAGAAGAGTTCTCTACCATTTAAGGAAGCATCAAACAACCTTACAATCCCCTTCCCTTCCCCTCCCCACAACAGACACCCTGTGTGGTAGGTGGGGCTGAAAGCGCTCTAAGAGAGCTGTGACTAGCCCAAGGTCACCCAGCTGGCTTGATGTGTAGGAGTGGGGAATAGGCTTACCAGGTCCCTCCTGTTCTTTGGTGGGAGGTTTTTAGGGTGGAGGTGAAGTGAGATCGTGTGCGTGCACACGGCCGTGCCGACGCGATTACGTCACTTCCGGTTTACAACCGGAAATGCTGCATCAAGAGGCCTTTTCCGTTCAAACTGGGAGTTTGAGTGGGAAAGGCCTCTCGCGATGCAGCACTTCTGATTGTAAAACGCATCACAAAGGGCCATTTACCACTCAAACTCCCAGTTTGAGTGGAAAAGGCCTCTTGCGATGCAGCACTTTTGGTTGTAAACCGGAAGTGACGTACCACTGCGGGCAGGCGCGTGTATCCGCATTGCCCGCCGACCCTCAGCTGGTCGCTGGGCGGCCAGGTGGATTGGCGGGGGCTTGCCCGCCACCACGTGGCCCTTGGCAACCCTAGTGGGGAAACCAACCCAGTTCACCAGGTTAGCCTCCGCCCCTCATGTGGAGGAGTGGGGAATCAAACCCGGTTCTCCAGGTCAGAGTCCACCGCTCCAAACCACCGCTCTCAACCACTACACCACGCTGGCTCCCTATGATATGAAAGATCTCCACCTGAGCCCCTGGAGAGCTACTGCCAGTCAGAGTGGATAATACCTGTCCGTGATAGACCCGTGCTGGCAGAACCGTCCCACCCAGCCGGCCTTTAAGTTACGTTATGGGATTAGCTACTCAACCTTCACAGAGCACCCCTTCCCAGCCTTTCTCTCCAATCCGTTGCTGGATTGCCTGGCGGGGGGAGCAGCTTCAACCTTGACAGCCTCATTCTCCTCTCTGCCGGTACTAAAGATGTGCGATGCCCTTGCTCAGTGGTTGGGTGGCTGAGGGTTCCTCAGCCGCCTCAGGAGAGCGAGCGGTCTCTTTCTTCCGCCTGACAGCAGGCTTTGGCCTTGCACCCCTAACATTAACCAGCCGCTTTCTTTGAGCTCCCGCCCGCCTTTAGATAAATGAGACGTTTTCCTTTCATTGTTTAAAGAGAATAGCAAAGTGTTTTCTGTCGTCCCCCCTTCTGCCGGGGATGAGCTCCGCTATTCACTTAGATCTATCGCAGAGAGATTCTGTTGGAAGGGGGGAAATATATATATTACCTTGCTGTCAATGTCCTTTTTCTCCCCCTCAGGAAACACAGAAGTAGACGGACCTGTTGCGTGTCCTGCTGGAAATCAGGAAAGTCAACATGGGAGGGAACGCAGAAGGGGCACACCTAGGAATTTTGGAGCCCTGTTTGTGTCAAATGCAAGAAACCCATGCTTACGCGAATCACACGTTTTGGGGGACTTTGCGTGGCACAAAGAAGGCAGATAGAGAAAACTCAGTTCACCCGGTAACTCCCTGAAATGTGCTTTAGGGGTCTGACGGGTGGTGCAGTGGTTAAGAGCAGTGGTTTGGAGCGGCGGACTCAGATCTGGAGAACCGGGTTTGATTCCCAGTTCCCCCACCTGAGCGGGGGAGGCTAATCTGGTGAACTGGATTTGTTTCCCCACTCCTGCACACTAAGCCAGTTGGGTGACCTTGGGCTAGTCACAGCTCTCTCAGCCCTACCTACCTCACAAGGTGTCTGTTGTGGGGAGGGGGAGGGGAGGGGATTGTAAGCCGGTTTGAGTCTCCCTTAAGGGGTAGAGAAAGTCGGCATATAAAAACCAACTCTTCTTCTGATTCTGTTGGACCATTGTGTCATGGGGTGAGGAAGAGATTCTGCCTCCCCTCCATGCTGGCTTTCCAACCCAAAATGCTATTGGAGGGTGTTCAGGCAAATAACAACCCCCCAGTGCTGTTTGGGGGCAGAAAAATGACATGGGGAAGAAGAAATGGTTTTTATACCCCACTTTTTCTCTACCTTTAAGGAGTCTCAAAGTGGCTTACAATTGCCTTCTCTTCCCCTCCCCATAACAGACACCTTGTGAGGTAGGTGTAGGGAAGGCAAACTCCCAATTGCCTTCCCGACACCTATCTCACAAGGTGTCTGTTGTGCCAAAGTGTTAAAGTGTCTCGTCGCAATGCGGCGTTTCCGGGAGTAAACCTGGAGGTCATGCAATCACGTTGTGTGCAGCCACACTTGCGGAATTGTTGCCCCAGCCCCGCCCAAAAACCTCCCTCCGGAGGAGAGGGGGGACCTGGCAACCCTAATTGGAGACCACCAAGGAAGCCTAGGGTTGCTACACAGAGGCAGGCAATGGCAAACCACCTCTGTCCGTCTCTTGCCTTGAAAACCCTATGGGGTCACCATAAGTTCATAGAATCATAGAGTTGGAAGGGACCACCAGGGTCATCTAGTCCAACCCCCTGCACAATGCAGGAAATTCACAACTACCTCCCCACACACACCCCAGTGACCCCTACTCCATGCCCAGAGGATGGCCAAGGTGCCCTCTCTCTCATCATCTGCTTAAGGTAATAGAATCAGCACTGCTGACAGATGGCCATCTAACCTCTTCTTAAAATCCTCCAGGGAAGGAGAGCTTACCACCTCCTGAGGAAGCCTGTTCCACTGAGGAACCGCTCTAACTGTTAGAAAATTCTTCCTAATGTCTAGACAGAAACTGTTTTGATTTAATTTTTGGCTGCGACTTGACGACGGCAATTCCCACTACCAAGTTCAGTAGAAGATCCCATTCGCGTTGAAATTCTCAGCCTCCCTTGTGCCGATTTGAGAAGGGAGGTAAGTCCACCCACCGAATGTTGCTGTGGCTGATAGTCAGGGCTTCCTTCTCGCCTCCCCAAACACAGTAGCATACAATGTCGTCCCACCTTCTCTCTTCTGGAAGGGAAGGGAAAATAATCTTTTCCATACCCTGATCCCAAACAAGAATGACCATTGCTTTAGATGGTCTCCCAAGGTAATTTGGCTGATTATTTTTTCAGTGATGCCTTCTACTACACCAGAACTGTAAAGGGAATCAAATTTTCCTGACCCTCCTGGATTTTTGGTAGGCTTGTTTCACCCTTTAAAATACTGTCAATTTAATACCTATTCCCTCCAAATTCTGACAATGCAGTAGCTTTGTAGTCATGGGAGAAATCTCTTTCCAAGGGCCAGCAGTGAGACAAGGGTTAATACATTTGAAGCATTTTGCTAAAGCAGATTTGCTGTCTTTCAGGTGGATAGAATGGGAAGAAAGAAAGGTGATTCTTTGCAGGGGCGAAAAAGCCAAAGGAGGGTTTGCGAGAAATGGGGTAAAAATAGCACAGTTGAGACTTTATTATAATGGGGGTGGGAAATCACAGGATTAATTTTCTGGGTAAAGAATTCTCACAAGAACTGGGAGATCACAAGGCATCAGATATTCTCAGGCCCTCTGTCCGGCAACAATGGAGTTGCACATCGGCTGTACATGAATTGAAAGGATTAAAAAAT
This sequence comes from Euleptes europaea, assembly GCF_029931775.1. Taxonomy (NCBI): domain Eukaryota; kingdom Metazoa; phylum Chordata; class Lepidosauria; order Squamata; family Sphaerodactylidae; genus Euleptes; species Euleptes europaea. Next base: position 10,081,662 of record NC_079330.1, on the reverse strand, counting down.
ATCTCCCCATTTTCCTTTTTAAAATATTTTGTAAGTACTTGTGGGTTTGGAGAGGCCTTGTTTCTGAGCGTTGGTTGGGTTGCTTTCAGTTGACCTTTGTTCCTTCTCTGTCGTTTCAGTCTCTCTCAGCAAGGGGCAAAGGTTTTCGTGTCCACAGGAAGATCCAAGATAGGGGGACTGGGATTGTTTTCCAACTTTCTTGCGTGGGGATTAGGTTAGTCAGGTTTGGGGAGGCAGGGATAGGGTCGCCAACCTCCAGATACTAGCTGGAGATCCCCTGCTATTACAACTGATCTCCAGCCGATAGAGATCACCTAGAGAAGATGGTCGCTTTGGCAATTGGACTCAATGGCATTGAAGTCCCTCCCCTCCCCAAACCCCCCCTCCTCAGGCTCCACCCCCAAAATCTCCCGCCGATGGCGAAGAGGGACCTGGCAACCCTATCCGCTAGGGTTGCCAGGTCCCCCCTCTCCGGCGGGAGGTTTTGGGGATGGAGGTAAAGGAGAGATTGCGCGCGCAGCCACGCTCATGCGATCGTGTCACTTCTAGTTTACACCTGGAAGTGCCGCATCGCAAGGGGCCTTTGACCACTCAAACTGCTTCCAGTTGTAAACTGGAAATGATGTGGCGCGGCGGGCAGGCGTCCATGCACGCATTGGTCGCCGACTCTCAGCTGGTCAGCGGGCAGCCAGGTGGATTGGCGGGTGTTAGCATCTCAGGAAGCAGAACTGCAGTGTACTAAAGCTCATGCTGGAATAAACCAAGCTGTTAATCTTTAAGGCGCCTAGAGACTCCTGCTCTTCTTTTTTTTTTAACCATCTACAAATGTTTTCATTTTAAAACACTCTTGCATAAGGGATTTTCACAAACCCTGCTTGGTTTCTCTTGCAAACCCTTAGTCTCTGGCTCCCTCTGCTGACATCAGATTTGCAGGCCGCAGAAACTGCATTTGCCCGCATTTTGCCCGCGTTTTCAGAGATCTGTTTCATTTTGAATTCGAAAATGCGGGCAAAATGTGGGGAAATGCGAGGCGACCTCGGACTGTCAGAAACGGCATGCACGATCAACACAAAGACCCGAAGTCATAAATCTATAAGAAGCACCCTATTGCCGCACTAAGAGGATGGACATCTCAGCGCTATGCATTATTCTGTCCGCAGATGGCAGCACAATGCTGCAAAACATCCTACTCTCCCCACCATGTGTCATCCTATGTAAGCAGCTAATAAATAAGGACTGTGGTAATCAAGATTTGGTAGCATCATATGCTGGAGTCCTAAGTAGGAGCGAGTTTACAATGCTCCTCTATGGAGGAGGGGGCAACCCCTTTGGGACCCCATAAAATTGGGCCCCCGGACCCAATCTTCACCAACCGTTGGAGTTCGTGCAAGGAAAGTCCCTTGAAGCTACCCTGAAAATTTGGGAACTGTACCTCCAAAAATGCCCCCGCAGGAGCTTCAAAAACTCCCCTTAGACTAAAACGGGCCCCAATTTTTTCAGTAAACCCGGAAATAAATCTAAATACCCCTTTACCGGTATGGGTATTTGGCTTATTTTAGGTTTGCCAAAAAAAACCTAGGCCCAATTAACCCGAAATTTACTGAATAATAATAATAATTGTTGTTGTTGTTGTTGTTGTTTTGCACAAGCCTAATCAGAACTGCCAACGACTGAAGCCTGTATCTTCCATGGGCAAAGCATGTGCCCAACCCCACGCTGACGTAGTGTGAGAATGTTGCTGTTACAAGCATTGCCCTATTTTAATCTGTGAAGGGTTGGAAGGTATGTCCTGCCCTGGGCCTGGTACCAGGGTCCTAAAATGGGACCCACCAGGACTTTGGGGATGCAGACTGTACGAGAAAGAAGAACTTCCAATCATTTCCCATCACAGCCAAGTAGGGTTGCCAGGTCCCTCTTTGCCACCAGCGGGGTTTTTTTTTGGGAGGAGGAGCCTGAGGAGGGTGGGGTTTGGGAAGAAGAGGGGCTTCAATGCCACAAAGTGCAATGGCCAAAGCGGCCATTTTCTCCAGGTGAACTGACCTCTATCGGTTGGAGATCAGTTGTAATAGCAGGAGATCTCCAGCTAGTACCTGGAGGTTACAACAACAAAAAACACAGTCAGATTTTAACATTAACCCATTAATGTTAATTAACCCATTAAATTAATTAACCCATTAAATCTAAATTTTGGTTGTAACTATATTGTACACAGAAGTGTCTATATTTGCTTATTAGTACCTGGAGGTTGGCAACCCTACAGTCAAGAGATACCTTCTGGCAATGCCTTCTGGCAATGAACATAAGAACATAAGAAAAGCCCTGCTGGATCAGACCAAGGCCCATCAAGCCCAGAAGTCTGTCCACACAGTGGCCAACCAGGTGCCTCTAGGAAGCCCCCAAACAAGACGACTGCAGCAGCACCATCCTGCCTGTGCTCCACAGCACCCAAGATAACAGGCATGCTCCTCTGATTCTGGAGATCCTGGAGTCTGCTGTTCCTAGCCAAGGGGAGACCAAGACACTTCTCTTGTCCATGTCCCTTCCGCAGTGGCAGCCTTTGCAGATCCCTCTCTTTCCCCCCCATACCTCCCACCATCTCTCCAGGAGGAGGGGGGAAGCTAGTCTAACAGACACTACTCATCAGTAGCAACCGTAGCGGGCCCAAAGGAATTCCACGTGACAGCTCAGTTCCCTTATAAATCACCATGGCCTGGAAGTCGCCACATTTCTAAATATTGAAAGTGTCACGGGGGAAACATTGGAGCTGTAGAGAGAGTACCATTCACCGGGGAGAGAAACGCCACTGTTATTTTTGGCTTTGTCAACAGAGGCGCTGTGAGGGTAGCCTCTGTTTGGGGACAGAGTTTGAGAGACTCCGTCCCAGGGATGTTTGAGCAGCAGCCGAGCTGAGTGCCGAAGGGGATATTTTTTCTGGAGTTAGGGACCTGGAAAGAGCCGGGTTGTCCGAGGAGGCTTTGAAAGAGGGCTTGGAATTTTCTGAGCTGTGGTCCGGTTTGCTTTGGATCTTGCTTTTCAGACCACTGTATCCCGATGCTATTCACATCAGTTCCAAGAAAAAAGAGGTCCTGCCATTAGCCGGCGTGGTGTAGTGGTTAAGAGAGGTGGTTTGGAGCTGTGGACTCTGGTCTGGGGGACCAGGTTTGATTCCCCACTCCTCCACATGAGCGGCGGAGGCTAATCTGGTGAACTGGATTTGTTTCCCCACTCCTCCACACGAAGCCAGCTGGGTGACCTTAGGCAAGTTATAGCTCTGTTAGAGCTCTCTTGGCCCCACCTACCTCACAGGGTGTCTGTTGTGGGGAGAGGAAGGGAAGGTGATTGTCAGCCGGTTTGATTCTTCCTTAAGTGGTAGAGAAAGTCGGCATATAAAAACCAACTCTTCTTCTTCTTCTTCTTCTTCTTCTTCTTCTTCTAACCATGTGACTAAAAAGACAAGATCTGTGAGAAGAAGTGGAGTGAAAAGACAGAAGAGGGAGAGCAGCATGGCAAGGTTGGCATGCAGATCCCTTTGGGGCTAGAATGGCCTTCCCTTCCTGGGATTCTTCATAAGATGGAGGGTTCCAATCAGTGGTGGTTCAAGATGTCTTTGCCCTGCTTTCCAGAGGAGCCCCATGGTGCAGAGTGGTAAAGTGCAGTACTGCAGTCCAAGCTCTGCTCATGACCTGAGTTCGATCCTGACGGAAGTCAGGTTCAGCTAGCCGGCTCAAGGTTGACTCAGTCTTCCATTTTTCCGAGGTGGGTAAAATGAGTACCCAGCTTGCTTGGGGGCAAGGTATAGATGACTGGGGGAGGCAATGGCAACCCCCCTCTGTAAACATAGTCCTTCAAAGGTCTGTAAACCCAGTTTGCTGGGGGTAAAGGGTAGACGACTTGGGGTGATGAAGAAGAGTTGGTTTTTATATGCCGACTTTCTCTACCACTTAAGGAAGAATCATACTGGCTTACGATCACCTTCCCTTCCCCTCCCCACAACAGACACCCTGTGAGGTAGGTGGGGCTGAGAGAGCTGTGACTAGCCCAGGGTCACCCAGCTGGCTTGATGTGAAGGAGTGGGGAAACCAACCCAGTTCACCAGATTAGCATCCACCGCTCATGTGGAGGAGCGGGGAATCGAACCCGTTTCTCCAGATCAGAGTCACATCCTGCACAAAACTGGAAGTGACATCAGCGAGTCAGAGTGACACTCCAGGATTCACCCCAAACTCTATGTTTAGGTTGAATCCTAGAGCACTGCCCACATGACAAGTCACTTCTGGGTTTTTTTTTTGCCAGACGTGACATCATGCGTTGGCGCAATGTCGATTATCTTGTTGTTGCCCACCAGATCTTCCCGCTGCACTTCCAGCTAGGTTTGGCAATAGGGTTGCCAACTGCCAGGTAGTAGCGGGAGATCTCCTGCTAATACAACTGATCTCCAGCCAATAGAGATCAGATCACCTGGAGAAAAATGGCCGCTTTGGCAATTGAACTCTACGGGATTGATGTCCCTCCCCTCCCCAAACCCTGCCCTCCTCAGGCCCCTCCCCAAAAATCTCCCACCGGTGAAGAGGGACCTGGAAACCCTAGTTGGCAACCCTGTAATGGCTCGCTTGTATGTTTTCCTCTGGACAGCAAGTTAAATGATCCAGGAGGGTGCGGTAGACGGGTTTGAAGCATCTTCCTGGCCAAGAATTGCTACAGAGATGGAATGAAGAAATACGAAGGAAGCTAGAGCCCACCCTCACTTTAAATGTTATTGCAAAGATGTGAGGGTGACAGCATTCTGCAAAATCATGAACGGAGAAATTATTCTGTTTCAAAACTTCCTGGACCAAGACTGGATTGGAAAACCACATTTTGTCACACCAGACATCATGAGCGAGGAACTAATTCCCACAGGATGTGGTGACAGCCACCAGCATAGTGGGTTTTACAATCCGGCCAATTCCTGGAAGATGGGTTTCTCAGAAATCATTCGCCCTAACAGATGGGAATGGAACCTCCATGTTCAAAGGCAGTAGAGCTCCAATTAACAGATGCTGCTAGCGGGAAGGATGACTCTTTTATTTTATTCATTGACTTTATTTCTATACTGCCTTTCTCCCCAGTGGGGACCCAAAGGGGCTTACGTCATTTCCCGCTCCTCCCTTTTATCCTCACGACAACCCTGTGAGGTAGGTTAAGCTGAGAGCGTGTGACCGGCCCAAGGTCACCCAGTGAGCTTCCATGGTAGAGCAGGGATTTGAACCAGATTTCTCAGATCCTAGGGCTGACACTTTAACCAATGCACCACACTGGCTCTTGCTAGTTACGCTAGGCGCAATTGTGAGCTGCCCAAAAGCATAGAATCATAGAGTTGGAAGGGGCCATAGAGGCCATCTAGTCCAAGCCCCTGCTCATTGCAGGATCAGCCTAGACTGAGCATCCCTGAGAAGTGCTTGTCCAGCCTCTTCTTAAAGACTGCCAGTGAGGGGGAGCTCACCACCTCCTGAGGTAGCCGATTCCACCATCGAACACTGTTCAAATGTGATGCTGCATCGGACAGGCAATCAATCTCCCAGTCCAAATTCTCCCCATGGTTTAAACAGTTCAAAAGGGATCCTGTCAGAGCTTCATACCTGGTCAGGCTTTTACCTCCCTCTGGTTTCAAACCATGCCAACGGCTTGGATAGCTGGACGTTACTCCCAAACACCATGGGCCTCTCGCCTATGTATCTGTGGGGCCGCTCCAGAGGACCTAACTCATTACACCTTATTCGGTCCTCTTTACCCAGAGCCCAGACTTAAATTCCTCGGAGCGATTCTAAAGGGCCTAAATCTTTCCCCAGATCCAGAGAAGCTGCTCTTTCTCCTACCAGACACCAATCCTGATGTTTCCTACCAAGTGTCTCTCTTTGCTTTAGCAGCTAAGAAAATCTGAGCGAGAGCTGTTTTTAATCAGGGAACTTAACATATTTAAATACGAGTTTCTTGTGGGTCAGACTGTTTTAAAGTTATTTTAATGTTATTTTATGATATTTTTATGTCATTTTAATGTTTTGTATGGTGGATTGTGATGGCCTTCGGCCACAGAATAAACTTTATCACTCACTCACTGTCGAACAACTCTCACTGTAAAAAAATGTTTTCCTAGTATCCAGGCTGTACCTTTAAACCCATTATTGTGAGTCCTATCCTCTGCTTCCAACAGGAACAGCTCCCTGCCCTTTTTGAAGCGACAACCCTTCAAATACTTAAGGAGAGCAATCCTGTCCCCCCTCAACCTCCTCTTCTCCAGACTAAATATTCCCACCTCCCTCAGCCTTTCCTCGTAGGGCTTGGTCTCCAGGCCCCTGATCACCCTCATCGTTCTCCTCTGCACCTGCTCCATTCTGTCCGCATCCTTTTCGAATCTGCTGGACCACTGTTTGAAGCTGGACTCGATGGAAGTTTGCTTTGATCTAGCAGGCTTTTCTTATAGACTTAAAAATTCCCTTCCAGAGGTGTCCAGATACCCCCTTCACTACTATATATTTTCATATGTTGTTATCATGAGGGTTTCACTTTGCCCAGCCTCAACGCTGTCATTTCCAGTTCTTTTATTTATTTTCTTCCATTTTTTTAGCATTTCAGTGTCACTGTGTACAACGTATGCCTTTGAAAAATGCAATTGATGTTACATAAAATTAAGACCGGTATTAGGGAAATTCGGCAAGGAAAGAAAAAAACTCCTTGAATAACAGGACTTCCAGGTTCGATTCACAAAAGGAAGAAGTGAAAACCAAAAGACTACAATCCTAAACGCGCTTACCAGGGAGTCACTCCCACTGCAGACAGGGAGACTTGCTTCTGAGTAAACATTTCAATATTTCACAGTTCGCATCAAAACTGTGGGGGCTGCAAAATTCATCAGCATTCCTGTTCACTCCCCAAATACAGCACTACATTTCAACGTCGAGAACGGTGGAGTAAGATTGCTCTGATCGCAAAAATCATCCATCTATTGCTCTGTTCTGGCTAGCTTCGCCCTGCATTTGGATGCCCCGGGGTGGGGGGGCGTTGAGCTGTTGGCACCCTAAACTTCC